>NW_028258372.1:36618328-36921635 GCF_053883595.1 Heterocephalus glaber
GTAGTAACAACAGTTGTAACAATAGCAACAGTTTCCACTTGCCTGGTATTTTAACCTCCTCTAATGAATTGATTGGATCAGGTCTTCATAGTAATCTGCAGTAATCCAGGCAGGAGTGGTTCCCCACCCACTTCATGGGGAAGAAACAGAGGTACAAAGATAAGGAACCTGCACTTTTCACACAGGGGTGGTAGATGTTTTTATTGCCTATTCATGGCTCCATGTGACACTTCGTTCTTGAGAAATTACAGGGTAAATATTCACTCCTTATAAGTCAGTTTGTACTTTTAAAGTATAAACAGATTCATGCCACTGGCAGTTTGGAATGGTGCTTTCCCACAGGTGGCAGTTCCTGCTTAGATTAATTGGCTTCCACACTCCTAAAAGCCATTTCCTTTCTGGACCATAGCATACTTGGCAATAGATAGTAAACAGTTTAGAGAACCATATAAAAACATAGCCATCTGTGCTCAAAAATAAGCCTTGTGGGATTAAGAAGAGCCTTGCATAACGGGAAGGTTAGGGGCAGCGGGTGCTGGTGGGTGGCAGGGTGGCCAGGGTTCCACGCTCCCACCACTCCACGAGAGTCCTCGGAAGACGCCCGATCTCAGAGGGGCCCGGTGAGGCACAGATTCGCAGACACAGGTGTACCTATGTACCTGCAGGTATGAAGCCCGAGGCTCTCCGTGGCCCCTTCCATTTCTTCAATTTTCTTGCAGTTCATGCACCCTTCCCCTGCGTGGTCTGGAACTGCCCGTCCTTGCCCACCACTCCCTGAGCCCCTAACTTAGCAGGATGTCCCTCCTCCCTTTGGCCTTCACTGCAAACCCAGGTCCCAGGACTCCATGCCCTCACTGTCCTGAGGCCCTCGTGTTGGTCGGTTTCATGTGTCAGTGCAGCCAGGTAGCCCATTACTGGAGCACTGACCTGAGGGGTGTGCAGGGTTTAATAGCCGTGGCTGGCTGATGTGATGACGTGGGCCTCTTCCAGTCGGCAGAAAGACAAACACGAAAAGACAGCAAGGAGGACAAACCCTTGCGTGCTCCAGGGCTGGTCCTTCCGCTCTGCCTCCTGCCCCTCTGCATAAAGCGCCATCAGTGAGGGACAGCGGGCGGCAGAGAAGTAGGCAGAGGACCTGGTGTGGCTGCGGGAAGGGAGAAGGAGCGAAGGTCTGGAGTAGCGGCCAGGTGTGTGCACACGTGTGTATGGTCGGTTTTGAGCACCGGCTCCCGTGCGTGGGGGCTGTTGACTGGGAAATCCACGTGGCCACAGAGGCTGGAAGCTCCTCGGTCACAGGGCAGCAGCACTGGAGAAACTCCGGGCTCTGGGAGCTCACGTTTTTGCATCTCCAGATGCAGCTGAGTTGCCCTCAGCTACATGTTTCTTGTGGGTTGTTGGTTGGTTGGTTGTTGTTCTCACCAGTCTGGTGCAACACCACATGCCTACTTGGCTCTTCCTTCTCTTCCTTTTCCCTCTCTTCCCTTCCCTTCCCTTCTCTGCTTTTCCTTTCCTTTCATTTTCTTTTCAGTAGTGGAGATTAAGCTCAACACTGGGTGCCCTTCTCTTATTTTTTACTTGGAGACGGTCTTGCTAATACACCAGATTGCCCAGTCTGGTCTTGAATTTGCATTCCTCCTGCCTCAGCCTCCCAGAGTGCTGAGATTACAGGTGTGCTCCACCATGCCCAGCTTTGATTCTTTTCTTGAACACTATTTCTTGAGCATCTCAAACACAGTCAGTCCAAATTCAAAGGACACAGTCTTCCTCTGCATAGTTCTCTTCAGGGGTTTCCAAGTTCGATGTAGGTCACTGTAGGTCCATCAAGTTATTCAAGGTAGAATTTGGAAGACTTTACACTTCCTTCTGCCATCCTCTTGTTTCTGATTCATCACCAATCCCTATGGATTTTATTCCATAAATGCTCTCAAATACGTCTCTGTATCTTCCTCTCCAACGACCCGAATTCTGACCATCCTGACTCCCACTTACAGTGCTGCACTACTGGCCTCGTGAACTGGAACCTTTGCTGCAATGGTGCACAGGTAATATTCTCAAAATGCAAACCTCATGGTCCTCTGATTGAAATCCGAATAGCACTTTGCTGAGAGGACACGGTAAACAATTCACACTTGGACGGTGTGGATGCCGCCACCCCTGCTGGTTTCCTCCACCTTGTGCCCGCCCCTTGCTTGCTCTGCTCAGAACACACAGGGTTCAGCTCACCAGGTGGCCTCCTCCGTGTGGACTCTACCAAGGAGCCCTTTTGCCTGAGTGACTTAGTCACCCTGGGGCTCGATCGCCTCATGTCTTCAGGAAACAAAGACCAAGACAGCTGGAGAAGGGCAGGAGAATCACCAGGGCCCTGTGAGAAGCAGAGGTCAGGGGAGCAAGACGAACCACGCTTGAGGAGGCTCCCAGCCTGGAGGGGTCAGTCACTCAGGGACAGGGATGGGCACGAGGAGAAGAAAGCAAGGGGATGCAGAGGGCGTGCTGGCCCACAGTGCGGCTCTGACGGTCTCGGCCAGGCTGGTGACCACGGGCAGCCTGGGGGACACAGACTTGGGGGACGCTGGGAGGATCCTGCAGCCACAGCACCTGGAGGCCACCTGAGTTTCTGTGGCCCAGGCCCTCTGGAAAGGAGGCCACTGGCCCCCCTGTGGCTGCCCCACATCTCAGCTTTTTGTTTAAAAGTCTTTCCCTGTGCTTAAAGCAGATTCTTTAGATGACTAGAGATGAGCAGAGCAAGAGAAAGAGGTGTTCTCCACACCCTCACCAGCATTTGTCCTCTCTTGCCTTTCGGGGGAGGCAGGGCTGGGCCGGAGCCCAAGGCCGCGGGGTGCTGGGGTTGAGCTACACTTCGGGCCCATATCTCTCATCTTAGTGATAATGGCCACCCAAACTGGTACCTTTTCACTTTGTTACTCAAAATGCCATACGATGTATTGTATGCTTTTCTGTCTTATTTAACACGGCACGATGAAAATAATTTAGTCTTTCTTCATTGATTGAGACTTTTGATCATATGGCCCAACAACACCATTCCTGAGTATATGCCCACCTTCTACAGACATCTGAACCCCGTGTTCACTGCAGCATGAGTCACAGCAGCCCAGATGGGAAACAATCTAAGTGTCCGTCGACAGATAAAGAAACTGGGGAGTATGCCCAAAGGGAATATTATTCAGTCGTTACAAGCAGGTCTTACCATTTGCCACAACATAGATGATGCTGGAAAGGGCATTCTACTTACTAAGTTAAGTAAACCAGACACAGAAAGAAAAATACTTCATGATCTCAATTGTACGTAGAATCTAAAAAAGAAAAATGGTCAAATACACAGATAACAGAGACAGAGACTGAAGTAGTGATTACCAGGTGAGGGAGGTGATGGCAGGAATGGGATTTAGGTCAGAGAATACAAAGCAGAGGATATACAGGGTGAAGAATTTCGAGATCTAGCATACAGGAAGAGGACTGTAAGCTACTAACATCACCTTGCAGTTGGGATTTTTACTAAGTGAATACATTTTATACATTTTATTCTACTCACCAGAAAATGGATACCTGTGTGTAATTGTGGATATATAATTTTGTTTCACTGTAGTAACCATTTTAGCATCTTTGTATCTCATAGCATCAATATGTAAACCTTACATGTCTACAGTTTTTTTCAGTATTGGAGATTGAACCTAGCTAGGGCCTTTGTACTGAGCCACATCTCAGCCCTTTTTTACTTTTTATTTTGAGACAGGGTCTTGCTAGGTCACTAAGTTGTCCAGGCTGGGCTCCAACGTGATCCTCCTGCCTTAGCCTTGCAGGGTATGCAATAAATTTTTTTTAATTAAAAAAATTTTTAAAGGAAGATTTAGGGAGGTGGCTTTGGAGTTAGTAAATTGAGAAAAAGAATTCAGATTGCATCTCATCTTCCAGATATTTTACAAAACCTCAATTTTATAGAAAAATGAAAGTTACAAATCTGTGAGTACATGGGAAAGAGTACTCTGACTCTTTCCCTTCAATTTCCCTTGAGACAGGATCTCATTAAGTTGCTACATTTCCCAGGCTGAGCTTGAACTTGTGGTCCTCCTGTCTCAGCCTCCCAGTACCCAGGACTACACACATATGCCACCATGCCTGGCAAGAGCCCCTTTCTTTTAAAAAATCTCTTATTGTATATACAACATTCTAAAAAGATGGAGGGGTAAATATGAAGTCCCTATCCAAGAAGCTCAAACCCAGCCAGAGAAAAAGACGTAAATAGCTGACGTACCCCACACAGTGAGGCACGTTCTAACTCAGGGAGTGCAGAGCTAACGAACACCAGGCAAATGGCCAGCAAATCTACCACGAAAGGCTCTGCACCATGGGCCAGTAGAGAAACGCAAATTAAAACAGCACTGAGAGTCCATCTTTTTTTTATGAGTGCATGTTTGCAGTACATAATGTTTACATTCCTCATGGGGAGTTGGCACATGGGCATCACACTTCCTGACCTTTTCTATTATCCACTTCCCACCCCTCTCTCCTTGCTCCTCCCAACTCTTGGTCCTTTCCTATCTGCAAAGCTTTATTGTCATTTTTTCCTTCTCCATTTCTTTTATTCCCATCCCCTTTCCCTCCCTTCCCTCACTCCTCCCTCCGTCTGTTGTTCCCACATCCATTTGAAAAAGATCTCTCTACTTTCTGTTAATCCCTCTCTCTCTCCTTCTCTCTCTCTCTCCATGTATATATATATATATATATATATATATATTTCAGTTTCTCACATAAGTGAAATTATGCAATATTTAAGCTTGTGTGAGATTCCATTTTGTTCCAGAAAGAATGCCCATCATCAAGAAATCAAATAATAAATGCTGGAGGGGCTGCAGGGAAAAAGGAACCCTTCCACATTGTTGGTGGGAATATAAACTAGTACAACTGCCATGGAAATCAGTATGGAGAGTCCTCAAAAAACTAAAATTAGAAGCTGGGAATGATGGTGCATGTCTGTAATCTCAGCACTTGGGAGGCTGAGGCAGGAGGATCGCTGTGAGTTCGAGCCCAGCCTGGGCTACACAGTGAGTTCAAGGAAGCCTACACAACATACAGAGACCTTTTCTCAAAAATCAAAACAAAACAAAAAACCTAAAATTAGAAACTCCATTTGACCGAGCTATTCCCCTTCTAGGCATCTTCCTGAAAGTTATTTGTTTTGTTTTGGTACCGGGGACCGAACTCGGGATCTTGGGCTTGAGAGGCAGGCAGAGGCACCACTGAGCTAAAGCCCTGGCCCTCTTCCCAAAAGTTAAAGACATATATTACAGTGATACATGATACATATATTTACAGCAGCATAACTCATAACAGCTAAGTCTTGGAAGCAGCCTACATGTCCATCAACTGCTGAATGCATAAAAAAAGTGGTATTTACACACCATGGAGTATTACTCTGCCATGAAGAAGTATATACTTGAGTAGGAAAATCAACGCACCTTTGAGATCACAATGTTAAGTGAAATAAATCAGACACCCAAGCTTAAATACCACATGGTTTCTCTTACATGAAAAACTCAAAATATGAAGAACAAAATAGAAGATAATAGAAAGTAGGCAGGTAGATTTTTCTCAAAAGAGAAAGGGATCAAGAAATGAAGGGAGGGGAGGGAAGGGAGGGGGAGGGGATGAAGAAAGATTGAAGTGTTATGTCCATTACCAACTCCACACATAAACATTATATACTGTAAACACATAGTAATAAAAAAATTCATTCAATGAACACGAAGAGGGAAAAGAGAAGGTAGCAAAAATTCACAGAAGTCGCATGCAAACTGGGCTTTGAAGCATATGTAGGAGTTCACAGTACCCATGCAGACATCCATGTGTCCAAAGGCAGGGAGGTGTCCCAAGACAGAGAGCAGGGCTGGAGACGATGGTGGGAGGTAACCCAGCATGAGGGCACAGGCTTTTGCTCTGGTGCACTCAGGAGTTTACACTTTACCCGCAATCTGATTGACATGTTCTGGGCTGAAGAAGATCACCGTGTGGCTGCAGGGAGGATGGAGTCGGAGAGGGCGGGACCAGAGGCGGGGGCAGGGGGGGTGCTAGTTAAGCCTCAGCAGCTTCTCTCCCTTCCTGGCTTTCAATACTGGGTGTTGAACCCAGGGCCTTGAGCATGCTAGGCAAGTGCTGTACCACTGAGCTGTGCCTCCAGCCCTTCCTGAAATAGTATTGGAAAGAAGATCTCCTTGAGTTTCCCGGGCTGGCCTTGAACTTGCAGACCTCCTGCCTCTGACACCCAAGCAGCTAGGATCAGAAGCATGCGTTTTCCCGCTTTGTTTAGATTTGAATAACAATTGATCAAAAAATCATTTCATAGCAAACTTTTACCTGTATTCCCAGTTAAATAATCAATTGAACTTCCCTCTTTGAAAAAGACGGCTTATACAAGTGACAGGAGCGAACATTTGCTCTCCAGGCAGCTCCCTCCCTCCGCCTCGACTTACCTGAAGCCCCTCCTCCCTGGTTGGATGCTCAGTGTCCCCAGTACAGGGGTGAGCCCAGTGCTGTCAGTCAGTATCAATCTCAGGCCCTGGCTGGCTTGGGGGTGGAGAGGGTGGAAACCCTTTCTGTAAACGTTTCTAGCATTTCCTTAGGTGCCACCTCGAAGGTCAGTGTGTTAGTCTTTGCTGCATTATCCAGGGCAGAAGGGGGACCCTCGACTGTGGGGGCCCATGCACTGCCCACCTGGGCCTTTCCTCTGGAAGTCAGTCTGTATTTGAACAGCCCACATTTGGCCTCGATTTGGCAGAAGGTTAACTTCTGAAAGCAAGAACATTTTTATTAGTATTTAATAAGGCAGTCCCAAATTGCACTTAGCTGAAATCAAAGGTACAATTCCATTTATTGAAACACAACCTCTTAGGAATGGACTTGGAGAGAAGAAAGTCAGTAAAACAGGGCTGGAATCGTTTCCTTGTATCCATTCTGTTTCCCTTAGGCATGGAAGTCAGGAACTTTCAAGTATGAGGACAGAATGTTCTGCGTTCCAATAATTGTATAAAATCTGGAAATGAAAAAGAGGAAAAAATTTAAAAATGGAGATTTCTCTCAAATGCAGAAGCAGCAAACAGATATTCAGAACTATAGGGAGTTGCACACATCTGGCTGAAAAAGAGAAAAATTGGAGCCCACATACCAAAGCTTTTTTGTTTGTTTGTTTTCTGGTACCGGGGATCAAACTCAGGACCTGTGGTTGCAAGGCAGGCACAGCCCCTCTGAGCTACATCCCCGCCCTTAAAGTGTTTTTTATTAATTACAGGATTTAGGAGATCCATATGCTCGACTTATTTTTTCATTATTTCAACCTCATTACTTGTAAGTTCTATTTGTCTTTTGCTTTCTCCTGCAGATGACTTGGCAACATGTAGTTAGAGTAACTATTTAGTTGCTGCTTATTTTTCAATTTTTATTTTCCAAGTCTTAGGTCTTTTCCACCAATTGGAAATTTCTATCAGTAGATTTCTAGTCAAAGAGTAATAATTTCTTTACAAAAAGATGACAAGATCATCTAAATTACAAGTATTACAAAAAGTCTATTTCTTTAGTAGGATGGAGAATATAATATACTACAATAAATAGAGGCCACAAAGACTGAGAGCTCAGTACTCAGAAGCCCTTGGATTAAAAATCTGTGACAGAATAATTCTCATTCTTAAATTCTTCTAATGACTAAAACTTCCTTTTTAGTAATTATTTGAGAGCTCCTTCCTCAAGAAGATAAAATTCCAATTCCCACGCTGAAACTGAGTGGGTCCAATTCCACGGAGAACTTGTAGGGGCTCAGTGAAGGCATGAGGCCATGGTGTGGAGTTTAGAATCGGTCCTCTGTCACTGTCCCACTGCGGTGAGCAATCCCTGAGGGCCGCAAGCATGGGCAGAGGAGACCTTTGGTCTTTCCTGCTCGCTTGCCCTGAGCCAGAGCTGACTGAATAGGAGGGAGCGGGCGGCTATGGCTGGAACTCGTGGGGACCCTGAGCTGCGGGGGCCCCTGTGGAAGAGCAGTTCAGCCTCAGAAGCCTCCATCCGGGCAGCAGTGGCATCACACACAGGGAGCTCCTTGGGATGGTAACAGATTTAAATGAGTGGTTTATGTTCAGGCCAAACTTCTCATTTTGGTAAACGGAAGAGTAAAAGACCGGGGTAATCCTAGGGCAGCCTGATTTTGGCTTTAGCCCAATTCCTGACTGTGTGGCCTTTGCTCTCCAAGAACTCATTTTTTTCTGTTTCCTTCTCACTCTCCCTTCTTCACTCCTTTCTTTTTCCAGTACTGGAGAGTGAACCTAGGGCCCTTGGACCCACCTACATCCTCAGCTACATCCCTCAAAATAAGAAAAGGGCTCTCTGTGTCACTAAGTTGTCCAGGCTGGGCTCACACTTGACATCTTCCTGCCTCAGCCTCCCAGAGCGCTGGGATTACAGGCGTGGCCACCATGCCTGGCTCGGACCTTAGTGACTTTATATCAAAGAGAATGTATGATGAGGGCCTGGGGATTTAGCTCAGTGGGACTGCTGCCTGCCTTGTAAGCGCAAGGTTGTGAGATCAATCCCCCGTACAAAAACAAAAAAGCGAGAGAGACAGAGAGAATGTATGGTGGGATCACCTCAAGACTTTTCCCAGCACTAAGGATTCTGAGATTTCAAGGAATGGTAAATCTACAAGTACTGGTATATTACATGACCAAGAATAAATGAGTTGTAAGGGGAAAATACAGGATCTAGTAACCCAAATGCTAATATGTTAATGTCATTGGCAGCTTCCTTCTGCATGTATGTGTATGTGTGTGCACATGTGAGTGTGCAGGATTTGAAACCCAGGGCCTCATGCATGTGGAGAACATGCTCTACCACCGAGCTACATGCCGGGCACAAGAAGTTGTCATTTTAAAATGGAAATAAAAAGATACATCGGCCAGGGATTTAGCGAGGCTGCTTGCCTCCGAAAGGTCCTGAGGGGGAAAAAGATACACCATTTTCAGATTAGCAACAAGTAAAGTTTAAAGATTGCCCTGGTGATTAGGTGTTGAGGACATCAGCACTTTCCCAGCCAGCTGCTTGAGTGGAGATGGGAGTCTCGCTGGGGCTGATTGGTTAAAATGTATCCAAAGCTATAATCCTGTATCCTTGGGCGCTTGCGCCTGGAGGAATTTAGTTACGGATAGACTTGCAGAAGCACACTAAGATATGTGTGCAGGGATGTCCATGACAAAGCTGTGTGGACATAACCATAAATATGTGGATTTCCATTAACAGGAAAATGATTTAATACATTATAGCATGTCTGTTTTATGGGATATTATACAGCTTCTAAACATTTCACATGCATTTTGTGTGTGTGTGATATGGAAAGATTCCAAGTATATTACAAAGTGAAAAAGCCTGTTGAAGAACATGTATAATATGATACATTTTCTTTATAAAAAAAAAAAAAAGGAAAAAAGTAAATGATAGGTAGATATTCATTTTTAGAGAAAATTCTTCTAGAACTGTGTACCATTTCTGGACATGTTAATGACTGAAGATTTGTGGTTAGGGGCGGGGAGACTTCTTTTTCAATTAGATTTCTTTTTAAATTTTCTTTCTTTTTTCAATCTTTATTTTTATTAGTACATGTTTGCAGAAAATAATGATTAGACAACATACATATCCTAATTCTTTTTTCATTCCTTTTTATCCACTCTTTCCTTCCTTCCTCCATTTCTTAGTCCTCCTCCAATTTGCAAAAGATCAATTTCCCTACTTCCTATTATCTATCTTTTATTTTGCTCTTTATTTATATTTTGGGCTTCTCATAAAAGAGAAACTATGCAATATTTAAACTGTGTGTCTGATTTATTTCACTTAACATTGTGGTCTCAAGGTGCATCCATTTTCCTACACACGACTCAAGTTTATCCTTTTTTATGATAGAGTAGTACTCCATTGTGCATAAATTCCACATTTTATCTGTTCATCTGTTGATGGACATGTACAGCACTTCTAAGATTTAGCTATTATGAATTGTGCTGCTATGCGCATGCTTTCCCGATTTACTCTCTATTTGAATTTTTTTCAGTACTAGGGATTGAACCCAGGCCTTCCCCACTCAGCTATATCCTCAGCTTTTTTAAGTTTTCATTTTGAGACAGGGTCTCACTAAGCTGCCCGAGATGAGCTTGAACTTGTGACCCTCCTGCCTCGGCCTCTCAAAGTGCTAGGATTGTAGTCTTGTGTCACTACACCTGGCTGAACTTTTTTTTTTTTCCAGTAACTATTTACATTTATTTGTTTGCTTACTTGATTGTTTTTAAATGTTTACTTAAAACAAGAAAGAAACAGCCCTGAGGAATGGAGGGGAGGCTGTGTCACAGAATGACCACGCTGCAGCTCGCAGCTCGCTGCCTGGCGGGTGTGGTGGCAGCAGGTGAGGAGAACAGGCAAGCGCTGCGCAAGGTCCTTCTCCCTCCGCCCCTCGGCCTGGTTCAGCTTGGCAACTCCTCCTCCGTCCGGGCCAGCGGTGGGTCCTCCCTGCCCCGGCCGTGCCCCCCGGAAGCAGGGCCCGCACCGGGGCGGAGATTCCCTGGAAACAGGGACAACTCAGGAAAGCAGAGCTCATGGGATGAGAGACCGATTCCTGCGGACGGACACTGGGCGCCTGGGTCCCCACGCCTCTCCGCTGCCTTAGGTTTTACTTGAGTTTATGAACTCTTCTTCCTCGAGCTGGTGTGAAGCAGGCTTCTTTCACGTTCGTCCCCAGTCCCAAGCCCCTGTGGAACGGCAGCAGGTCGCAGAGCCCTAGGCGCCTTTCTAAACCCTCCAGCCAGTGTGGGCCCCTGAGCAGAAACAAAATGCAGTCTGTCGCTGCCTGTGACGTTCGGGGCACTGTGCTGCACACCTGTAATCCCAGCACTAGGGAGGCAGAGGCAGGAGGACCTCAACTTCAAGCCCAGCCCTGGCAAGATAAGACCTTATCTCAAATAATGATAATGATGATGATGATGATTTAATATTAAATTAAAAGGACAGAAAATAATTTAGACCTTCAGCCCCCACTTGTTTATTTCTCTTGTTCTTGATTTTTTTCTAGTTTGTAACAAAATTCATAAAAGACTTTAGTAGTTTAAAGGCCTTAGAAATGCAACTGAAACGGCATGTCTGCAAGGCGCCGTCCATTCTCCTGTGTCATCGCGGTCCAAAAGCCTCGAGCCAACCACAGAGCCAGGGGTACAAATTCCAGGGCCCTCAGTGGCCCAGTCGCTCACGAGTCCTCAAGATCGTGCAGCAGGTGGGGCGGGACTCCGCTGCCCCAGACCGGTGACCCCTCGCCAGACTCTGCCGTCCCAGCATGTGACCGGCAGGAGACTCAGTCACACTGCAGGGCTCCACGTTTCTCTCCTCCTAGGGTCCCCTGCATGTCCCCCTTGGTGGCCAGGACCTCGTGGCACTCGAGCTCAGGGTCGTGCTGCTGCTGGGCACCCCGAGCCCACTCTCTCTCCCCGCAGCCTGACTCTCCCGGAGCCCGCTCTCTGAGACACCTCGGTCCTCTGCCACCCACTGCAGCCTCTCACCCATCCAGCAAGGCCCGAGCGGAAAGTGACAGCTCCGAGGAGACACAGGGCAAGCTGTGACACGGATCACAGGGGACAGCGGCGAGGAGACACCTGTCACTTCCTGGCTCTGCCACTTCGCTGTTGAGCGGCCGTCCGTGCCCCGTGGCAGCAGTGCCCGACTGCGTCTGCCTGCCGAGATGCGCAGGACTCAGGCACACAGGGCCGTCTCACTGTTAGATATTTTGGTCTCAAGAAACTCAGAAGCAGCCACAAAATGAAGGAATAGGAAAACGCTCTAGTCCAAGACCCTGAGTTCAACCCCCAGGACGGGGGAAAAAATTGCACATTAGCCTGATGAGCACCTGTGAGGAGAGGCCCAGCTCCGAAGGCCAGAAGTCGAGCTGGAGCTGCCCACCGGCCAGGTTCCAAGAGGGCCTTCTCCTGAGGTACAGGAGCGCAAGCAAATTATACTGTGAATGCTCACTTTAAAACCAGTTTTACAAGAAAGGACACATGGCCATTAATCCCGTTGGACACCACCCTTACTTGGAATGCACTTACCACATCGTCCTTGGACTCAGACAGATCTGGAGTCAATCTTAGCATTTTCCTCACAAGATAACGTATGTTAGGGCTACCGCTCGGGCCCCCTCTTGCCCGTCAGGAGCTTTCCTATCAATAAATATCTTCCTACTTTAGTATTATGGGCAGCGGGTCATGCTGCATGTTAGTGTAAGACGAATATATCTGAGCATGGAAATTTTTCTTAAATAAATAATAAGAATTCCTGTGACCAACGAGATCATTGTAAGTACAGAACACAAGATGAAGGTTGTGCGGGGGAAGACGATTCAGGAAAACTGAGTTTCCTACAGTGAGATGGAGTGAATGAACATATATTTGAAATATGGAGAAAATATATTAAAATGCAACCTCCCAAAATACTGGGCATGGTAGCATGTGCCTATAATCCCAGCACTTCAGAGGCTGAGACAGGAGGATTCCTGGAGTCCAGGAGTTTGAGAGCAGCCTAGGCAACACAGTAAGACACCATTCTGCCCTTATTTTAGCTTTTATTAACTGGGTTGGTTTGGAAGGAGTCCAGGACATGCATAACAGTTGTGACAGAAGAAAGGTGAAGAGGCTGTTGGTGCCATCTCTCATCCAGCCTACCACAGGGGCCTTTAACTAGTCTGTCCAAATCTCTCTGCCCATCTATGTTCAAAGTGAAGTCAAAATTATTTAATATTCAAGTGTCTGTCGCTATTGCTTTCAAAAATATTCTTTTGCTCCTCAGCAGAAGCCAAGGACTTTAGCAGGGCTTCAAGGCCTTCGGACTGTGGCCCGGCCTTTTCCTTACCTGTCCCCATGGCCTCCCTGTGCTGTCCACCTACACTGGCTTTCCTGAAGTTCCCCCAGCTTGTCCTGAATCCTCCCACACCCGGGCCTTTGCATATGCGTTCTCTGTCTGATAACTCAAGTGACATCCCCTACACATCCTCCCTTGCACTTTCCCATCCTCTTCCTTGAATCTCAGTGTCAAGAGCAGTCCCTGGGGGAGATTTGCTGGTGCCTTGGTCCGGGCATTTGATGGTCATTGGATGGTCGGGACACTTTGCTTTTCCTCCCAGTCTCAGCTGAGTGCGTAATTATTTGATTCACAGATTCCCACAGCTTACTGTGAGCAGAGCTACATCTATTGTATTTGTGTCCTGCAGATAAAATCCTGCCCGGACTCTCCCCTCCCAGCTGTGCCTAGGTCTGTATCACACATCTTTAGGTCTAGTGGGGTGAGGGTGGGTTGGCAATTTGTACTGGACTCTCCCTAGGTCCAGAAAGGGCTTCTAAGTGGGCCACCATTAGGCTTCCCACAGTTAGTGCAGGAAGACACTGAGCACGCACTGGCTTCATTCATTTATTAACTAAGAGCCAGTTCAGTCAGGACCTTCTTGAACACTAAAGGCTTCTTGCCTCTAGATTCTTCTCTCTTCTTGCCCTAAATTTCCCATATTCCATTGTTATCCCTCAGTACTCATCTAAATCAAAATACCTCTGGAAGGGTAATGCTGTAAACTAGTATCATATTCATACAAGTTAATTTATCCAAGATTTGAAAGCGAATTGCCTTATAAGACTTCCCCAAAATAAGACAAAGAGCAAGGGCGTTACAAAGGGGAAAAAACTCCTAGAGATTTCTCAACTTTTTTCCAAGCTCTGGGCTCTTTCTCTGACAAGAAATGGGTATAATAAGTGATAAGATGTAATTCCTTTCCATAGTAAAATAAAGGATTATTTATAATTAATTACTTTTCTATATATGGTAGATTGATCAAGAAGCCAGTGTATAAACACATTCCTTTCGGTCCAGGGATTTAGCTCAGTGGTACTGCAGCTGCCTCATGACCATAAGGTCTTGAGTTCAATCCCCGGTACTGGAAAAAACAAAACAAATCACACTCCTTTCATTCATTCTAACTTTCCCATAACTTACCTTCAAGCTGGCATGGATCTAGGTTTAGGGGGACCAGGAGCTAATACAATGTATGATATCTGGTAAGAAAAACATGTAAATGCACTCACACACACCCACAGCTACTCCAACATCACCCCACATGCACAGAAGAGTGAGAATGACAGAGGCTAACATTTCTCATCTCTCCGAGTTTTGCCCAAATCTACGACCACGTGACACACATGCCATCGCACCAGAGGCTTGGAGGGAACTATCTGTAGCATCTCCACGTCCACCAGATCCTAGCCAGCTTGCTCTCTTCTGACTTCTGCAGAGAGAGCCCACTTGAACGCAAGTGTCAGCTGTCATGTCCAGGCCCTGTAGATGTTATTATCTAGGTCTCTTTCCTGAAGCTCGGTAACAGCCTTCGCTGTAATTAATAAACATGGAGTCTTTGGTTTCCGTCATCATTACTGAGGATCTCCCATGTGCCAGGCTGCACCAGGCCCCGGAGACACAGCCAAGAACAGGAGAGGTAAGATCCAGGCTTCGCAAGGGAGCACTGGGAGAAACACAGTGCGCAGACAAATTATCAAATATCAGAGAGTAAGAAGTCAAGAACAGCATGGAAACGTGGTCAGGAATGACTGGGTGATCTGGGACAGCCGCTCTGAGACCATAGGAATAAGAAAGAAGCAGCTATGGAGCTGGCCAAGATCTCAGATTAATGCAAATTTCATCAATTGGTACAAAAGCAACGAGCTTGTTCAAGGAGCCAAAAGGGGACCGATGCAGCCCAGCAAGAAACTCAGGGCTTCGATGATGGCCAGGAAATGAGCTTAGATTTGATGCTAAGTGCTGTGGGAAAGCCTTTGAAGGGAACTGACCAAGATGGTGACATGATGGTGTCATGATGGTGACATTTTTAAATAGTCACTCTGGTCTCTGTGTAGACAATGGATCTGTACTGAGAGAGAGCAAGGAGGAGATCGTGAGGAGAATGAGGAGAACTGGGACGCAGCTGAGGCGTTGGTGATCAGCAGAGCCACCCTCTCGGGGGCCACTTCTCCTCTGACCCCAGATCAGGCATTTGGCAGAACCTTGAGGAAATGAGACAGCAGCCAGATGCCTGTCCAGCATTACCGGATTCTTTCTAGATGTGCTTCTCCAGACGCCTTCTCTGATATTGCATAGACAGGGAAATGGAGGCTGACAAAGGGTGAAGGTTGAAAGCCAGTTCACTCTTAATATTCCCTCTACAAAGAGAGAAAAGGCATTTCCTCAACTAGGGGCACAAAATCAGAAGGATCCCATCATACCCAGCTCCAGAGGCAGGCAGACATGGACTCAAACCTTGGCTCGGCCACTTGGTAGGTCACACTTTACGTCTCAGAACCTGTTTCTTGACCTCGAAAATCTGGTTCACAATATCTGCGTCACATTTCAGTGGGGATTAAATAAAATCATGCAAGGAAAGCATATAGTGTGCTGCTAGGCAAAACGTAGGCCTGGGCTTCTTCCCCACATGAAAACTTGGCTCCAGGCATGGGTTTCTAACGAAGTTGGAGCAGATGCCTTTGAGGCTCTTCCCTGAAATCCAAGCCCGCCACTCCTGAGCAAGGCTTTGAAGCCCATCCAGTCTTACAGAACTGCTTTTGTGGGTGAGGCATCTCTGAGAAGTTCAATGGTGCTTTGGTCCAAAATCATTTGCCATTTTCCTGTCTCTAACACACAGGGACCTGTGTGTTGATCTAACCAATTGGTAGTGTTGTGAGTAATACATCAAGTGACCAATGGCGCCTTAACGATGTATTACATTAATATATCATCAAAGCCATGGCATTGTTATGATATATTACTTTAATACATCATTGGAGTGCCACAGCTTTAATGATATATTACTCAAAACCATAGCAACAGCTAGAAAGATCAAGATAAGTTTGTATTTTTTAAACTTATTCTCAGTAAATACACTTTTTTTAAGTTTCCACAATAAAATATGTGTTCAAAGGAAATAAAAGGATACAAGCTCTGGTGATAAAGAAGCATCAAGATGTTTCCTTGGTTATCCTTCTCCCACTGTTTACTACATGCTCGGCTCTAATATTATAAAAATATTCTGGGGGGGGCCAGGGATTTAGCTCAGTGGTTTCACTGCCTGCTGTGCAAGCAAGGACCCGAGTTCAATCCCCGGTACCCAAAAAAAAGAAATTCTGTGGGTTTCCCATAGAACTCCAGTGTAATGTTATAATTACACATTTATATGGCGGTTGTTCTTCTAGCGGTTGCTTAACTGTTTTCACCCACCTTTCCAAAGGGCCCTAAACCATCTGGGAAGACATGTCCTTCAGCAAGCTGTCGGGCAAGTTCACTTTTTTATATGACAAGACATCTGAATCATCTGTATCTGGGACCTAGGGATTGAACTTAGGACCTTTTGCTTGCAAGACAGGCACGGTGCCACTGAGCCAAATCCCCAGCCCTGTATCTGTAAATTCTGATTGTCACACAAGTGTGTATAACACACACTCACACACACACATATGTTGAATACATATGTTATTTATAAGATTACACATCCTCTCTGAGAGATTGCCAGGATGTCAGAGGGTTTAGAGATAGATCTAAACCCAAATCTTTCCTCTGGCGACCTTGAGCCTTCACTATTTTTGGCACAATGACAACTGATGAAGAGTGAGAGGCGTGTAAGTGAATGGACTGTAAGAGAAAAATATCAATAAGAGTAGAAAAATCTTTTAGGTTGTATCTTCTTGCCAAATCTCAACTCCTTAATAAGGGTTCCACTTACTTGGAGACGGGAGAGAGAGAGAACAAACCAGACCAGACACTGGGCCACAGCTGGACTTCACAGGCCTCCTGAAGACCCTGAGATCAGGAATGGAATGACCTGTTTCTAGACAGCAGCAGGAGCATGGTTCTGAACACTGCCTGGGAGAGTTTATGCTCCTGGTGTTCGTGTGTCAAGAGCAGTCACCTCCTGTATGACACGAATGTGATGTTGTGGTGTCTCTCTCCCTTTGCATAGGCCTGGTGCACATCTGTCATACCAGCTCCCTCAGAACCCCACTCGGGGCCAGGAAAGCCTTTTCTCATTTCAAATGCCTAACTGGGGAATTGAATTCTCTCTCCCTCTTTCTCTCTTCATCTAGGCTGAGCGGCGTCGAGGGGAGCCAGCTGCAGAGAATAGATTAGGTGAGAAACGATGATTCAGCACCCACTGCTTCCTGCCATGTGCTAAATGATCAGTTTAGTCTCAATCAGCAGACAGAGAAAGAAAAGGCCTGGGGAAGAGCCAAGAAGATTCACAGCAGAAAAGGGAAGAATGACAAAGATCCTCAAATCAGAAATGTGGGATTTGTGATGAGGTTGGGCTGAAGGAAAAACAAAATGTGCCAAATGTTTTTCTACTTTGTTCTCCAAGGTAGCTGGAGCAAGATAGCTTGGTTGCTTATGAACCACAATTAACCACAGAGCTACTGAGGGCTGCAGAATATCTGGCTTTCCAGATGAGGCACACAAAGTGCTGCAAGTTCAGGACACTTTCAGAGGCGCTCCTGACTCCACTCTGCCACAGTCAAACGGGAGGGTGGCTGCCCCGTCCACATCTGCAGCACTTGTCCCGGAAGCGGTTCCTTTCAAGGCCCAACGTGAGTCCCCACCTCCTCCAGGAAGCCAACCTGGCTTCCCCTGCCTGTAAGGTCTCCCCTCGGTGCCCCTAGATCTCTCAGAGCCGAGTATTCTTTATCTTTCGTCACTGTTACTTTGTATTGTTATTTGCCCTCTCTCTTTTATGTCCAGTAACTTCAACTTTAGGAATGTCAGAGAGGGGATCCACTGGGGTCACATGCACCTGCTCTGGGCAGGGTGAGGTGTGGAGAGGAGGTGGTAAAGAGCACCCCAGCAGCATGCTCTGCACTCACCAAGCCTCTCTTTAATACAGAGTGTCCACAGGGCCAGGAAGCAGGTTCCCTAATATGAGTCTCTGTAAGCCCTGAAGATGCTCTCAGTGCTGTGGTACGTGTTACTCCATAGGCCAGCTGGCCGTGTTGGTTCTTTGCAAAGCTGAAGGAAGCTCTGCCATCAGGCCCTTAAAGGATGATGCAAAATAAAATATTTTGTCCCAGAACTTCTGGCCTCTCTTTTCACTTCTTGATTACAATCTTTTCTTTCTAAAGTTTAAGTTGAATTTGCACACTATCATCTTAATATATGGCTTTATGCATATAGAGTTATAGTTACAGAGAGAGAGATGTATGCAGTCTGTAGCTTTCTCTACCTTAAAAAATAGTTTGAAACACATACACAAATAGAAACTACATAGTACTTGGTAACTTTTATCTTACTGCTTTAAAGAAAATTAGAAATTGATGGCTTTACTGAAACTCTTATAAGGAAGCAGTTATTATTATATTGTCAATTCGGGAAACTTGTCATTATGGTCATACACAAACTAATAGTAATTACTTTGTCAACACAAGTTCACATGCATCTAAAGAAGACTGCACCTTAATTCTTCTAACTTTTCTTGTAAACCATCCAGTTAGCCATTCAAAGTCAACGGGATTATGACAATAGAAGCAAAGGCACATTCCTTGCGAAGTATTCATCTTTAGAGTCTATAAAATGCATCCTTAGGAGAGGACATCGGCAATGTAATGCACTGCATATCTTAACAGAAGGTGGGATACCATGGCTACCAACCCAGCGAGTCTACCCAAGAAGTCGACGTCACTAACCCTAACACCACCAACCAGAATGAGTATGTGCCTCTCTCCCTTGGAGTATTTGAATGCACTCAAACACTTGACAGGAACAACAAGAAAATTCAGCTTCCCCCCAGGGTCAGGATGTAGCATTTTTACTTCATATACAATGAGCAGAACCCTTTCCTTGTTCACTTTCCAGGGATGGTGTGTGCCGGGCAGATACAAACAATAAAACTCAGTACTTCCGAAATTTCAGCTTCAGTGCATACATTAATGGAACAAAATGACACCCACGTGACATTTTTCTGAAGCAAAACACTTCTCCCCAGGAAAAAAAAAAATGTGGCCAGGCATTATGTTTCCCTAGTAACCGTGGTCTCTTCTGGACCTTCCTTCCTGCTATTCCATATCCTTTGTTACCAAGATAACTTGTTTACAAAAGAGCTCCCATCAGTCGCTGAAAACAAGTGACACAGGCTCTACCTGGGCTGCGTTGCAAAAGCAAACAGCAGGACTGAGCGAGAAACTAGCTCTTGCTCTTTTTCCCGACTGTGAGTTCTTTTAGGAAGAGAATTTGAACTTTTAAAATTGTTCTGTAGATCCAAGAATTCCTCCAGAGTCAAGTTTTGCTGTGAAAGCTACAGCTATTTCAAATTTCTTTCATGTTTTTAAATTCTGTCATTTCCCATCTCACTTTATAATTACTGAAAATCGCAAAATGTTTAAATGTATTCGTGTGTTATTTAGATCCAGCATCTCTGGTCCAGCCCCCTCCCCCCTTACTATAGGCTCTGTACCCAGCCGAGCCTGGGCTGGTGCAAATCCTGACCTCTCTTAGAGCCCCTGCCGGGAACTCTCTCCCCACCCTGTGCCTGACCAGTCACGGTGGCCTCTCAGCTCTCAAGTTAGGCGCTGCTTACTCCAGGAAGCCTCCCCTAAGCCCCCATCCCTCTCTACCAGGGCAGATGCTTTTCCTCTAGGTTCCCACAGCCCACTGCATGTCCCCTTATCAGGCCATTTATCACCTCGCATTGTAAACGGCTGCTTCCGCCTCCACTTCCTCCCAGGACAGAGGTTCCTTGGGGACAGAGACTCGTCCCTGTTTCTTCTCACCGCACACCCAGCACCTAACAGTGCTTGGCCTCTAGTAGATGTGCTCACGGTGTCTCCGTGGAATGGGGACGTGAGCACGGCCTCTAAGGCTCTCAACACTTTTATTGTCCACAGAAGACCACGAGGACCTGCTCCTGTGCCAACAGTGGAACTGATCGACCCTGTCTCCACGATCCAGTCCACCGTCTGCTCTCTATTCCTTGAACAGGCTCAGCCCCTTCCTCCCTAAAAGCTCACCCTCCAGGGCTGCATGGGGGCAGAAGGCTGTTCGTCATTCATTATCAGTGGGATCTGACTACTCAGAGTGGCCTCTCCCAGCCACTCAGTCTAAAGGAGCTACCTAAGAATTTAACATCAGGTGCTGTTACACCTAACACCTGTTACATTTCCCTGCCTGGCTCCTTCTGCCATCTGATCTTTTATTTCTCTATTTATTTTGTCACTCTGCCATCATTAGAAGCTCAAGGAGGGTGGACACCTTGTTCATCTTCTTCATAGCTGTGTTCCCAGAGACTAAAGCCTCATTGGCACATAGTAAATGTTGAATGAATAAATGAATGACTAAAATATCTAAGTCAAAAATTATCATGAAAATCCTCAGAAAATTCTTCAAAATCAGCTAGAAACTCTGCTGGGTTGACCTAACAAATACCAATAGTAAAATTACTCACTCTATGTTGTCTGCACACCCCAGTTGTCCCGGAATACATACACCAGGGCCGTGATCTTCTGAAAAGAAGGAACAGCTTCTAGGTGACGGGGGTGCCTGTCCAGTTGATGGTTGGAAAGCTGGCCTGGTGGAAGAGGAGTACTCTTGGCGAGAGGAGGACCTGTCTCTCCCTGAACACATGAAGACCCAGAGTCTGTCCAGCTCCCGAGGAGCAGCAAAATCCAGCAGGCAAGGGTCTTGGTAAGAACAGCTGTGGAGATGGAGTTGAGTTCTCAGAGGACCCAAAGGGATTTGTGTTTTACCAGAATATCTCAAATTGACTGAGCTCAGAGATTTGCACACTTGGGTGTTTCCTGGATGTTAGGAAGTATAAATATGTTCCCCACTACAGAGACATTAGAGATCCCAGGAACATCTCCAGGTTTCAAGGCTCGGAGCAAAACCTAGATCACCATGGGCATGAGACCTCTTCTCAATTCCCCAGCACAATCTTTATCAAGTGTACAAAGTACATCACTTTAGACCTTCAGAGGCAATCTGATTCAGTCATTCCAAAAGCATCCAGTACTCTTGAGAACTACAAAGCACAGGAAAATTCACCAGCACTCTGAGCCTCAGGACTACCAACATCACAATTAACCATTCCAGAAGAAGAGGAGGGATACTGCACACACGGACTGGAGTCTGAATCTGGGGCCTCCACTTGTTAACTGTGTAACCTGAGACAAATACCTTCACCTCTTAGAGCTACTATTCTTCTGTTAAGTAGTATTACTTATCTGCTGTTAAGTAATAGAATAATCCTTCTGTTTTATGTAAAGGTACCAACTCCCCATGATGAATGTAATCGTTATGCACTGTAAACATGTACTAATAAAAAATTTTTTAAAACCACAAAAATTTTATAATGGAATAATATTATCTCAGGATTATTGGCAGAGCTAAATGAGGTAAATTAAATTTCCAAAGATATATAAAGCTCTTGGAAAAGAGAAGAGGCTCAATAAATGGTAGCTATTATAATTACTATCATCACAAATAAAAGAGAATTGTTATGGAGATGCAAAGGCTGAAGACCACAGAATTACAGCTCAGAATGTTTAGCTGTGTGAATGCATTACAAAGGAGCTATCAAAGAACAGTTCAAAGTCTACTGTTCATATTACACATGCCAATTCTTTTCCACATGCCTTTTAAAGAAATCACTTTGAAATTTCGGGTATATGAGCTAATATGGCATGTTATTAACAACTTGTTATTGCTTCTCTAAAAGGAATTATATTGTATATCCGCAGGATGAGACTCACCTCTCTTGGGCTATAATTAGTTCATGTCCATTAAATAGCAGTTGCACAATTTCCTAGTAATTTACTGGTATCCTAAATTATAAGGCTGCTTTTTGAAAATGTTTTTGCCTGTGTCATTTTTCCCTCCTCGTCTCACTGAAGTCTGGATTTCTTACGCCAGCATGAAAACTCACTGCTTTTTGCATATCACAGGAGAGATTCTGAAGTCATCTAACTATATCCTAAATTTCACCAGCAAGAGAAAGAGAAAGTTTATGTAGCAACTAGGAAAGTCATAAGGGACAGGAGCTCACATGGAATTAACTCGAACAAATCGCTCTTTTCTCTACCTCTTCAGAAAAACAGTTGTAAGAAATGTCATTCCTTTCTATGTGAGATTCCATGACATAAAATTGATTATAAACAGATTAATCTGGTACAGTGTGCACTGTTGAGCAAGAAATTTTATATCAATGGCAGACACCATCCAAAGGCCTTAAGAGAGATCAGCATCACTTTGTTTGTTACTGTTGTTTCCAGTTCTTGGGGATGGAACATAGGACTTTGGTCATAATAGGCGAGTGCTCTACCACTGAGCTACACATCCAGACCCCACATCACTTTTAATTTTAAAAAGAAAACTAGGTTGGTATCACTCTTGATGCAACTGCAAGAAAAGAGATTTTCAAAAATCTTACATCTACACACATTATGAAAGTGAAAAGCAGAGCAGTCATTTAAAAAAAGAAATAGTATCTCAAAAAAATAAAATATATTTGTATTCATTTAGAAAATCTAATGAATATCACATAAATTACAAATACTGGAAACTGAGCAGCAGTTTTTTTAAAGGCAATTTACACTGCCTTTAATAGGATGTTAAACAACATGATCACAAGCATGACCTAAAAATTGAGTTAGATGCAAAGCATACTGTTTGTCCTATCTGATCTGCAGCACTAGAGCATATCTGATGAATTTTCATGATGTTCCCCAGTCTGAGAGACCCCCGACTACACCAGCTCATCAGTGACAAGGGACTTGCCGGAGCCAAAGAAACTCTCACTTGAGACTCCGAGATGGGGGAAAGCCTTTTTAGGATCCTCTCATCATCTCCACTAAACATGAATGAGTTTCATTTACATTTTCTTATCAAATTACATCTTGCTCTGTTCCTCATTATAATTTATAGCAAAGTTTGCAAAGCTTTTGGCCTGTATCATCTTATTAAACTTTTATGAAAAATCAATGGCGCTCCATCATCCTGTGGGACTGTTTCTCACACAGATGTCAGCGCTAGTGGAGGATTCTATTTATCCCCAAATCTGGAGGAGAGACCTGAGCTGCAAGATGTTTTTATTTTCCAAGCTAGGGTCCAGTACACAGGAAAGTTTTATTATGCTAAAGTATGGCATTGCAAGAATCGCAACCTTGTGGAAAGGAGCCTGAAAGGGAAACAAAAGAGGAGGCTTTTCACCATCTGTCTTTCTTCAGTGTTCTCACTGGCTCTGCCCCGGAAAGATCACCAGCCCCTGGATCGTGGAGAGCCCAGGAGGCTGATGAGCCACGGCAGCAAGGCTGCCTGAGCTGTACCAGGAAGAGGAAGAAACTGACCTCATGCCCAAGGGACAAGCCTGGCTTCAGAGCCAGTCACACATCCCGACCCGCTCACCCCCTACTTCCTATGCCGGACTCTAGTAATGGTTCACATTTTTAAAGAAGTGGCAGATTGTCCCCTGTTGCTTGACGAACCAACAACACAGTCTCTTCTGCAGCTCTGCTTCCTCTCAAAAAGGCACTCAGTTTAGGCTCCAGGTATTTTTCCTTGAAGAGTTCCAGCCAACTCAAGAACTGACTAGGAATGAGGATCAGAGGTGCTGGCTTCACGTCCAGCTGAAATTGCCGTAGTTCTTTCCCCCACCTTCTTATTAGTGCATACTGGTTATACAGATTAATGAGTTTCGTTTAGGCAAATTTGTACATGCACATAACATACTCTTTTTTTTTTTCTAAAACAAGGTCTACGATGACCTTGAAATTGGTGATTTCATGCCTCAGGCTCCCAAGTACTAGGATTAAAGTTCTGTGTCACAACTCCCAGCAACTGTAACACTTTTCTCCACCCTGTCCCAGGTCCGCACATCCCACCTCCTACATTCCATTTGGCTGTCCTGTGGTCTTTTCATTTTGTCTAAATCTGACCTCATAGCCAGCTCCTCAGCCTCTTGCTCTGCTCAGGTGTACCAGATCTCAGGTGCACCATTATTTCCCTGGTAACCAGGCCCAGAATTCCAGGAACCAGCCTGGAATCCTTTTAACTTCTAAATAGCACCAGAATCTGTACCCTCTTGACACCCAACTCTATCTTTCCAGCAAGACAGTAGCCCTCAAAAGCTCTTCTAGACTATAATAAATAGCTCCCCTAGGTGTCCTTGCTGCCTTCCAGCTGGCCACATATATTCACAATAGACTCTGACCCCAAAATGTTCTACTCAAAAGAAATGCTCACCATGCTCTTCTGTAGCAAAATCCTGTGGGATTCCAGCAGTGTTAGTCCCCTCAGAGGACAACCCAGTTCCTCTGTGATACACGGAGCTATGCTGTGAATGTGTCCCCCAAAGTTAGTGTGTTGGAGACACGCTCTCAAAATTCATACATTAATGGTATTATATTGGCAGCAGGGACCTTGGGGAGGTCAGGACAGTATGGTCCCGTGATAGCAATTGTGGCTTTATAAGGGAAACCCAAGCTCAAAAATTTGTTCTGTCTCATCACATGATGCTGGCCACCATGTCACACTGCACCTGCAAGTCCTTCATGAGCTGCTGGTCCTCACCAGATACTAGCACCTGCAGAATCATGGGCCAAATAAACTCCAATTGTTTATAAATTACCTGGTCTAGCGTACTTAGTTATAGCAACAGAAAATGGAACCAAACTTTCTTCACTGTCTTGGACCCATGGCTACCATTTCCTGAGCGCACTGTATGTGCCAAGCCATGAGTTTTCATTTCTAGACATGAGATGCTTACCACACATAGACTCACAGACTCCTTGCAAAATTGCCTCTTGCTTGAATCCCGGGACCTTGCAACCTAATTTTTGTTCTGATTGAAACTATGTTAAAATTTTTTTGAGTTACAAGAGACCCCGAAATCCCCACTCCATCCTTCTCTTGCCAGTAGTCCCTCCCTCCCCTTTGACTGAAGGGCTTTAGTGAGCTTCCTGAAAAGGAGCACGATGCCTAAAAGGTCCAATAGATACAAATCAACTTACTCTATAATTGGCTGAGGTAAAGGCTCCAAAGAGATCGGAACATTAAGGTGACACAGCAAATCTTAAGTAATGGGCCAGCTTCTACTCACAAAAATACTGAAGAGCAGCCCTTAAGGACATATATTGGTGGCCGACAGGCTGGGTTCAAGGGCCCCCCTACCACTCACTAAACGTGAGACCATGAGCTACACAGTCTCCGTGAGGCTATAAAGGGTAACACTCCTATAAGTACAAAACTCACAAGAATTAGTGAGAAAACTAAATAAAAACTCAACATAGAACACAGCATAAAGGAAGGGCTCCATAAATGACAATCATTATTGATATTATTCATATATGACCTAACATTATTTTCTTCCAGTTATCATGATCTTCTGTACCCCACAGACCCTTGTTTATCCATGACGTATTTCCAATATTTTCTCTACCCACTCTGTAGCATGCCATCACCCTTCTCATTTTAACCAGAAAGTCACACAAAAGTTAAGATGCATTTTCAAAACAATCCTAGATTCTTTCTCTAAACACACTTGAAGTCTACATCATTTCCAGGATGCAGTCCTGGGCCTCCTTGTCTCCTCCTAATTCAGTTTCCTAGAGGAGGTTCATGCCCTTCTGTAGTACAGTGACACTAGTTGGTTACCTACCATGTTCCTTTACCGGGCAGAGCCCCAATTCCCATCCAACTACTGTATCCACCTCTCCCTCAATTGCTTCTAGAGCAGTTGACCAGACCCAAGCTCCAGAGGTGGCCCTGATCTTAGATGAACAGATCTTCCTTGCCAATGATTGGTTCAGAAAGCATAATCATCAGCTGATCCAGGGACTGATTCAGAAGTGGTCACATGACCTAATGGTGGCCATTGTTCTAGAAAGTCTTCTGTATCTGGCTCTTTCCAGAGAGACATTTCAAAATGTTCTCTGCTTTGGGGTCATCGTTGAATGAACTGTGAACCTGCAGCTGATAGAGCCATCAGCCACCAGCCAGAGGAGCAAGTACGTCAGGGGCAGACACAGGGTGCACCCGAAAAACCAGGGAGGAGCCCCAGGTGAAACTAGACTGGCTAGCCCTTCGCCTCTAGGTCTGTTCATTTTTCTGAGTGAATTCATCTTCTCCAGCTTGTTCCCCTCCCCGCCCCCATTTTCAGCAGATTATCTACAATTACTTTCAATCCAAAGTGTTCTAACTGACACATATGGCTTCAGTTACCACCCATAAATTGATGATCAATTTTCCATCTCCATCAAGAATCTTCCTCCTAAACCCCAGCCCCATATATCAGATTAGCTGATCACCATCAATCCTTCAAAGCCAAGCTGAACTCATCATCTTCTCTCCAAAATCCGCGCCTCTCCTACTTTCTCAACCCCAGCTGATTAACATCACCACCTACCTCAATGATCCCCCTGCCTCCTAGTAGATCCTCCCCATGCTCTCTCTCACTTGCAGGGGATCACCAGATCCTGTTTCTGTATCTTCTAAATCCCTATGATTTATACCTTTACCACCCCCAATGCCATTGTCTTTGGCTCTAATCTTCATCATTTCTCTCCTGCACAAATACACAAGTCAGTTCATCTCCCTGCCCCAGTGGAGAGTCCTAACAGCAATACCAACCATGTGTTGAGTATGAGTGACAGGTGCCACCAAAGCACTTTATATGTATTAGCTCATTTCATCCTCATAATTTTTGGAGTCATGGCTGTTCCTAGTAAACAGATAAGCAGAGGCCTTTAGGTGACAGGCAGAAATAAGATTTGAACCCACAAAACATCATCCTTCACTACCAAGTTGTCCCTCTCTTACATCTCTTGGTCACCAAAAATCAAGGACTCCAAGGACTCCAAGGACTCAAGAACTCCATCATTTTCCCTAAAGAGCCTTCACAATCCCGGCCCTGCCTTACCAACAGAAGCCCTTCCTCCCTCCTTTCCCATAGGCAGCGTGTGTGGTTAGTTCCTAAACTGCACACTTACCTTCAGGCTTTGGTACAGGCTCTTCCCTCCACTGAGAAGGCTTATTGCACATCCACATGAGCAACTCCTATTCATACCGTAAGATTCAGCCAAGTGGCAATTCCTCCCCAACTCTTCCAGGGATCAAAAGCCAGCCCTCCCTTGCTCATCTTGTGACACTGGGCATGTCACTGCCTCCCTTATTATATCCTAAGCTTCCAGGACTATGAGTTACTCCACTGTGCCTTGAGTGAATAACACACGGTAGGTCTAAATCAATGCTAGTGAGCTGAATGAATGTATTCCACTCACTGATGTCCAAGCAAGCACCTAGGGTTAGAAGCAATATTAAGTGAACTAACTATTCCTAAGAATTAATCTAAGAATATTAAAAATTATTTTATAGCATCTAACATTTTAAAAATCAATGAAATGATTACAATGGTTGAAAAATTCCTTTAAAAATCTGTTGAAACTGTGACCACTGAACCAAATAAATCTCGCAGTAACCTTTATGACAAGCAATCGAAAAAAAAAAGATGAAGTATAATAATAAAATAAATAGTATACTCCCGCCTCTATGCAAAGTTATAGAAATCAAGGTTTTCTCAAGAAAAGAGTCAATAAATGTCTTTGTAGTGAGTCAGGAAAGTCAAATTTAGTTAAAATGATTTTATCATATAAAGGAATTGGTCCACTAGGCCAGTCTTCTAAAACTGTTCAGCTCATCTCGCTGTACCTCTGAAGGGAATGCAATTTTTCTCTGACTTCAACCTTGATTACCATGGGGAAAAGCCTTAAATGGGATGCTTTTCTGATGATAGATAAAACATGTGTGCTGATGTATTTCACAACATGAGCATGATTCTCCAAGGGTTTCAATGTTTAGTCATTTGATGTCCAGCAGAATACCACGCCCTCCTCTCATGAAGCTGTGTTTGTGAATATGGCTGACTGTGGGGTCCTTGCTGAGATACTGATTGCCTTTTGACTGCCTTTAAATCAGTTAGCCATATAACACAGAATCATGACAATTCATAAGGAATTTATTTAAGGAAAAACAAAGAGAAAAGGTAAGCAATACTGTCCAGTATGCTAAATGAAAATAGGTCTTAGTTACTGATTATGGGAGAACTTCATGCAATGAGGACTCTCTGAAAAAGCTTATGGATACATCTAAAGATAACAGGGAGGCAATTTGGGAAAGAACAGAGTGGCACAGTGTTAGAACTAGAAGACCCAGTTACAGATCATAAGCCTTCAGTGACTAAACACATTCCAAAGGTCCAGTGAAACAATGATGAAGTACAAGGATATTCTAGCTATTGGATGTTCTTTAGCCTTAATCGGGTAAATAAGTGTTGCATTGTAATGCTTTGCAGAGTCACTAAGTCTTTCATTGTTTTCAGTTGTATTGGAATATACTGTACTCCCTTGACTTTTTATTACATGTTTACTGTGATCACATCATATATCAGGTGTGGTACAGAAAGACCTAGTGTCAGAGTAATACAATCTGCCCAACTTTAATCTTGTGCTCTTTTATAAATCAGGGTACAGTGGGTTGAAAGATTTCTCCATCAATTGCTACAAAGCTAAAATGTTTCTGTTAGCGTGATAATTAAAGCAGACACCGCAAATAAATATTTAGACTCATAAAATTAAAACAGAATCAAAATCATTAATAAGCAACAAAACAAACATTAATAAGCAACAATACAAACATTAATAAGAAATCAAAATGTTCAATTTTGCCTGCTTCTTAACAACAGCCTATATGCATTTCTTTTATATACTTTTTATACTTTCATTCCAAAAATATTTGAATGGCATCTCATGTCCAGGACATTCTCTACCAGCTTTTAGGAGTCAGTGAACAGGAACAAGTTGGAAACTGCAATTATCTTCTTATTTAAAAATAGGTACTTTAAAAAATAATAATGAATAAATAAAGAAAAATAGGTACTTTTTTTTAAAAGCCAGTACAATTATATATACATACATATGCATAATTTTATGTAGTTTAAGCTGAATTAGTATTTTTAGTAGGAATAAAAAGAAAAAGGAAACAAAATACTTCTGAGAGAGTAGAAACCTTAGGTCCATAGCTTCTCACAACATAGTCTAAACCTGAACTTGTCTAAGTCTGAATGTTTCTAAAAGTGCACCACACCAGGCTGGGATTTAGCTCAGTGGTACCTGCTGCCTTGCAAACGCAAGGTCCTGAGTTTGATCCCTGGTACTAAAAAAAAAAGTATACCACACCATCTAATAAATCCAAGAAAATACAATATAGATCTGACTTCAAGGATCACAATTTTTTAGTTGCTATGATTACAGGGGTGCCGGGAAGTTTCTGTTCATCCCCAGAAACTTCTGCGCAGTAAACTCAAACCTATAAATGCCAGAATTTTATTTCCTTATCTTGGACTTTTGTCTTATAAATAATCCTAGGGAAGTGTGACTATTAAGCAGAGTGTCACTTACATGTGAGTGTGAGCTAGTTTATCATAATGTCGCAAAGTGTTGCTAAGGGACAGACAGAAATGATGAAGAACCTAGATCCCTATAAGAAGCAAAATGAAAGGAGGATGCCAGCTAACCTCTGCTAATTACACATTTGGCTGGAGCCAAAGCAATTTCTAAATCCGAGCCATAGGGCAAAAATAAAGTGCTGGAACTACTTGAAAAAACTAACCTGGTTTGAATTGCTGTAATACCCCCAAAGGCCTGGAAGACTATAAACTTGGCCTCTGTCTCGGACCCCGATCAGGTTTGTTTGGAAAGGTCATTTAATTGGTACTCTGGGTAGCAGTTATAAGTTAACATTATCTCCGCCCAGATAATGATAGCATTTTGCATGTGCTAAGTAAAACAGGAATTAACAAAATTCCAATGGCTTACTGAGACGATAAATAATGAACCATTTCAAGGAAGAGATCTCCCCGGGTGTGCGGAAAAATCTGGGGCAGAAGGCAAGCGTGCCCGGACGTGGAACTCTGCTCAGGCATAAACAGGAAGCTTCGCAGCTCCCCTTTGCAGTCAGGAGCGCAGGGATGGCCGCTCTGAAGTGGCCATAGTGTCTGACCCTTGGCAAAAGCTGAAGCTCTTGTTTTGTTATATTTTATTTGCACATTTGTGGGACAAGGTTTACAAAGTGCAATCCAATCGCTCTGAGATGCCTGGGAAAAACACCATACACATTTAACAACCCACAAAACAAAATCATCTCCGTCCAAATTACAGAGATTCATATGATACTTCTCTGTGCGTGGCTTTTTGAGACTTGGAGCAGCTCACCATGTAGGCTCGAACTCAAGACCCTGAATCCTCAGACTTCCAAGTGCTAGGGTTACAGGGCGCTGCCGCTCCACCTGCCGTGTGGATTTCTTGCCCAACATTTAACGAAACCGTTATTAGTGCGAAGTTTCAAACTGGTGAAAGCTCTAAGGGGAGGGCGGCTGAGTTCTTTGTGCTGAGTATCTTTGTGAACACCAAGTACAGGGTGCAGAGCTGACTGTGGGTGATACATTTCTCTCAAACTTGAGCCTAGGAGCTCAAACTCTGAACTTTGTGTGATAACGTGAGAAAGCCTTGCAGCCCTAAAATTCAGTTAGGAACCTGTTCCTTACCGAGCTTATGGATATGGCCCGATTTACCAGAACAACGGTGAAGATGAAAGTTTCCCCGTGTAATTTTACTGCGCTCACAGACAGCCCGACACCAGTTCTCCTCTGAGTGAAATTCAGCTCTGGCATGGCCTATGGCATGGCTCAATACCCATCCTGAGCTTAACCTAAAAAAAAATGTCATTTCTGCAGAAAATAAGACCAAAAAATCATCCGAGTTTAATCATTCATGGGGTCACCTATTTTCAAAAAGACTTCATTAAATGCTTGAAGCATGATAACTTAAAAATGATACAACGAATGATGTACAATTATTTTTAAATGTATAAAACAACCAACAAATGACCAAATTGTATTTAAATTACTTGGGTATTTAGAAAATAATTCTTTAAATTAATTACTGAGCTTGCACTTGTAAGGCTATTTTCTACTCCTTACATTTTAGGGCAAATTACTAAATACATACGTTTAAGTATTTACTCATTTATTTAGGTGTGTTGTGGTAAAAGAAATTGGTAGAGATTAGCAACCTGACACCAGGGACTTTTTCTAGATTCTCCTTCAACACGGAATAAGCCGGGCCCCCCCCTGGGTGGCGTCCTTACTCATGGCAACGACGAACCTTTGACAACACAGGCTGCGGGTCTGGAATTCGTAAGTGGACGCCATAAAGAGGTCAAAGGAAGAAGACAGAAAAATGTTCGTTTATCACTCGTGTATATTAATCCCCAGTGAGACGGCCCTGATAGCACAGGCTCAGAGGAAGCTAACTCGACCGTTACCACATAAACATCCCCCGGGAGGAGCCAGGCAGACGGGCCCTGTCTGCACAGGCAGATAGCGGTCAGCGCTCCGTCCTCCCGTCCACCCACCCATCCGTCCGTCCACGACACACCCTAGCAGAGACCGGGGGAACAGGCGATCGGTGCAACAGGACGGGGCCAGTGAGGGGTGTCGTCTAACACGTCCGCAATCGCAGGACTGATCGACCTCAGTTTTCCAGCTGACCGCGCCCTGCGCTCGGCGAGGAGCAGGCGCAGCCGCCCCGGGCCGAGCGGCCCAGGAACGACACAATGTAAACTGCACTGCATGAAATCCTGGAAGTTGATGTAAACGGCTTTTAATAGCAGCGAGCATTTGTTCGCTTTGTTTAGACCATCTGGATGTTCCATTGTGTCCGGCCCAACACCGACCGCCGCCGGCTGACAGTTGATATATGTTAGGTTCCAGCAAAGTGCCCAGGCCACTCTGGGGACCTTCGGGAACTTTGAGGCGTTCTGTGGAATACTCGGTCGGACTTCAGCCGAGTCGCCTGCATCCTTAGTGGCTGCGTGCCAACGTCCTCCGGCTTTGCTTTTACTGTTTGAGAGCTTAGGGAAACTGTGCCAAAGTTCCTCCAGGCAGCCCGGAGAGCTCGGGCACAGGAGTGATTTTCGGGACGGAGGAGAGAAGAAAGGGTCCCCGGATGCGGAGAGAATCCAGGACGTGCTTGTTGAATATGCAACACGGCCGAGAAGCCGTGAAAACACCACGGAAGAACCTCAGCAGCGGCCCAGCGGGATTCGCCAGAGGCGCGCTGCGTCCGCCCTCCCCCAGCCCAGGCGCGCTGTGCAGCCCAGCAGCTGCGCGCGGCCTCTCTGGTCCTCGCGGTGGAGCGGGGCGGGGGCTCCGAACGAGAAATGCGGCTGCAAAAGGAAACCGACCGACCGACCTTGCTGCGTGTTAAGGTCACCAGCACAGCCGGTTCTCGGCAGCGCCCCGAAAAGGCTCAGAAATCCGCTCCGGCCACCTCACCCGCCCGCCCCCGGTCCCCGGAGCCGGCTCTGCTGCCCAGGAAAACGCAGCTCGGAGTATTTTTTTGAAAGCAGTGTCAGTTTAAAAACAGTTTAGTAAACGGAATTTGGTTTCACTGCGGGAGGCGCAGAAACTAGGTAACGTGTGAGGAACAACTTGATCTCAGATTGGCGTTTGTGTTGCGATGCTGGAGACGGAACCTAGGGGCGCCCTCTCCTCCCTTTTTTTTCTTCGTCTTTTCCTTCCTGCCCAAGTGGGGCGGGGCTTGACTTTGTGATTCTCCTGACTCATCCTCCCTCGGCGCTGGGATGACCGGTGCGTGCCACGCCCCCTTCGTGTTCCTGCTGGAAACACGGTCTCTCTAGGGCTCAGAGTCCTGCCGAGACTCAAGGGAGAGTGGAAATGAAGGCAGAACTCCCATGCCTGAGTGCAGCCTGTGCTTCGGAGAGCCCGAGCACACGGCTTAGGTCCCTGTGGCTGTACAAACGGCCCTGTGCTTTCAGTCTTGGCCTGGGGCCGGCGCGAAGCGGGCAAAGAAGAGCCTGCGTGAAGGGGGGCTGTTAATGCTCAGCGCGGGCGCCTCCCAGCAGCAGGACATCTAAGGCGAAGGGGACCCATGAGGGCAGGGGCAGGACAGGGGCAGGACGGCTGGACGGAATCAGAGCACCGTTATATCCAAGGGTGGAAAGTCACTGTGAAGACCATTAATTTGGATGCTTAAGGTGTGCCAATAATTATAATTTTTAATGGAGAAAATACATTAATATAGCTAAGGCATAGCAGGCTTCCCGAGCACGTGTGAGGCCCTGCGTTCATGCCTAGCACTGTAAAAAATAATAAATAGCTAAGTAAGTTTTTGGGGGAGAAACCTCTGTACCACCAAATTCAAGATTCTGAGTTCCACCTAAGGATTAAGATAAATTAGCAAGATAAACTTTCCCATGGCTTCTAAAACTTGTCTTTATCCTAATTTTTTTCATGACTTCAAATTAAACAGAAATCCTATTCAATAGCTCAAAAAATAAAAAGAATACAGAAAGGATTACCAGAAGTGCGTTCTTTATTACGTCTAATAAATAACATTTACTTGAGTATTATTGTGTAATTGAGGGTAATTTTTTACGTGTCTGGAATGGTACCTGGCACATTAGAGACGCAGAATAAATGCTCAGTGAATGAATGAACTCTTAAAAGATCTCAGATACACAGCTCTACAATACAGCAGCCTTGAATTTCAGCAAACATCAAACGCAGTCGTCACAGGGAGTAGAGCTATGAATTTCTACGCAGCAGACAGGTAACGCTGCCACCAAACACCAACCAAGTGGTTAAGGTCTTCTGAATGCATGGCTCCTTTTCATCAGAATTTAAACAATCTTTCGAAGGATGGTGAAGTAAACGCAGAATAAATAACTAATGGCGTTTTTGTTTTGTGGTGCTAGGGCTTGAACCCAGGGCTTTTGCACTGAACTCCATCCCCAGATCGTCTGTTCTGTTTTGGTTTTGGTTTTGATTGTGAGGCAGGGACTCAGTCAAGTCACTGGGTCGCTCAGACGGGGTTGGGACCTCTCTGCCTCAGTCTCCAGATTGCTGGGAGTACCACCCTGCAGGGCCATGCCTTGCTTGTTAGGTATTTAATCCATGGTATTTATTTCACATCACATCTTACAGGCTAGGTTATAGATTTCATATATGCTTTTACACTCATCATCTCATTAAGAGATATTTAGAAGTATATTATTTAAAGAATATCTATAGTTGGATTATTAGGATCACATTTGCTTTTTTCCCCTTTACTTTTGCCTCTCTTAAATTAAGTCATATTCAAAATAATGTTTGGAGGCTTTTTTTTTTTGGTTTTGGGCTTGTGTTTGTTTGCTTCTTTGTCTGTTTTTATATCAGGAATTGAACTCAGGACCTTGCACTTGTCAGGCAGGCATGCTGCCACTGAGCTAATTCCCCAGTCCTTGTTTGTTGTTTTTTTGAGACGAGGTCTCTCTATGTAGTTCATGCTGGCCTTGAACTCACTACATAGCCCAGGTTGGCCTCAAACTCACAGTGATCCTCCTGCTTCAGCCTCCCACATACTGGGGTTACAGGTGTGCATCGCCACCCCTGGCCCCAAAATAATATATATTACACAACAGGGTTGGACAAGTGTTGTCTGTGTCTCCCATAGATGGCTGGACCTCTCCTTCTACCAGAGCTTCCAACACTCTGACCTGGCATTCATTCCTTCAAGTGGTCGGGGTCTATGTCTCTTCCCTGGGACCTCTGTGGCTGCCTAACCCAACAGCGTCATGGAAATTATGCTGAGTGATTTCTGAGGCTAGACCTTTTTTCTTCATAGTGGGCACTGGACCCAGGTCCTTGCACACACTGGGCAAGTGCTGTACCACTGGTTACATCCCCAGCCCTTTTATTTTTTATTTTGAGACAGGGTCTCACTAAATTCCCTAGGCTGGCCTTGGACATGTGATCCTCCTGCTTCAACCTCCCTAGTACCTGGGATTACAGGCATGCATCACCACACTCAGCTCTGAGGCTTTCTTTTCTTTTCTTTTCTTGTTTGTTTGCAGTGCTGTGGATTAAACCCACAGCCTCATAAACCACTGAGATACATACCCAGCCTCGAGGCTAGACTTTTCAAATGTCATCTACATCTCATTCCCTTAGAACTCTTGCTGTTAGAACATGGTCATCAGGCTGAAGGCTGACTCACCTGGCCCTGGGGAGGCCACTTGGACATCTCCTCCAAGGTCCTCTGTACCAACTTGCTGGGCATCTGTCAAGGGCCGCTGGACAGTGGGTCCTCCAGCGCCCCTCTGGCTGCCCTGACTGTCATCCCATGCTGGCCCTGCTCACATGGAGAGCCATGTGCAAAATGAAAACTCTTTGTTGTAAAACACTGCTTTGCAGAAATAGATAAGCAGCTATAGTTTCTAAGATTAGAATTCTACATTCTTCAAAACATCAAGTATGTTTCTAGTTTGTAACATTTTGCTTAAACAGTTGATAAAGCACAATTAGGATGTATGGGGTTTAGAAATAGTGGATTAATTTTCGTACTAGAAAATTGCATTGAAGCTTTTATCTGAATGTTGCATTTCACCCATAAAATGCAACTACAACTTGGATGTATTCATCCTAGAACTCAGCCATAAGAGATGCTATGAAACAACAATGTAGCTTCCAATAATTAGAGCATACAGATTTTTATTAAGTCAATTGAGTAAACTGAGCCAGAGGTTCATTTAAAAAACTATAAGACATTTTCCTGAGGCCTAAAGCTCAGTCATTGATTGAATTAAAGAATATAAATGGAAAAACACTTTGTAAACCATAAATTATCCTGAGAGAAGATTTTAGAACACACATACAATCTTATTTCAAAGACTAGCAGTTAGCTCTTGTTAATATACATGCTCAGAACATTGTAAATAATACATTCATAAATTCATTAATCCTTTTTAAAATTCCAGACTAATGAAAAATAGTGCATTTTTAAACAGCTACTTTGGCAGCAGGGGATTGGATTAGATGACCTTTTAAAGTTCTTTTCAGGGCCTATGAATGTGAGGAATATGAGCTTTCCTGCTATCTATAGACAGCGGATCACAGAGGATTTAAAATCTGATTTCAATTATTTAAATTCTGTGCTTTATACAAAAGTGAAAAAATCCACTTTGGTGCCTATATTAACACAGTAATAAATTGCATTTCATAATAAATAACACCAATATAAAGATCATTACTTTTTCAAAAACTCGAATATTATTTGCCTCCAATTTTATAATTACCACTGAATATTTTAAATTTTTCAAACACAGCAATCTTGAAAGAGGCACAGAAAACGTATGATCATAAAGCAAAGGAAGGCAGTCTCCAAACAAGCATATTCCTAAAATAATCACACTTCATGCAGGTCTCAAAAATACATAGTAAAACATTTTTAAAGAGCATGTTGAGGATATGTTACTGAGGGGAGTTTTCAAAATGTTAACTGGAAATCATATCAATATTCATGACTTTATGTGCATAATAACCATGGGAAGAGCCTTATTTGATTCCTCAATTTTCTGTATAAATATGTGTTTAAATATTTGCTACCTCAGAACAAAACCCGTACCTCATTAGGGCACTCAAGAAACTAAAACAAAGTGTAAAGTGCAAATTTTGATCCAGTGTAGTGGTAGGAGTGGTCCAATGATTCAAAAGCATCTGTACCATAAACTGTAATGTCACCTAGTTTTGTAAAAAGTGAAGATGCTATTCTGCTGATGAAGATATTGTTTTTCCCCTCTTGTGCCCTATTCATTATGCAAGGCTGCAGAATATGAAGTGTAGACGTGTGATCCCAGCGATCTAATGATCTCCCACACTTGCTCATCTGGTACAATTTTAATTAACACTCCAAGGAGGTTTGTCAAGAGTAATCAAAAACATTGTCGCTTATAAAGCTGTGGCAAGAAATCAATAGTTTTCATCAGAAAAGGTAAGGTCTGGCATAACTGAACCATTTAATTGCTTCATTCCAATAAACAAAAACTGCACATTTTAATGACTTGATTCAGGAGATCAATATCTAAGCACATATTGCATTAAACAGCAACATGTGGTGGGATATTCGTCGTCATTTCCATTCCGAAAGCAGCATTCCTCTTTTTTATTTCATCCCAAGTGGCAATAGGTTGCTGCGCCTCCGCGGTGCTATGATTTATATCAAATGAGTGACCTCTAGGGCCGTAAGACTAGAACGGGTGACTAGTTCTCAATGGTAAGCTACTGGCACTTGACAAAGAGCCTGAAGCAGAATGAATTTACTCCTCTTTTCCTCAATCATCAACAGGCTCTGCCCTGACCCCCGTTCTGACTCCTATAACAAGATCTCCTGTCGCTGCCTGAAAAATTTACTGTCGCGTCTACTTCTCATTGAGCTCAAGTGAGTACTTCTGTCACCTTCAGTGAACTGAGTCCAGAGGAGATTTAACTAAACACCAGTCCTAGTTTAAAAACTAAATAAGTGTGTTTCCTATAAACCAGGCGGCATTCAAAGGCATCTGTTTCTGAAGGGTTTGACTTCCTAAAAAGTTCAGTCTTTCATGGTGCTACATGTAATTCAAAGCGACACTTGGGGCCTGAGACTCATTTATTCATGCAGTGCCACGAATGCAACGTGAATACTGCGGACTTTAGGAACTGTTTCTCACCAGTGGCCATGAGAAAGCCGATGTCCATGGAGTGCAGAAGTCATTTTGAAGGTTCCTTCAAAATACAAATCCTTACTAACCATTAAAAAGCAGTGTATGTGATATGCATAAACTAAGCCCCCTAGAGATTAGCCACAATAAATACACAGGTATGCAAGTGGAAATAAAGACATCAAATTAAGCAATTTGAGCAGTCTCATGCATTCGGTGCATCTTTCTTCACTGGGACATCTTAAACTATATTGTCATAAGGACTTTTCAACAATGACTTGCAACAATTCCAGGTATTAAGTAGCAGCATATTATCACCAGGAAAACACACACATACAGCATAAGCCCGCATTTAGGCAACGCACATTACTTTAAACAATTTATTTAAAATAATTAAGCAATCAAAATGAACATTTGCAAAACCTCATGTCAACAATGAGGCAATTAAAAACCTGACATCTGATGGTTTATTCCATCTCACTAAAGCCTTACACAAAATTTCCACTCCCTCTTTAATTTTCAATTCTTCTACCCTTCCTGCTTCACAGCTCCTGGCTATTGGCTTTTACAATCTGTCCCTAGGGAGTGAGGAGTTATTACCCCTGTCGATGGAAGAGAAAGGGATGTTATTCCCTTGTCACCCTCTTCAGCTCCAGCAGATTCCAAGCGCTGATGTATAGCCTTCATTGGAGAAAGGCAGTTGAGATGCTGCTAGTCCTCGGCCTGTCAGACCCATCTACCTGTGCCTCTGGCATTACTTACTGCAGTCAGAATGACACACAGTGTCCCCAGAGTCAACAGGAAAACTCCAGGAGCAAATGCTGCAGGGCCACTCTGTCTTCGAGGTGTAGATACCACGACAGATGTCCCAGTGCCACAGCCGAAAGGACCCGAGCCACTGCATCTCGACATCTTGGCCGAAAATGCAAATGCAAATGTCTGTGGGAAAAATGCTGCGGAATCATAGCCAGTTTGTCTTTAAGGTGCCGACTATGAAATAAACATGGGACAACTTGTGAACATGCTGAGGAGAGCTCATTAAAGAGGTTTGGGATGCTGTACCACGGCTCATATGGTTATAAACTCTGGTCCTTCTTTGGCAGTGATTTTATCATTACATCCTGACAGTCAGGAAACTGGAAATCTCTACCTAATTCTTAATTATAGGCCCATGGTTTTGTTCTCTCTCTCTCTGTCTCTTTCTCACTCTCTCTTTCTCTGTCTCTCTCTCTCCCTCTCCCTCTCTCTCTCTCTCTCTCTCTCTCTCACACACACACACACACACACGCACATTCAAAATGTGAATAGCTGCTTCCATTAGTTGTAAAATCACAATATTTTACATGGTTAAAACAATAAATACTAATTTCTAGAATTCATCCCCGAGTCCCCCATCCTAAGAAATATCTGGTCAGCCTTTAGGGTGCAGGACTTCGTGATGAAGATACATAGATCTTAGCATCTTTTTCTGGGTGGTTTGCACCTTTCATCTGTCCTTCTCCATACCTGTCTCTACTCAAGAGCCATCAATGAGTGCTCAGGAGAAGTCCCCAGACAGTGCCTGGTGCGACTGCCCAATGAGTGACAGGGCCAAGTTTCCCAGAGGTCACCATCAGAGTCACCACGGTGACCACATGGCCCTACCAGTGACAGAAGCATATGGGCCACACCCGCAACACACGCTATTGTATTTACCTATAAACAGTATTTATGAATAATTAACTATTTATCTACAAGTTATACACCATTCCAGGTCCCGTTAGGGTTTAGATCTAGATTGTCCCCCAAAAGCCTCACGTGCTCAGAGCTAGGGCTTTTGGAAGGTGATTGGATTCTGAGGTGCTGCACTCTTAGTGGATTCACCTACCGATGCTCGCAGCTAACTACTACTAGGAGATGAGGCCTGGCTGGAAGAGGCAGTCACTGGGGTCGTGGTCCGGAAGGGTTCATCGCCCTCTCCTGCTCCTCCCTTTTCTCTCTACTTCTGGTCACCATGAGGTGAGCAGGTTTCTACCCCCAGGCCCCTCTGCCTCGGAGCCAGCTGACTGTGGACTGAAATTTCTAAAAGCCCTGAACCCAAATAAACCTCACGTCCTTTAAGTTGTGGGTGTTGGGTATTTTGTCCCAGCAATGAGAAAGTGCCTAAAACAGGCCCCCAGGATAGGTGTGGTGGTACACGCCTCAAGCTGAAGGACAACATGGGCTACATAGCAAGTTTGAGGCCAGCTTGGAACATGGTGAAACCCTGACTAAAGAAAAAGAAAAACAGACCACCCAAATATCTACAGGCTCGGAACAAAATGTGCCTCTGACTTCTCCAGTTTTAGCAAGATTGTAGCGTGCACGCATGTCCTATGTACTATGTAACACCCAGTAGGGGGTCTAGGGCTATGCCACACAGTGAAACACATTAGAATTTCTGCACAGAAATGTATAAGTGTTCTGATTATTTGCACTAATTACTTTAAGTAAAGGTTGTCAATAGTTAGACACCCATTCAGGTAGGTGCAGGCGGATTACCGACCACGCTATAAACCCAGCACTCTGGGAGACTAAGGCACAGGTCACAAATTTGAGCCCAGGCTAGGTGACTTAAGTGATTTCGTGTGACTATGTCTCAAAATAAAAAGGGCCGGGGATGTAACTCAGTGCAAAGGCCCTGGATTCAATGTACAGTACAGGAAAATGAATTTATATATAAATAAATAATAAATGGCAGCCCAATATCCAATGGGGTCTCCTTCTCTTCATTCTCTTACGGAAAATGCACAACTGCAAATTGTCTAGAGTTAAAAGCCAGTACTCAAGCCAGGCTTTTCTGCCCTCTGATCCTGTGCTGTCTGAGCACCTGCACAGCGAGACTTACAGTAATAATCAGGAAGAGACAAGCGAGGAGGGAACCACGACATGCAGATAAGCACAGTGAACTGAAGGAACATTTCCTCTGCCAACAGGATTCATTTGTGAATGACTTGGGAGGAGGTGCCCCCCACTCCTAGAGTTTAAGCTTTGTGTTTGCAAAAACTCTTCCAAGCCTGTGAGATTAACACCACGGTTATTTCTACAGGCTTGACCTGCCCTTCTCGTTTCTGATGGTCACATTTTAGCATGGGTCAAGAATTTATTTCCCAGAGTGACTTGTGTTACCCTCAAGAGGCCAGGTGAAGAGAGGAGCAAAGAAGGTTGACACGCATGGATAAAGGGTATGATTTTGCTGGAAATCCTCAGTGAAGTGCACTGAAAATTGTAAGGTAAAGCACTTTCCACAAACAGCTACCATTCATCACAAATGGCTTGTCCCTCAGCCCTGACAGCCAATTCCTCCTGCACTCTTAGCCACATTTTTTCTGAAAAAAAAAAAATACTAACAATAAGAAGAAGAAGAACCATAAAGAGGCAAATGAATGAGTGGTGATTTCAGGTAACAGCGAGACCACTCCTAAGTGGTACAATGTCCTTTTCGGCAACATTTTCTCCTGGCTTGTGTCCATTTTTGCCTCCACACAGGCCATAAGGGGACTGCTTTTCCTGTCACCAACTGGATCCCCATAAGAGTCCCAGGAGGTCTCGAGCAGAGCGGAGAGCCCATTGCCATCTTGTGCCTATCCCTACGATCCTAAGCCCACAGTCCTTCCCGACCACCATGGACGAGGAGCCTTCACTGACTAATGCAGACAGTTTCAGAAGTGGCGGCAGCTGTGTTCTTATTTTCAAGCGCCTCAGTTTGATCCTGCAAGTACCAGTTAGCGTGGCGACCTTCACCGCAGACTTTGCGATTCCAGCCTCCACGTTCCATGCCCAGAGGGATCCGTTGGCATATAATTCATGCTTACTTCATGTCAGCATTGATAAAAATGCCCTGAGCCTCTTTTTCTTTTCAACACAGAAGGACTTCTGACCCCCCAGAATTTTGAGATTTCCCACGAAGACCTGAGGACTCTCAGAAGAGCAGAGAACAGCGTGTTGCACACAAACGCTCTCCGAAGCAGCTGTGGATACGGAGATTTTGAATCCCCAGCAACATTTCTCCTAGGGGAAAAAAAGTGAGATGGGTTTTGGGGTTTTTTGGCCTCCCCTGTGAAACCTTAGCTGCCTATACTTCCGACTCTCACCTGTGTCACAGGTCCAGAGCAGAACAATTTCTCCACGCTTTACAAGGTCCGACCCAGCCTGGCTGGCCCAGGAGAACCAAGGCCTGGGGCCTCTTCAAAGTGTCAGACTAATTCCAGACTCAGTTCCAAGAGGTGACTCAGTCCCTGCTGATGACAGAAGATGAACAAATGACAGGCTGTGTCCATGGGCCTTGAGTTCTAGAGCTGAGCCGTCCTGTGGAAAAGAAACCCATGAAATCTTGTAAATTCATTTTATTTAATCCAAATATATATATATGAAATTAACAATGAGGCACTGCATGGCTTTATTTCATACAAGGTCTTCAAAAGACAGCACTTAATTTAACCAGTTCTGCTGAAGCACTGATGTGGTGGCCACTCAGGGCTCACTGGGTGCTGAAGAAAGCAAGGCACATGGTGGTGCTCAGGCCAGGCGTAAAGACTGCAGGGAGCAGTCTGCTGCTGCTGCACCTGGTGACAAGTGTGGCATTGCTCTGTCTTCAGACAGCAGTGTGGCAGAAAAGCCAGAGGGGAGAGCAGAGGAGAACAAATGCAAACTAGAACCTGCTGGCCTCCCTGTGACTGTCCCTCCCCTACAGCTAACTTTGCCAAGCTCCACAAAGTAAATCTGTTGATTCACTTCTGTCCTCTAAATCCTGTCTCACTTCCTTTCTCTTTCAGCCAGTTCCACCCAGAGCCATCTAGGGAAGGGAATGCTGAGTCATAGTTCCACTTAGCCAAGTCGACACAATAAAAAGCTCTACAACACTAGAGGAAGATGTTTTCAACCCTTAGGACAGAGGAAAATGCTTCTTCTAAGAGAACAGTTTGCTTTCATCTGCTGGACACCATGAATCACGTGACTGATCTTATTTCTCTCTTTGCTTTGACTGCTAGGAAACTCAGAACTAAACATGCAGACTGCTTTTCCTAACTTTACAAGTGCTATGACAGCCATTTTGCTAGCAGATCTCTTCCCACCCAGCTTTATTTTTCTAGTTGGCCTCCCCTCCTCTCATTTATTTGTTCCATCTTGTTTTATATATTTCTGTAAGTTATCCCAAATGATTTTTGGCATGGAGAGCATGTAAATGGATGGGTGGATAAATACAGACAGATGGACAAATGAATAGACGGATGTGACTGCAGCCACTCTCTCCCACCTGGCCTCGTTCCCCTCCTCTGATGCTCCAGTACCTAAGTGATGAATGAATTACTGAAGCAATGAGCAGCTGACTAATCAGTTGATAGATACCCACTTTTTATTTTTACATGAGCTACAATTGGGTGGTCTATCTCTAGCGATTTTTCAGTAATAATTTTTAAGCAGTTGCAGGGGCAGGACAGGCAGGGTGGGGAACACGTTCCCTCTACTTCTTTCCCATGGTGTTCCTAGGGGTATACCATGCAGAAGGGGCATAGAAAGACACAGGGAATATTTACATTAAAAAATAAAGTGTTACAGTAAAAGACGTGTTACCTAGAATGGTGGGATTAGTGTGCCTGAATCAAAAAGGAATATTTTGTGGATTAATGGCAGTGTATCTTTTACTGTAATAAACTTTTAAAATATTCACCTTATTTTATGATCACCCTTCATTCATCGATCATTTATGGGAATTTTGGTCAAATAAAAACATTGTAATATGTCCTCGGCCACCTTATTCACCAGATCTGGCAGTGTGTGACTTCTGGCATTTCCCCAAAGGCAAAATGATCATGAGAGATAAACCTTTTGAATCAATTTAGGACACTAGGCAGCCACAGCAATGCAACTAAAGGCACACAAAAGAGGACTGCAGAACCACTTCAGAAAGTGGAAGAACAATGCAATAGAGTGTATTTGAAGCTGGGGGAAGTATCTTGAGGGAGATTAATGGCAATGTATCTGTTACAACAATAAATTTTAAAAAATTTAAATATTTACAGTATGCTTTGATCACACCTTGTATGATGCTGCAGCCACTTAGTCAGCATAGGAATGCTTCCTAATGTTTAAACAATGAAACTACCTGACAACATAGTTCTCAAAACATAGCCCTGTCTCTAAGCAACCCACAACAGCAGCTTAGTCAAGAGGTGAGAAAATTGTTCCCATCTCTCCTCTTACTGGAACAGCAGCCAAGGGTGTTCATGAGCACGTCTGTATAATTACTCCACGCTTCCAGCAACCGTGAGGAATAGTGGAACAGTCTCTGCTTATTTTGCAGCTATTCATTCTGCATCTGTGCTGCAGGCCAATGCCAGTCCCACTCAATTCTTTGAACAGAGAAAGAGAGAGCAGGATGTAAGGACTGTGGAGATGTAATCACGTACAGTACTGCCACTGACATCAGCCCTGTGTTTTAAAAGGAAATTCTAATACTTTTTCTTATTACTGGAGTGGTAGAAGTCAGAGCCTCCTGCCGATTCCAGCTGCCATCCCTGCAGACTCTAACGGCCAGTGACAGTGGTGCTTATCACAGTGGTGTCTCACTTTGACATTGGAGGTTATCTGGGCCACATGAACACTCACTGCAAATTACATGATCTGAGAGTACTCTATTAAGATCTGCAAGTTTAAAAATCACCCCACAGTGTGAGAAGAGGTGAATACTATGTGATTCCTTCAGGGCGTGATTAGTGCACAACATTCATGGTCTAGGAGGCTGGTACAGGAGGATCCAAGTTCCAGCCTGGTCTGGGGATCTTGATATCTTAGGGCCAGAGGTGTGGCTCGATGCAAAGGCCCTGGGGTCCATCCCCAGTATAAAAACAAAACAAAACAAAAACCTCTGTGAGTCTCCTTTTATGTGGTACCTAGAGTGGGCAAATTCACAGACTGACAGCAGCATGCTGGTTCCTAGGCCTTGAGGGAGGGAAGAATAAGGATTTGTTGTATTTGGGGGATAGAATTTTGATATTGAGAAGATTAAAACCATTCCAGAGATGGATGGTGATGCTGGCTGCACACCAGCGTAAACTATACTTAATCCCACTATCTTTACACCTAAAATGGTTACAATGATAATTTTTATGTGTTGTTACCACAATTTTTTTAAAAATGTGTCTACTTGTGAGTCAGCCTCAGTACACACTCTAATGGAATGGAACAGTACCTCCTGAAATCCTCCTGCCTCAGCCTCCCAGAGTGCTGGGATTACAGGCGTGTCCTGCAATGCCTGGCTTCAATAACACATCTTGAGGTGGGAAAATAGTACTATTTCTCTCTTAGGAGTCATTGGGTTAAAAGTATTACATTATTATCTGTAATCCCAGGACCATGGGAAGCTGAAGCAGGAGGATCACATGTTCAAGTCCAGCCTGGACAATTTAGAGAGATCCTGTCTCAAATAAAAAAATGCTGAGGGGGAATGTAGCTCAGTGAGAAGGGCTCAGGTTCAATCCCTAGAACCATGAACAAAAAGTATTCTATGAAACAGTATTGGTATCGCTTTCTAGCCTATTCATTACCTAAAATATTCTAATACATTCCCAAAGGCCTTGTAAAACCCAAATTAGATTTCAATAAGGATAGAGGCCAACAGAACACAACAAATTCGCTTAAATTTGTATTCATTCTAGGTTTCACACTTAACTGGGGCACGTTTAAGCCCCAAATCCGCTCCTCAGCCTTGGGATGGCAACAAGGAATCCGTCCTTCACGCTGGCAGGCAGCGGGCCCGCAGACAGCCTTCTCGCCTGCTCAGTATTCTCCGAGTCAAACTTGGATGCCTTCACCCACCGGGACCCAAAGTTACGAGCTTGGAGTGCTCAGTGCCTGAATCGAGGGTTGTTACGCACTTCTGCTGTCAGGTTCATACGTGCGAGCTCCTCACGGCGCTCTCCAGATGCAGGGTCAAAGCGTGTTCACACCAGGAGGCGACACACTCATCGCCTCCGCGCCGGGCGCGTCCTCCACGGCGGGCAGCAGGCTCCTGCTCGGCCTCCAAACTAGAACCAGAAGCCGCTTCTTTCTCCACGCCTGTGCCTCCATTGGGAAACCTAACGGGGCTTACACAGATGTATAATGTTTAGATTTAGACAGGGAATCTAATAAATAAATCTGAGGGTCTCTATTGTGTAAGCAGCCTCCCTAAGTCTTCCCTGCTGGCCCCATTCAAATACGTTCCCTTCCCTACATTCCTGAGCCCATCACCCTCATCTAATTTACCATTATTTCACACCTGGTTTGTTGCAAAATCCGCTTTACCCATCTCTTCCTCCCATCTTTGGCCTCTCCAATTCAGTCACAGAGCAGCCTGAACTATCTGAGCTAAATGTGAATCCAAGCACATTAGTTACTCCGCACCTCCCTTAAAACATTCCCCAGGGTTTCCCTTGTTCTCAGGGTAAGATTGAAATTCCTGCCAAAGCCAGTAAAGGCCCTGTAGGGCTAACCCTGATGTCCTCACTATTTCCTCTCTCCTTGAGGGCTCTCAGCTCTCTAGCAATGCTGGAACCTTTCAGCGCCCTAAATGTGTGAGTCTCCACACATCCCACGACCCTTCCTTGGGCTGTTCCTTCTCTCAGCTGGAGGATTTGTCCTCAGATCCCCCTCTCTTTGCTGGACCACCACCAATGGCAGAGGAGTTGTGAACACTAAACGAATCAGAATGCTTAAAGCCTTTAGAAGAGCTCCTGGTGCCAAGCTATGTTACTCTGCCCTAATCTTGTAGTTTACTTGACCCAGCTGAGTTTTTCTCTTGCCCTAATCTTGCTTATCTTTGAGGACGGGATCCCTGCAGGCCAGTGGTCCCTCTCCAGATAGGCCAGCAAAACTGGGTAGATCTAAGCCTCTGCCTAAATTGACGACAGTCATGGCAATGACTGGAAAGAACCAAGAAAGGAGTAAAAACAGCTGTCACCCAATTTCAGAAAAATCTCCTCTCATCCTCCAAAATATATGACAATTCCCTCCCTTTATTAGCCTATCTCTCCTTGTCATTTCTTTTACCCTATCTGGTTGGGAAATAGATTTATGAGTTTTATCTCCCACTTCTCCTATTCTCAGCAAAGAATTAGTCTCCATGCCTGGCACAGTGGCTCATGTCTGCCTGGGAGTCCGAGGCAGGAGGATTGCAAGCTTGAGTCCAGCCTGGATTACTTGTCAAAACTCGGTCTCAAAATAAAGTATAAAAAGGGTTGGGGGTGTAGCTCAGTGGTAGAGCACCCCCTGGGTTCCATCCTTAGTACAGGGGAAAGGTCTTCTTTATTTCTCAATTGGTGCTTGCTCAGTCTTGTTATTGGTTCCACAATCCCAAGAGGGAAAAGGGTCCCAGTCTGGGGTTGAAATTGGTACCAGTTCCATTGAAAACTTTATTACTGGTATTGGTATGAGAGTAACAGGGCAGCCTCTTCAGGAAATTGCCCCTCTCAGGGTTACTCTCACCTTCCCTTCTTAACCCTTTACCATCTCCTCCTTTCTACCTGTCGTTCCAGACTACCAGAAGCTTCGCCTGGATAGTTAAGATGCTAACCTTGGTGACTCGCCCCAGGAGGCCACAGCAAAACACATTCCCTTGCTGTTGAAGGTCCCACCAACCTGCAGCATCCTTCCCTCCCCATAAAAACCCTACAGACCCCTGAGTCCAGGAAAATGGAACTTTGAGTAGTTAGCCCACCTCTATTTTCTCCAGGGCCAGCCTTGAATAAACCTAATTCCTTCCAAGCAGCCCTGTCTCCTGATGTGGGTACTCCGAGGTGACAGTTGGGGCACTGGATTCTGGTAACGTCAGTATCCAGCTCACCCACATGCTTGCATATGGAACTCAGCCCCTTAGATGTCGGTAGCAAAGCCTCGACTCTTCAGCCTTGATCAAATTTGCTTGTTAATGCATGCATAGAATTGTGTTCAAGGAATTCTATCTTAATTTATAATTATGCATTTATTTATGTGGTCACTTAAAGCCATCTCTCTTACTAAACTTTAAAGTCCTAGAGATCAAGGGTGGTCATCATCACTCTTATAACCATAGTATCTGGATTTTGTATGTTTGTAACCGTGTGGTGGATCCGACAGATTCCAAGCTCTTGTGGACCATGAGCAAATAACTGCAATGCTTATGCCCTGTGGTGAAAGACAGCAGCTACATTTATTGAAGATCACTTATAGAAAAGCAATGCCAGGATGAGAGAGGGGAAAAAGGGTCCAAAAGGGGGGCCACATGTGCTTGGGTCTGGGGTGTATAGGATGGTGCTAGGGTGTCACCTGGGCTCAAGTGGGTGGAGAAGAGTGCTCTCCTCAGCCACAGTGTTGTATTTGCACTCTTCCTCTCTGAGAGACCTGGTCCCCCAAATCTGTGAGCTGTCTTCCATGACTACTTCTGGCTGAGTAGGAGCACTGGCTCCACCTACATAGGGACCCACAGGCTCTCTCCATGTCTAATCTATGAGATCAAGGGGGCTGAGTTCTTCCCCCAGGGTCTCTTGATGAGTTGTGAATGTGGAGGCACACTTTGCTCTTGGGCTTGGGCCATCCCCAGTAGTTTGAAGGCTGTCAAACAAGAAGAGACAAATTTGATCAAGCAATCAAGTATGTAAGATCTGAATAATAAGGTCACAAGAAGCATTAGTAAAGGCCATGTCCAGAACAGTAACCAAGTTCGCCAATTCCAGCTATTTGGCCAGGACATCCATGACTCTAATAGTTCCCCACAGATCTTAGAAGCATGATCAGCCAGCTTCTGTGCTGTACCTCTCACTATTTTAGACTGATTGACTTTTAGAGACAAGCTATCATCCGCGCTATGTTTAATATGAATTGTTGAATGCATGCATGGAAATGGCGAGACTGCTTTCAAACATCGTATTAATATGTAGACTCAGCAGCATATGTGAGAGTCACTTAGAGGAGCCCGAGAAAGGCCCATCCAAAAGGCAGTGAACTGAGGCAGCTCTTGCCACTATCATGCTGTAGAACAAACTCAGTGTCCATGACAAGAGGGGCCAAAGCTGAGCTACCCAGTGGCCGCTCCACAAGCAGATCAGCTGGACTTGGGTGTGGACTGGGGGAAGCCTGCTCCATGGGCTCCTCATCCTCCCCAGACCGAGGCTTCCAGAGACACCCAGCATGGCACGGGTCCCACACCACAGGATCCAAGTCCTCTCAGTGTGCAGCACATGCAGGGCCTCAGCTCAGGGCAATCCAGCCACACGGCCAATTCCAGAGTCAAGGGGACAGGGAAGTACACGATGCGTACAGCGGGAGCAGAGAGGAGGGGCTGTTGTCAAACAATCATTTCAGCGCTCCCAGATTGTCGTGCCCCACAGCGATTGCTTCTAAGGTAAAACGAGAAGCCCGGGCCACCGCCAGCTAGGAGAGAGACAATTATGAAGTCACTGTGAACAGAAAAAATAAACAATAGTATCAAATGCAAGCCCCCAATTCAAAGTCACAAATAAGAGCTGCTCCTGAAAATTGATTTACAATCGAGATGCTTCTCAGTTCAGCAACTCTGCAGCCTGCTCAGGGGTGAGGAGCAGCTGGGATTTATTTAACCATGGTAACACATGCCAAGGAAGCCTTACACCATGAGTGTGACAATGCAAGAAGGAAAAAATACTAAAAATAAATGGAGAGAGAGAGGGAAAAAAGGGAGTGTAGTTAAGGCAAGAGAATTATAAGTCATTTTTATCATCATGCTTTGAAATTTTCTTTAGTAGGCTTGGGGTACAGCTCAGCGGTAAAGCACTTGCCTGGCATGCACAAGGTCCTGGGTTTGATCCCCAGCACCACAAAACAATAAAATAAAATAAAATTTCCTTCATTGTGGTTTTGTAGTCTCTCAACTCAAATAGGAAAGGGTGTTTTATTCATTTATTTATTTATTTTAAAGTTTCACATTCCTGTGCAGTAAATATCCAGTCAATTCTCCAGCCTGCAGCCACAGTGATGATTTGAAAATGTAAATCTGGTAGGACATGAAGCTGAGGCAGGAGGATCACAAATTTGAGCCCAACCTGGACAAACTGAGACCTGTCTCAGAAAAAAAAAAAAAAAAGGTAGGAGACATAGCTCAGGGCAAAGGCTGTGGATTCAATCTCCAGTACACAAAAAGAAAAAGAGAGAGAAAGAGAGAGAAGAGAGAAATAAAAGAAAAGACAGAAAGAAAGAAAAGGTAAATCAGATCATGTCACGTCCTACTGAGGACTTTTCAAAGGTTGCTGTTGCTCTCGAGCTGGAGTCCAACCTCCTTTCTGAGGTTCACTAGGGCCTTCTCACCAGCACAGGCTGGCCTCCGACCTGTCTGTCAGCACCTCCTTCCCTAACCGAGCTCAGCCCTTCTGCCTGCTTTTGTTTAATCAGCAGCTCATCTCTCAAGTTTTCTAGAATGCTGTTCCATATTCTGAAAAACTTTTCCCCTCTGTATCAGTCCATGTTTACTAGAGAAATAGATACAGCTCAAGACATATGAATATATAGGAATTTATAAGATCAGCTTACAATGACTGCCCATAGAGTTGGATGAGGAAGAGTGCAGAGGGTCTTTCTGCACACTGGAGATTGGAGGATTCAGTGGAAGGCCTGGAGCTCACTGCAGTGCCCTCTGCGAGTCCCTATCAGGAGGCCAATGGGTCTGGGATGGAGGCTGAAGAGCCGGGGCTGGAAGCCAGGAGATGACGTCCAAGGGGAAGGCTGGATGCTCTCCCAAGAAGCAGGAGCAGATCTGGCCTTCCTCATCTCCCCTTTGTACCATCCAGGGGACCAGCTGCCCTAGCGTGGGTCCTCCACGCCCTAGGATGTGGAGTTGCTGAGCCGATTTAGTTAAGCTTCTCTTCACTAAACTTTTCAGGCTGACACAATCAATCAACCACCACACCCTCCCTTTGTCTCACTATCTCCTACTCCTCACTTAGACTTGAGGAACATCGGCCCCAGAGATGGCTTCCCTGAGCTGAACTCCACTATCTGAACAGCCACCACTTTTTTTTCTTTTTGCAGAATTGAGGGTTGAGCCTGGAGCCTTCACACTGAACTACATCCCTGCAACTTATTTTTATTGGTACAATTAGATACACATAATGATGACATTCATCACAGGGAATTTGTAGCTGTACATGACATATCTTGCGTTTTTCCTCATTCCCCTCCTCTCTCTGCATCAATGTCTCTTCCCCTCCTTGTTTACAAAAGCCTTCTTTCCATTTCTTTCCTTGTCCCTTCTTTCCTTTCCCCTTTCCCCTTCCCTTGTTCTCCTCTCATTTGAACATTTCCCTCTCATTTCCCAATGTCTTTTATACATTTTGGACCTTATTTACACTTTCAGTTTCTCATACTAGAGAAACAATACAGTATTGAAACATATGCATCCCATTTATCTCACTTAAGAGTATGGTCTCAAGGTGCATCATTTTACCTAGAAATGTATTAAGTTTATCCTTCTTTATGGCAGAGTAGCACTGCATTGTATAAAAAAACCCCTCACATCTTTATCCATTCATTGGTTGACAGGCATTTGGGCTGTTTCCAAGATTTAGTTACTACAAACTGTGCTACTAGAAACATGGGTGTGCATATATCACTGTGGTATGATGCTTTTAATTCTTTCAGAAAGATAATAAGAAGGGGAATATCTGGGTCAAATGGAACCTCTAGTTTTAGTTCTTTGAGGAATCTCCACACTGATTTCCGCAGTGGTTGCACCAGTCTGCACTCCCACCAACAGTGGAGAAGGGTTCCTTTCTCCCCACAGCCCCACCCACATTCGTTATCAGTTGATTTCTGGATAGCAGCCATTCTCTCTGGAGTGAGGTGGAATCTCAGTGTTGTTTTCATTTGCATCTCTCTATGACCAATGATGTTGAACATTTTTTCATATATATATTGGCAGTTTCTATTTCTTCATCTGAGACATGTCTATTCATTTCAGATGCCCATTTTTGGATTGGGTCTTTAAATTTGGGGGGGTCTGATTTTTTTTGAGGTACCAGGGATCAAACTCAGAACCTTGTGCTTGCTAGGCAGGCACAGTGCCACTGAACTAAATCCCTGGCCCTAGAGTCTGATATTTTTGAGTTCTTTATATATTCTAACTGTTAGTCCTTGACCAAGGAACAGCTGGCAAAAATTTTCCCACTCTAGGTTGTCTCTTCACTCTGTTTTTGGTTTTGGGTGTGATTTTTTTTTTCTGTGCAAAAGCTTTTTAATACAATGAGATCCTAGTTGTTAATTCTTTGTGATATTTCTTGTGTGAACAGGGTTTTGTTCATAAAGTCTTTGCCTACACCAGTGTCTTCAGAGTTCTACCTTCTATCTACCAGCAGATTTAGTGTTTCTGTTTTTACTTTTTTTTTTTTCACACCAGGGATCGAACTAGGGACCTTCTGCTTGTGAGGCAAGTGGCAGAACCACTGAGCTAAATCCCCGGCCCCTAGTGTTTCTGCATTGCAAAAGATATGGGTCTAGTTTTATTCTTCAGCATGTGACATGTGGAAAGCACCAGTTTTTCTAGCACCACTTATTAAAGAGGCTATCTTTCTTCTAGTGAAGGCATTTTGGCTCCTTTGTCAAAGATAAGGTGGCTGAGTATGTTTGGAGTTGCTTCTGCATCTTCTAATCTGTTCCACTGATCCTCGGGTCTGTTTTTTGCCAGTACCAAGCTGTTTTTATCATGGTAGCTCTGTAGTATAATTTCAAGTCAGGGATTGTGATGCCCCCTGCCTTGCCTTTGTTGCCCAGAATTACATTTGCTATTCTAGGTCTCTTCTGGTTCCAAAAGAATTTTAAGATTGTTTTTGCTAATTCTGTGAGACATGCTGTTGGAATTTTGATCAGGACTGGATTAAATCTGATAACAATTTTGGAAGTATGGCCATTTTCGCTATATTGGTTCTTCCTACCCAAGAACAAGGCGTATCTTTCTATTTTCTGATATCCTCTTTGATCTCTTTTTTCAGAATACTGTAGTTTTCAATGTAAAGTTCTTTTACCTACTTCATGAGATTAATTCCTAGATATTTCATTTTTTGGATGCTATTGTGAAAGGTGTTGTTTCCCTAATTTCTCTCTCAATGAGTTTGTTATTTTTATACAGCAATGCTACTGGTTTTTGAGTGTTGACTTTGTATCCAGCTGTGCTGCTGAATCTTGTTATTAAATATAGAAGTCTTGGTGGAATTTGGGGGGTATTTTTATTTTTGGAGTATCACATCATCTGCAAATACTGATAATTTAACTTCTTCCTTTCCTATCCTTCTTTCTTTTATTTCTTCCTCTTGTCTAATTCTCTGGCTAAATTCCAGAGGTATATTGAATAAGAGTGGTGCCAGTGGGCATCCTTGTCTTGTTCCTGATTTTAGAATGAAAGCTTTCCATTTTTGTCCTTTTAATATGATGTTGGCTGCTGTTCTGTCATAAATGGCTTTTATCAGATTAAGATAAAGACCATCTATTCCAATTTTCTGTAGTTTTTTTTTAAACATAAATAGGTGTTGGACTTTGTCAAATTCTTTTTCTGCATCTACTGAGATGATCATATGGTTTTTGTCCTTGGCTCTGATAATACAGTGTATTACATTTATTAATTTGCATAGGTTGAACCATCCCTGCATCCCTGGGATGAATCCCACTTGGTTGTGGTGTATAATCTTCTTGATGATTTGCTGCATCTGCTTGTCAGTATCTTTTTGAGAATTTTTGTGTCTATGCTCTTTAGGGAGATTAGCCTGTAGTTCTCTTTTTTGGTTGGATCATTCTCTGATTTTGGTATCAGGTTAATGCTTGCTTCCAGGAATGAATTTGAGAGTATTGCTTCCCTTTCAATTTCATTAAAGTGTTTGAGAAGTAGTAGCATTAGGTCTTCTCTAAATTTCTTATAGAATTCAACAGTGAATCTGTCAGGGCCTGGGCTTTTCTTTGTCGGTAGATTTTTAATTACATCTTAAATTTCATTGATTGATATTGGTTTATTTAGAATTTTTATATATTTTTTATTCAGCTTCAGTAATTCATAGGTATCCTAAGAATCTGTCCATTTCTTCCGTGTTTTCCATCTTATTAGAACACAGGTTCTTGAAGTAGGTATTGATGCACTTCTGGATTTCTGCAGGATCTGTTGTAATTTCACCCTTTTCATTCCTAATTGCATGGATTTGAGACTTTTCTTTCCTTTTTTTTTGGTACTGGGGATCAAACTTGGGACCTTGTGCTTTCGAGGCAAGCGGCAGAACCACTGAGCTAAATCCTGGCCCCTTTTCTTTCCTTTTTTGGTAAGGTTGGCTAACAGTTTGTCAATTTTATTTAATCCTTCAAAGAACCAACTCTTCATTTTATTGATTCTTTTCATTGTTTTCTTAATCTCCGTTGCATTGATTTCTGGTCTGATCTTTATAATTTCCTCCTTCATACAAGCTTTGGGCTTGACTTGCTCTTCTTTTTCTAGAAGCTTGAGGTTCAACATTAGGTTATTTGAGCTCACTCTATTTTTATGATATGGGCATGCAACACTGTAAATTCCCCTCATAGGACTGTTTTCATTGCATCCCATAAGTTCTGGAATGTTGTACTGGCATTATTAACTGTAAAAACTGTCTAATTTCTTCTTTAATTTCATATGTGACCCATTGGTTGTTCAGGAGGACGTTGTTTAATTTTTATGTGTTTATGAATTTCTTGTGGGTTATTTTGCCATTGATTTTCAATTTCATTGCACTATGGTCTGATATTATGCATGGGATACTTTCAATTCCTTTGCATTTACTTAAGCTTGTTCTATGAGCTAGTAAGTGGTCTATTTTGGAGAAAGTCAAGTGTGCAGCTGAGAATATGTGTATTCTGATGTTGTGGGGTGGAACACTCCGTGGGCATCTATTAAGTCCATTTGTTTAAAAGTTTGGTTTGGTTTTGATATTTCTTTATGGATTTTTTTGTCTAGTTGATCTATTTGTAATAGTGGTGTACTGAGGTCCTCCATTACAATTACATTAGTGCTTAATTGATTTTTCATGTCTGTTAATATTTGTTTTATATATTTGGGTGCACTGGTATTTGAGATATATATATATATGATTGTTATCTCTTCCTCTTGGATTGTTCCCTTTATAAGAACATAGTGACCTTCTTTGTCTCTTTTAATCAGTCTTGGCTTGAAATCCACTTTGTGTGCAAATAGAAAAGCTACCCCTGCTGTTTTCCATGTTCTTCTCTCATGAAGTATTATTTTCCATCCTTTGACTTTCAGTCTATAAATTTCCTTTTGAATTAAATGTGTTTCTTGTATTCAGCATATTGTTAGATCATGCTTCTTGATCCATTCTGCCAGTCTGTTTTCTTTTGACTAGTGAATTAAGACCATCTACATTGATGGTTATAACTGATATGTATTGACTTATCCTTGTCACATTATTTTCCTGTTGTTGGTTCCCTTTTTCCCCCTCTGTTTAATTCCTTGCCATGGGGTTTATGGAGATTCAGTCCTTGTTATCTCTTTCTAGAATGTCCTTCAGAACCTTTTGGCATGCTGGTTTGGTGGTCATGAATTTTTTCAGGTATTCTTTGTCATGGAAGTATCTTATTTCTCCATCGATTTTGAAAGATAGTTTTGCAGCATACATTCATCTGGGTTGGAGGTTGTTTTCTTTTAGGGCTTGAAATACTTCACTCCAAGTTCTCTTGAAGGTTTGTGTTGGGAAGTCTGCTGTGATTCTGATGCACTTTCCTTTGTAGGTGATTCATTTCTTTTCTCTAACAGCTTTTAATATTCTGTTCTTATGCTGAATTTCTGGAATCTTGACTATTATATGCCTTGGTGTAGATATTTTTTTGATCATGGCTAATTGGAGTTCTATATATTTCACTTATCTATATGTCAAATTTTTTTCCATGCTTAGGAAGTTTTCTGCCATTACTTCTGTCAGTGGGTTTTTTATGTTGTTCGTGCTATCTCCTACTTTCATTGACTTTGATAAGTCTTATGTTATACTAGTTTGCATCATCCAGTATCTGTTGGATTGATTTTTCATGCTCGCTTGCTATTTTTAAGAAATATTTAATGATTGCTACCTGCAATCCTGTGCTGTATCTGATATTCTGTCCTAACATTGGCTTATTCTGCTGCACATACTTTCAATGGAATTTTTTTTTTTTTTTGGTACTGGGGATTGAACTCAGGTCCTTGTGCTTGCACAGCAGGTGGTGAAACCACTGAGCTAAATCCCCAGCCCTTCAATGGAATTTTTAATCTGGATGTCTGTGAATCTGTTTAATGGATTCCATTTCTTTCCTATGCTGGGTGTTCATAGTTTCTATCATTTCCCTAAGTTCCTGGTTTTTTTTTAATCTGCATTTTCTCTAGAGTCACTAAGTCTTTTATATGGTTGCCATCTCTGAGGTTTTCATCTGATAAATTATTCCTGGTTTGCTTTTTTTCTAGACCATCATTCTTCTGCTTTGTTGTTTCCACTATTACCACTTCAGAGAGTCCAGGTGAGTGGTTTTTGAATTGTTCCACTTCCTTGCCCTGTGGGTTTGCTTTTGGTGAGTTGGAAGTCTGGGGTTGGATTTTGCTTAAGTGTCTTCTTGTTTTCTTTTTTTTTTTAGTTTAATTCCTGCATTGATACTTGTAAATTGCTTAGATAAAGTAGCTTTATTGCTAGTATTTAGAACCGTTAGAGAATGACTGCTTCTCAGAGATGTCTACCAGGTGTAGCTGGTTTTTGGGTTTTGAGTCTGTTGCAAGATCTTACCTCTTCAATTTATTGGGAGTGAGAAGTTGCTGCTTCTTTGGCCTACTCCATGGGTTTTTGGCACTGGCCTACAATATTATTTATGACCCTGGGCAATCTCAGTCTTGCCACACCAGGAAAAAGAATTGATTAAATCAATTATGTTACCTTGACTAATGTAGTACAATCAGCAATAAAAATAGCATCAAACACAGCCCAGAAAATGACAAACTATGGTAACTATTGATTTGCTACCTTTAACTATATGAAATATATATATATATATATAAAAATATAACAAAATGTAAAACAAACCAGAAAATCATATACAGTAAACATGCCCTCAATATGGCAATTTTACCCTCAAAGAAGAAAATTTAAAAGGGGTTGGGGGAAAAATAGAGAAAAAGAAGAGGAGGAAGCAATTAGAAGCAAGACTGGAGGATAAAGGAAGATTATGCAAACTTTGAGAAACCAATGAAGAAGACAGGAGGGAAAGAGAGAATGAAGAAATATAAATAAGAGCAGAACAGAACAATAATAAAGAAAGAACAAACAAGAAAAAAGAAAACAAAAGAAAAGAAAAGAAAATAGGGGGGAAATGCCTACTTCAAGATGTGTCTCTTCTGTCACCAGTAGGCAAATAGGCAAACAGAGCCCAGATCCATGTTGATTATTCTGAGGAATCCATCAATAGATTTATGGCAGGGTAGTGGACAATCCCAGAAAGACTGCAACCTCCAGTCCTACTGAAGTTCAGGCTGGTTTTTGGCTGTGAGGCTAGAACCCATTTTGTGCAGACTCCAGCACTCCGTGTGCCTCCTGCTGGCTTGAACTTGGCTTCATGTCAGGTTGAACTCAGCTCCTTGATCTCTTGCTAACTTGAACTCAGTTTTGCCTCATCCTGATGCTGGGAGATGCTAGATGGAGCCAGCAGTTACTCTGAGTACTGAGCTCAATAGGCCCTTCTCCAAGATGGCTACCAGCTAATCACCCTCTCCTAGGGGATGTCTGAACCCAAATAACTCAACATGCACTGCAGTCCACTGCATCTACTGCTTCATTCCACTGGTGCATTTCTTTGTGTAGGCCTCTGCAATTGCCAGTAGTCACCAAGTGTCTGCATGTTCATGCTGCCCTTCCCACTCGTAATTCAGGGCTCAGGGAGAAAGCACCACTTGCCACCTCCTTCTTCTTTGTTGAAGTCTCTCTTTGCTCTCTCAGTGGGATTCAGTTCTCACTTCAGATCCTTGCTGGTTCCTGGGGACCCACTTCCCTCCTTCTTCTTTTCCTTGAGTTCCTGTATTCCAGCATCTGGACCCCAAATCTTGGAGAGGCTGCCAGCTTCTCAGAATCTCTGCACCTTTATTCACTTTTGTGTGTGTGTGTAGTGGTAGTGGGAAGTTGAGATGGGAATCTTCCCACTGAGCAACATCCCTGGCCCTCCTCTTTTTTTTTTTGGTTTGCTATTTTGAAACAGGGTCTCACTATGTTTTTCAAGCTGGCCTTCAATTCACTTTGAAGCCCAGGCTGGACTCTAGATCACCACAATCTTTTTGCCTCAGGCTCTCCAGGGCTGGGATCACAAGTGTGCACCAGCACACCAGGCACATTCATTTAATTTGGAGTCAGAATCTCAAAAAATTGCCCATTCTGCACTCAAAATTGCAATCCTCCTGCCTCAGCCTCCAAACTTGCTGGTATTATAGGCCCCATGCCCAGCTATCACTACATTCATTTTTAAACCTGTGTTCCTCCAGTTCCCAGAGTCTCATGGAGCTAAGACCACATATCTGATCCACTCCTCACCGTATCTTCATCCCCTGATTCACAAAAGGCACCCCCAAAGTATTCATTGAGTAAATAAATACATCGAATTCATGGTTGAATGGCATCTAAAATTATCACCTAACTAGGGGTTACTTCTTGTTCATCTTTAAAAATGAGATATGGATTCATTCTAATAAGTCAACTTAAAAATTCAGAGTATTTTTAGAAGTCATAGTTTCCACTATTTTTGCTGGAATCCTCTGCCTTATACATAACTACCGTTGAAGCTCAGTATATCATGGGCAGTGATAATAGATACTTTGCTTCTGATTTGTACTCTTTCTTCAGATATCAAATCAGATGTCACCACTCCCAGGAAGCCCTCTCAGCCACCAGCACCTCAGTCCAAGCCTAAGAACTCTTCTCTGCATCCTCACTGACAACTGGGCAAAGAGCCTTCTCAGCAGTGGCCATAATCTTACAGATAAATATTTTCTGAGTTCAGGGTTGTTGGGCATAAGTGGCAGGTCATGCTTGCAAGACCTTTGCCCAAATCCTTTTGGTCAGTTTCTGGCTGAGTCTTTGTTGAAAGCAACATAAATATCCATTAATGTTCCACTCTGCTCTCTGCTGGACCAGTGTATACACACATATATACCTTTTTTTTTTTTGAGAAAGGATCTCATTTTGTTTGGGTTTTTTTGTATTAAATTCTTTTATTGGTACATTGTAGGTATACAACACAATTACATTTCTCATTGGGAATTGCACCTTTACATAATGCATCTTGGTTTTTATTTTTTCCCCATTCCTAGCCCTCCCTTCACCCCCTCCACCCTTCCCTATTTACAAAGACTTTATTTCCATTTTTTCCATTTCTCACCATTTTTCCTTTCTCTTCTTTCCTTTCTCCTGCCCCTCCCATTACCCCTACCCCTTTGGACCTTTTCTTCCTATTTTGCATTATCCATTATTCATTCTAATCATTGGTACATTTTAGGTATACAATATAATGTCATTCACCATTGGAAATTTGCACCTTTACATAGTCTCTCTTGGTTCTTATTTTTCACCCTTGCCCAGCCCTCTCTTCAACCTCTCCATTCCTCCTTATTTACAAAGATTTTCTTCCTATTTTTCCATTTTCTCATATTAATCCCATTCCCTTCTATCCTTTCCCCTAGCCTTCCCACTTCCTTCCCTTTTGCCCCTTTTCTTCCTATTTCACATTACCTATTATACATTTAGTCCTTATTTACACTTTCAGTTTCTCACACCAGAGAAACTATTCAGTATTTATACATGTGTGTCCTATTTATTTCACTTAAGAGTATGGCCTCAATGTACATCCACTTAGCTATAAATGTCTCTAATTTCTCATTTTTTATGGTTGAGTAGTACTTCATTTTATAAAAAAACCACATTTTCTTTATTCAGTCTCCAGTTGATGGACATTTGGGCTGTTTCCAAGTTTTAGCTATTACAAACTGTGCTGCTATGAACATGGGTGCACATATATCACTGCGGTATGATTCTTTTAATTCTTTGGGGAAGATCCCCAGCAGTGGAATAGCGGGGTCAAGTGGGACTTCCAGTCCTAGTTCTTTGAGGTATCTCCACACTGATTTCCACAGTGCTTGCACCAGTCTACACTCCCACCAGCAGTGGAACAGGATTCCTCTTTCCCCACAGCCCCGCCAGCATTGGTTATTGGTTGATTTCATGATAGCAGCCATTCTTTCTGGAGTGAAGTGGAATCTCAGCATTGTTTTCATTTACAACTCTTGAAGGACCAGTGACGTTGAGCATTTTTTCATGTATTTATTTGCTATTTCTACTTCTTTGTGTGAGAAATGTCTGTTCATTTCAGATGCCCATTTTCTGATTAGGTCTTTAAATTTGGGAGGTCTGACCTTTTTAAGTTCTTTATAGATTCAAGATAATAGACCTTTGTCTGAGGAAGAGCAGGTGAAGATTTTTTCCCACATTGTGGGTTGTCTCTTCACACTGCTGGTGGTTTCTCTTGCTGTGCAGAAGCTTATTAATAAGAAGAGATCCCACTTGTTGATTGTTTGTGCTAGTTCACAGGGAACTGAGGTTTTGTTCATAAAATCTTTTCCTACACCGATGTCTTCAAGGGTTCTACCTAACCTCTGTTCCAACTGGTTCAGAGTTTCCATTTTAATATTTGGATCTTTAATCCATTTTGATTTTAGTTTAGTGCATGGTGAGAGATATAGGTCTAGTTTTAATCTTTGGCAAATTGAAGCCCAATTTTCCCAGCACCATTTATTAAAGAGGCTATCTTTCCTCCAATGAGGGTGGTTGGCTCCTTTGTCAAAGATGAGATGGCTGAGTGTGTCTGGCATTGTTTCTGCATCTTCTAATCTGTTCCACTGGTCCTCAAGTCTGTTTCTTTGCCAGTACCATGCTGTTTTTATCACAGGAGCTTTGTAGTATAGTTGCAGGTTGGGGATTGTGATACCCCCTGCCATGTCTCTGTTACCTAGAATTGCTTTTGTTATTCTGGGTCTCTTCTTGCTCCAAATGAATTTTTGGATTGTTTTCTCAAGATCTATGAAGTATGCTGCTGGGATCTCAATTGGAATTGCATTAAATCTATATAGCAGTTTTGGAAGTATGGCCATTTTCACTATATTAATCCTTCCTACCCAGGAGCAGGGGATGTCTGTCCATTTTCTGATATCATCTTCAATCTCTCTTTTCAGAATGCCATTGTTTTCAGAGAAGAGGTCTTTGATTTCTTTCATTAGGTTGATTCCTAGGTATTTCAGTTTTGGGGATGCTATTGTGAAAGGAATTATTTGCCCTATTTCTCTCTCAGTGAGTCTGTCATTGGTGTAGAGGAATGCTATTGATTTTTGTGTGTTGACCTTGTAACCAGCTACTTGACTGAATTTGGTTATTAAGTCTAGAAGACTTTTGGTGGAGTTCTTGGGGTCTTCTATATAGAGTATCATGTCATCTGCAAATAATGACAATATGACTTCTTCATTATCTATCTTTATTCCTTGTATTTCTTTCTCTTGTCTAATTGCCATGGCTAATGTTTCCAGAACTATATTGACCAAGAGTGGTGATAGTGGACATCCTTGTCTTGTTCCTGATTTTAGTGTGAAGGATTTCAGTTTTTGACCATTTAGTATGATATTGGCTGTTGGTTTTTCATAGATGGCTTCTATCAGTTTGAGGTAGAGACCATCTATTCCAATGTTTTGTAGGGTTTTTATCATAAATGCATATTGGATTTTGTCAAATGCTTTTTCTGTGTCTATGGAGATAATCATATGGTTTTTGTCCTTAGCTCTATTGATATAATGTATTACATTAATTGATTTTCATATATTGAACCATCCCTGCATCCCTGGGATGAATCCCACTTGATCAGGGTGTATGATCTTCTTGATGATCTTCTGCATTCTGTTTGCCATTATCTTATCAAGGATTTTTACATCTATGTTCATTAGTGAGATTGGCCTATAGTTCTCTTTTTCAGTTGGGTCTTTCTCTGCTTTGGGGATCAAGGTGGTGCTTGCTTCCAGGAATGAATTTGGGAATATTGCTTCCCTTTCAATTTCATTGAAGAGTTTCAACAGTAGTGGCAGTAGTTCCTCTCTAAATGTCTTGTAGAATTCAGCAGTGAAGCCATCAGGGTCCAGGCTTTTCTTAGTTGATAAGTTTTTAATTCCATTTTCAATTTCATTGCTTGATATTGGATTGTTCAGAATTTTTAGGTCTTCTTCGTTCAACTTTGGTAATTCATCTGAATCTAGGAATCTGTCCATTTCTTCTGTGTTGTCCATCTTATTGGCATATAGGTTCTGGAAGTAGGTATTGATGATCGTCTGGATTTCTGCTGGGTCTGTTGTCATTTCACCCTTTTCATTCCTAATTGCATGGATTTGGGCCTTTTCTTTCCTTTTTCTGACAAGGTTGGCTAAAGGTTTGTCAATTTTGTTGATTCTTTCAAAGAAAAAACTCGTGGCTTCACTGATTTTTTTGTATTGTTCTCTTAGTCTCCATTGCATTGATTTCTCCTCTGATCTTTATAATTTCCTCCCTTGTGTGAGCTTTGGGGTTATCCTGCTCTTCTTTTTCTAGAAGCTTGAGGTTCAGCATCAGGTTGTTTAATTGGGATGGTTCTGTTTTCCTAATATGCGTATTCACTGCTATGAATTTCCCTTGTAAGACTGTTTTCATTGTTTCCCATAGATTCCGATATGTTGTATTGTCATTGTCATTTAATTGAAGGAACTGTCTGACTTCTTCTTTAATTTCCTCTGTGACCCATTGGTTATTCAGAAGTGTGTTGTTCAATTTCCACATGTTTATGAAATTTTTTGAGTTTCTTTTGCTATGGATCTCCAATTTCATCGCACTATGGTCTGATAATATACAGGGGATAACTTGAATTCCTTTGCACTTACTTAAACATGTTCTATGTGTGAGTATGTGGTCTATTTTGGAGAATGACCCATGTGCAGCTGAGAAGAATGTGTATTCTGATTTTGTGGGGTGGAAGACTCTGTAAACACCTGTTAAGTTCATTTGTTCAAGAGTTCGATTGAGTTCTAGTATTTCATTACTTATTTTTAGTCTAGTTGATCTGTCTATTTGTGACAGTGGGGTGTTGAGGTCCCCCACTACAATTGTATTAGTGTATATATGACTTTTCATGTCCATTAGTATTTGTTTTATGTAATTGGGTGCACTAGTGTTTGGTGCATAGATATTTATAATTGTCATCTCTTCCTCTTGGATTGTTCCCTTTACAAGGATGAAATGTCCTTCTTCATCTCTCTTAATTAGTGTTGGTCTGAAATCTACTTGACCTGTCAAGAGGATAGCTACTCCTGCTTTTTTTCGAGTTCCTGTCACATGGAGTATTGTTTTCCACCCTTTAACTTTCAGTCTATGAGTTTCCTTTTGAATTAAGTGTGTTTCTTGTATGCAGCATATTGTTGGATTTTGCTTCTTGACCCATTCTGCCAGTCTATTTCTTTTGATTGGTGAATTGAGACCATTAACATTGATGGTTATAACTGAAATGTATTGACTTGTCATTGCCATGACTTTTTCTTTTTATTGGGTTCTCCCCCTTTACATTTAATTTCTTGTCATGCCAGATGGGTACATTCTGCTTTGCTTCCTCTGGTTGTGATCCACAATGTCTGTTCCTAGGCTATTGTGTAAAATTCTTTGGAGTGCTGGTTTGGTATTCATGAAGTTCCTAAGGTGCTCTTTGTCATCAAAGTATCTTATTTCTCCATCCATTTTGAAAGATAGTTTTGCAGGGTACATCACTCTGGGTTGGAGGCTGTTTTCTTTTAGGGCTTGGAATATGTCACTCTAAACTCTTCTTGCCTTGATGGTTTGTGTTGAGAAGTCTGCTGTGATTCTGATGGGCTTTCCTTTGTATGTGATTTGTTTCTTTTCTCTGACTGCTTGGAGAACTTTTTTCTTCTGTTGTGTTTCTGGAATCTTAACAATTATATGCCTATGTGTAGATTTTTTTTGATCAAGGCTATTTGGAGTCCTATATGCCTCACTTATCTGTATGTCAAGCTCTTTTCCCCTGCTTGGGAAGTTTTCTACCATTATTTCTGTGAAGGGGTTTTTTATGTCATCTGCACTCTCTCCTGTTTCTTCATTGAGCCCAATCAGTCTTATGTTATTCTTTTTTGCATCATCTAGCAGCTGCTGGATTGATTTCTCATGTTCCCTTATCATTTTGAAGCAATTTTTCTTTTCCTGGTCACTAATTGCAATCTTATCTTCTATATCTGAAATTCTGTCCTCACATTGGCTCATTCTGCTGTGTAGACTTTCAATAGAGTTTTTCATCTCCTGGAAATCTATTTGCATCTGTTTTATGGATTCCATTTGTTTCTTATGTTGGGATTCCATCATGTTCTTCAGCTCCTCTCTAGATTTATTAATCATGTCTTGCACTAGGGGCACAATTTCTCCTGTTATCTGAGAAATTATTTCTGATTTCATTTTTTCCAGATCCCCTTTCGTTGCCAGTTCAGTGGATCCAGGTGCTTGAGTATCAGAGTGTTCCATCTCATTTCCCTTTGGGGTTGCTGTAGGTGATCTGGGAGTCTGGTTTTGAGACTTATTTACATGTTTTCTCATTTCAACTGGGGCAGGGGGCTGTTACTGCCTGCACAGTTTACCTCCTCTGATCTGGGTGAGGTGGGACAGGGGCCGCAAGCACCGGTAGGGATGGTGACCCAAAAGCCCTTTCCTGCGGGCTGGGAGCAGCCAGAGGGATGCTGGACAGGAAACCCCTTCCTCTGGACCAGGAGCAGTGGGATGCTGGCTCAGAAGCCCCTTCCTCTGGGCCCGGAACAGTGGGACTCAGTACCTTGGTCTGGTGGTCTGGTGTCCTCTGCATCTTTGTATTGTGGAATCAGGTGGCTGCCTGTTTGCAGCGTGGTGATTCGGTGTCTTCTGCGCAACTCAGGACCTCGGTAGGGCATGCACAGACCTGCCTGTCTGCAGGGGGCTGATTTGGCGTGTGTTCTGCGCGACTGAGGACCTCGGTAGGGTGTGGGCAGACCTGCCTGTCTGCAGTGGGCTGATTCGGCATGTTCTGTGTGACTCAGGACCTCAGTAGGGCATGGGCAAACCTGCCTGTCTGCAGCGGGGTGATTAGTCATCTTCCACACGACTCAGGACCTCGGTAGGGCATACACAGACCTGCCTGTCTGCCGGGCTGATTTGGCGTGTGTTCCACGTGACTGGGGACCTCGGTGAGGTGTGGGCAGACCTGCCTGTCTGCAGCGGGGTGATTACGCGTGTGTTCCATGCAACTGGGGACCTCAGTGAGGTGTAGGATCTCACTTTGTAGTTCAAGCTGGCCTTGAACTCATGGCCATCCTCCTGCCTCAGCCTCCTGAGTACTGGGATTACAGACATGCACCACTACACCCAGCCTCACACTTATATACCAATACAGGCATTTGAAAAAAAAGATTTTTAAGGCAAATAATGTGCCAGGTGCTTTACACACATTATCTCATTAACATCCCAACAGCAGTCACGGCTTTCATATGGCATAAAAGCATTGCTATCATCCCCATTTTGCACATAAGAAAACTGAAGCAAAGGTTACACAGTTACTAATAGCAGGGCCAGGTTGAAGCCACCACAGCTCACCTTGAAGCCTCAGCTCCAAACCATCGAGTTAATGCTGCTACTGCCACAGGGGTGCATCTGCTCCCACAGCCAGCACCTGTGGACTGTTAATTGCAATAATAAATTCACTTACTGGGTTCCTTTTTTGGTAGGAAGAGTATACAGTATCATTTTTGAATAAAAGGAAAATAAAAACTTAATTTGGAAGGTGTTATAAACAGAACTGTGTCCCTCTAAAATTCATTTGAGAATGGTCATCGCCGGTGCCACCACTCCCAGCACAGAGGAGGAGGCTTCAGGGCAGACACACCACTGCTGCAAGCACAGAGGAGGTGAGAAGCACGGGTGCCAGCAGCAACCACCACCCCACACTGAAATGAGAAGACACATAAACGAGCCTCAAAACCAGACTTCCAGATCACCTACAGCAACCCCAAAGGAAAACAAGATGGAACGCTGTAATATTCAACCACCTGGACTCCCTGAACTGGCAACAAAAGAGGATTTGGAAAAAATGAAATCAGAAATAATTTCTCAGATAACGGGAAAGATTGTGCCCATAATTCAAGACATGATTAATAAATCTAGAGAGGAGCTGAGGAACATGATGGAATCCCAACATAGGAAACAAATGGAATCCATAAAACAGATGCAAATAGATTTCCAGGAGATTAAAAACTCCATTGAAAGTTTACGCAGCAGAATGAGCCAATGTGAGGACAGAATTTCAGATATAGAAGATAAGATTGCAATTAGTGACCAGGAAAAGAAAAATTGCTTTAAAATTGTAAGAACCACAAGAAATCAATCCAGCAGCTGCTAGACAATGCAAAGAAGAGTAATATAAGACTGATTGGAGTCAATGAAGAAACAGAAGAGAGTACAGATGACATAAAAAACCCCTTCACAGAAGTAATGGCAGAAAACTTCCCAAGCAGGGGAAAAGAGCTTGACATACAGACAAGTGAGGCATATAGGACTCCAAGAAGCCTGGATCAAAATAAATCTACATATAGACATATAATTGTTAAGATTCCAGAAACCCAACAGAAGAACAAAGTTCTGCAAGCAGTTAGAGAAAAGAAACAAATCACATACAAAAAAAGCCCATCATAATCACAGCAGACTTCTCAACACAAACCCTCAAGGCAAAAAGAGCTTGGAGTGATGTATTCCAAGCCCTAAAGGAAAACAGCCTCCAACCCAGATTGATGTACCCTGCAAAACAATCTTTCAAAATGGATGGAGAAATAAGATACTTTGATGACAAAGAGCACCTTAGGAACTTCATGAATACCAAACCAGCACTCCACAAATTTTTAGACAATACCCTAGAAAAAGACAATGAGGATCACAACCCCAGGAAACCCAGCAGAATGAATCCACTGGGCATGACAAGAAATTAAACACAAAGGGGGAGAATCCAACAAAAAAAAGCCATGACAATGATAAGTCAATACATATCATTTATAATCATAAATGTTAATGGTCTCAACTCACCAATCAAAAGAAATAAACTGGCAGAATGGGTCAAGAAGCAAGATCCAACAATATGCTGCATATAAGAAACACACTTAATTCAAAAAGAAACTCATAGACTGAAAGTTAAAGGGTGGAAATCAATACTCCATGTGACAGGAACATGAGAAAAAGCAGAAGTACCTATCCTTTTTGCAGATCAAGTGGATTTCAAACTGACACTGATTAAGAGAGACAAAGAAGGACACTACATCCTTGTAAAGGGAACAATCCAAGAGGAAGAGATGACAATTATAAATATCTATGCACCAAACACCAGTGCACCCAACTATATAGAACAAATACTAACGGGCATGAAAAATCATATAAGCACTAATACAATAATAGTGGGAAATGTCAATTACCCATTGCCACAAATAGATAGATCAACAAGCCAAAAAAACGAGCAATGAAATACTAGAACTCAATCAAACTCATGAACACATGAACTTAACAGATGTTTACAGAGTCTTCCACCCCACAAAATCAGAATACACATTGTTTTCAGCTGCACACAGGTCATTCCCCAAAATAGACCACATACTAGCTCATAGAACATATCTAGGTAAGTGCAAAGGAATTGAAGTTATCACCTGTATATTATCAGACCATAGTGCAAAGAAATTGGAGATCAATAACAAAAGAAACTGTGAAAACTTCATAAACAGCAACACACTTCTGAATAACCAATGGGTCAGAGAGGAAATTAAAGAAGAAATCAGACAGTTCCTGCAATTAAATGACAATGATAATATGCCATAGCAGAATCTATGGGACATAATGAAAGCAGTCTTACAAGGGAAATTCATAGCAGTGAATACTCATATTAGGAAAAAAGAATGAGCCCAATTAAACAACTTGATGCTGAACCTCAAGCTTCTAGAAAAAGAAGAGCAGGACAAACCCAAAGCTCATACAAGGGAGGAAATTATAAAGATCAGGGCAGGGCCGGGGATTTAGTTCAGTGGTTCCGCCGCCTGCCTCGCAAGCGGAAGGACCCGAGTTCGATCCCCAGTACCAACAAATAAATAAATAAAGATCAAGGCAGAAATCAATGCAATTGAGACTAAGAGAACAATACAAAAAAATCAATGAAGCCAAGAGTTGGTTCTTTGAAAGAATCAACAAAATTGACAAACCTTTAGCCAACCTTGTCAGAAAAAGGAAAGAAAAGGCCCAAATCCATGCAATTAGAAATGAAAAGGGTGAAATGACAACAGACCCAGCAGAAATCCAGAGGACCATCAATGCCTACTTGGAGAACCTATATGCCAATAAGATGGAAAACACAGAAGAAATGGACAGATTCCTAGATATGTATGAATTACCAAAGTTGAAAAAAGAAGACATAAAAATTCTAAACAACCCACTATCAATCAATGAAATTGAAAATGGAATTAAAAACTTACCAACTAAGAAAAGTCTAGGCCCTGATGGCTTCACTGCTGAATTCTACAAGGCATTTAGAGAGGAACTACTGCCACTACTGTTTAAACTCTTCAATGAAATTGAAAGGGAAGCAATACTCCTGAATTCATTCCTGGAAGCAAGCATAACCTTGATTCCTAAAGCAGAGAAAGACCCAACTGAAAAAGAGAACTATAGGCCAATTTCATTAATGAACATAGATGCAAAAATCCTTAATAAGATACTGGCAAATAGAATGCAGAAGATCATCAAGAAAATCATACACCCTGACCAAGTGGGATTCATCCCAGGGATGCAGGGATGGTTCAACATACCCAAATCAATCAGTGTAATACACTATATCAATAGAGCCAAGGACAAAATCCATATGATCATCTCAATAAATCCAGATAAGGCATTTGACAAAATCCAATATGCATTTATGATAAAAACCCTACAAAAAATTGGAATAGACGGTCTCTACCTCAATCTGATAAAAGCCATCTATGAAAAGCCAATAGCCAATATCATACTAAATGGTCAAAAACTGAAATCCTTCACACTAAAATCAGGAACAAGACAAGGATGTCCACTATCACCACTCCTGTTCAACATTGTTTTGGAAACATTAGCCATGGCAATTAGACAAGAGAAATAAATAAAAGGAATGAAGATAGGAAATGAAGAAGTGAAATTGTCATTATTTGCAGATGACATGATACTCTATATAGGAGACCCCAAGAACTCCACCAAAAGTCTTCCAGACTTATTAACCAAATTCAGTCAAGTAGCTGGATACAAGGTCAACACACAAAAATCAATAGCTTTCCTCTATATGAACAATAGACTCACCGAGACAGAAATAAGGCAAACAATTCCTTTCTCAGTATCATCCAAAAACTGAAATACCTAGGAATCAACCTAACAAAAGAAATCAAAGACCTCTTCTCTGAAAATTATAGCACTCTGAAAAGAGAGACTGAAGATGATATCAGAAAAGGGACAGACATCCCCTGCTTCTGGGTAGGAATAATTAATATAGTGAAAATGGCCATACTTCCAAAATTGCTATATAGATTCAATGCAATCCCAATTGAAAACCCAGCAGCATACTTCACCGACCTTGAGAAAACAATCCAAAAATTCATTTGGAACAAGTAGAGATCCAGAATAGCAAAAGCAATTCTAGGTAACAGAGACATGGCAGGGGGTATCACAACCCCTAACTTGAAACTTTACTACAAGGCTACTGTGATAAAAAGAGCATGGTACTGGCAAAGAAACAGACTTGAGGACCAGTGGAACAGATTAGAAGATGCAGAAACAATTCCAGACACACTCAGCCACCTCATCTTTGACAAAGGAGCCAAACACCCTCACTGGAGGAAATAGCCTCTTTAATAAATGGTGCTGGAAAAATTGTATTTCAACTTGCCAAAGATTAAAACTAGACCTGTATCTCTCACCATGCACTAAACTAAAATCAAAATGGGTGAAAGATCTAAATAGTAAAACAGAACTGCTGACCCGGCTGGAACAGAGGTTAGGTAGATCTCTCTTTTTTTTTTTTCAGTTGGAGGTATTTTATTTTTTATTATTTTTTAAAAATTTATTTTATTGGTATATTTTAAGTATACAATATAATGACATTCATCATTGGAAATTTTCACCTTTACATAATCTCTCTTGGTTCTTATTTTTTCCCCCTTCCCCTGCCCTCCCTTCAACCCCTCCATCCCTCCCTATTTACAAAGACTTTGTTTCCATTTTTTCATTTTCTCATATTAATTCCACACTTTTCTTTCCTTTCCGCTACCCCTCCCACTTCCCCTTCCCCTTTGCCTCTTTTCTTCCTATTTCACATTATCTATTATTAGGTAGAACTCTTGAAGACATTGGTGTAGAAAAGATTTTATGAACAAAACCTCAGTTGCCCATGAACTAGCACAAACAATCAGCAAGTGGGATCTCTTCTTGCTAAAAAGCTTCTGCACAGCAAGAGAAACCACTAGCATTGTGAAGAGACAACACCTGCTGTTCCTGAGACAAAGGTCCACTATCGAGACTCTACAAAGAACTTTAAAAAATCAGACCTCCCAAATTTAAAGACCCAATCCAAAAATGGGCACCTGAAATGAACAGACATTTCTCACACAAAGAAGTAGAAATAGCAAATAAATACATGAAAAAATGTTCAACGTCGCTGGTCATTCGAGAGATGCAAATGAAAACAAAGGTGAGATTTCACCTCACTCCAGAAAGAATGTTTGCTATCATGAAATCAACCAATAACAAAAGCTGGTGGGGCTGTGGGGAAAGAGGAACCCTGGTCCACTGCTGGTGGGAGTGCAGACTTGTGCAAGCACTGTGGAAATCAGTATGGAGATACCTCAAAGAACTAGGACTGGAAGTCCCATTTGACCCAGCTATTCCCCTGCTGTGTATCTTCCCCAAAGAATTAAAAGAATCATACCGCAGTGAGATATGTGCACCCATGTTCATAGTAGCACAGTTTATAATAGTTAAAACTTGGAAACAGCCCAAATGTCCATCAACTGGAGACTGAATAAAGAAAATGTGGGGTTTTTTCTAAAATGGAGTACTACTCAGCAATAAAAAATGAAAAATTAGAGACATTTATAGCTAAAAGGATGCACATTGAGGCCACACTCTTAAGTGAAATAAATAGGACACACATGTGTAAATACTGAATAGTTTCTCTAGAATGAGAAACTGAAAGTGTAAATAAGGACTAAAAGGTATAATAGATAAGGTGAAAAAGGAAGAAGAGGGGCAAAGGGGAAGGGGAAGTGGGAGGGGTAGGGGAAGGGAAGGAAGGGAATGGAATTAATACGAGAAAATGGAAACACAAAGTCTTTGTAAATAGGGAGGGATGGAGGGGTTGAAGGGAGGGCAGGGGAATGGGGAAACAATAAGAACCAAGAGAGATTATGCAAATGTGCAAATTTCCAATGATGAATGTCATCATATTGTATAACTAAAATGTACCAATAAAATTTTAAAGAAAGAATGGTCACCTCAAAAGTGATCATATTTGGAAATGGGGACCTCAGAGAGGTAATGTTTGAATGAGACCAAACCATGGGACCCTGTTCTGATTGTTGTCATTATAAGAAAAGGAAAAAACTAGGTGTGCTGGTACACACTTGTCATCTTAGCTACTTGGGGGAAAAAAAAAAAAAGTCATGGGGATATAATTCAGTGTCAGAGAGCTTGCTTTGCCTTTGCAACTGGGACCATTCCCAGAGACAGAGAGAGACAGGAAAGGCAGAAGGGAGGAAGGAAGGAAGAGAAAGCCATACCAGAGAATGCTCTCGCTCTACACACACAGAGGAAGGGCACGGAGGATAGAGCAGGAAGGTGCCGATCTGCAAGCCAGGAAGGTGGCCCTGACCAGAAATTCTCCTGACAGCACCTTGGTCTCTGACTTCCAGCCTCCAGAGCTACCTGCAGTTTAACCCACTGTCTGTGGTATCTTGTTAAGGAAGCCCAAACAAACTCATACAAAGTGTACTGTGCCAGCAAGCTTCATGTTTCCACCTACTACAAATACAAGCTGCACACTGAAAAATAAGCAATAGGAAGAAGCATGTGCTGGAAACTAGTTTGGTCAAACTTTACACCTCCATCAGGGAGTACTCCATTTGGCGGCATATCAATTTCTTGTAACCAAGAAGATGTCACTTTTTTTTTTTGTACCCGGGATCAAACTCAGGACTTTGCACTTGTGAGTCAGGCGCTGGAACCACTGAGCTAAATCCCCAGCCCTCTTGTAATCAACAAGGAATAGTTGTTAAATGTCTACTCTCTCTGACCCCAAGGAGTCTATGGTCTGGTTAGGCATACATTCGGCAAGATGTGAGCTGGGAGCTCTGTACATCGAAGGCTGCAAGGCTCTTACAAGTCTGTAGAGTGGCACAAGTGGTCAGAGGAGGACCCTTCACCCCCACTATGGTTAGTGGAGCACCTGGGACTCGATGTGCTTCATAAAGGAGGAACGGGTTGCAAATAAGCTGTCCTATGAGTGAGAGACAACACAAGCCAGTGGTACTTGTGCAGCATAAGCAGCCCAATGTGACTGGCACGTTCAATAACCAACAGCCAAAAGGCCACTTCCTCATCTAGGGTGAGGTACCCATGATATCCACTATGCAAAGGAGTTACAAGGTGGACTTAAAATGGACACTTGCGGAATCAGGGATGGAAGACTACAAAATGGCCTCCTGCACCCTGGAGGCCCAGAGGATCCAGTTAAAGGTTGAAGGCCTCGAGCTCAGTGAAGGGTCTGGTGGGAGTCTGAGTCAGAAAGTCAAAAGGGCTGTGTTGAAAGGTTGGAGAGTCTGCACTGGACGCCTAAAGAAACTGGAGACCAACATCCAAGGGCAATGTTGAAGACTGGAGTTCCTCCAAAGAAAAAAGGAACAGTTTCCTTCTTCTTTCCCTTTTTCTTCCATGCAGGCTATGATCCTAGTGGTTGGTGCCACCCAACTCCATGGTGAGTCTTCCCTCCTCTGTCTGTGGCCTACCCATCAGTCACTCACAGACACACCCAGAGCTCTACACGTGTGCTGGGCAGTTCTTGCCCAGGTCAGGCTGGCACATCACAGTTAAGCATCACAGGGGTGAGGAGGGACTCACACAGATAGAGGCACAGTGGGAAAGCTGGTGTGTGGTTTTGAAAACATAAAAACCAGTTTTCTTCATATAGAATTCGTCTTATATGGGGCCGAGCCGACGGAGAAGAATGCATGCGAAAATGTGTAGAGTAAACTAGTGTAGGGAGAATCTGGTGCCGGGACAGCAAGCTGAGAGGCAGAACAACAATCCAGCCTTGAAAGCTTAGCTCTGGATCAGTCAGGTGTCAACGATGGACACCAGGAACCAATGTTAGTGGCACTGAAAAGGGAAAGTGAGACTCCACCAAACCTCAGCTTCCCTGAGGAGCCCTGGCATCTGGCTGAGTCTCCTTTCCTGCAGCCTCTTCCTGTCACTGGTAGACCTCCTCTGGGCCACTCTTTAGTCATCAGGGCCCTTGGCTCACTGTATTTCTCTAAAACTCAAGCCATCCCATCCTTTCCTATTAGTGGTGTAAACTTGTACCAGCTCCCAAGAGACAAGTGGGTACATTCAGAAGATGTCTGCAAGCTCGTAGTTATACCTAGCCAGTGTTAAAAAGTAAATTATGTGCCAGGTGTAGTGGTGGACACCTGTATTCCCTGCCCTCTGTAAGGCTGAAACAGGAGGATCACAAGTTTGAGCTCAGCTGGGCAACTTGACTCAGCAAGACCTTGCCCAAAAATAAAATATATTTTAAAAAGGATTGAAGATGTAGCTCAGTGTGAAGGCCCTGGGTTCAATCCCTAGTACCACAAAAATAAATAAATAAGTAAAATAAACTACGAATACTTACAATTAGATAGAGCATATTTAAAAGAAGAAGAGAAAGAATACTCGAAACTCATCAACCTTTAGTTATTTTACTACTATCTATGATTATCTGTGGGCTCTAGGTTGTGCAGGGCTATCACTCTATAAGGTGGCAGTGGTACATAATGGTGAGCTACAACATGGTGGCGCCATGTTGCTAGGTTGAAATCAAGGGAGTGTTTACACTATGGAAATTGGCAAACACTACAAATCAGGGGTTGACTTATTTCTCTCAGTGTGTACATTTAAGAAAGTGAAGGAAAAATGTTAATAATGCAAATTAAACTCAAAAATAGTGCTTTTGATTAAATTCAAAAACTAAATGCCAAATGATTTTAGTTTAATGAGTACTAGTTGTCCAAGAATGAGAAATACGCTGACAATGGCTCACATCTGAGATGCAATGACAATAAATTTATTAGGAAAAATGTTACTAGATTGGGATACAAGTCCTGTTCTCAAATCAGACTAGCCATAGAAAGGAGAGTTTGGCAAAAAATCAATGAAAGTATTCAGTGAGAATCAACTGGCTATATGGAGTTTACAATTAAGAATATTGATATTTTATTATTATTTCTAAATTATATCCTATACCTCTTTTATATCAGTGAAACTTATAATAAATTTCTGTACATATATTTTTGCATATCCATCCCCTCTCCAAATTAGTTGCTAAATATTTGTGAAAAGGTCACTGCCTAACATCCATTTACATATAAAAATTTTGAGACTCTTGAGGATCTTAGTTTTTAGAAAATACCACTCAATCGGAGCCAGGGATTTAGCTCAGTGGTTCCACCCCCTGCCTCGTAAGCACAAGGTCCCAAGTTTGATTCCTGGTACCAAAAAAAAAAAATACCACTCAATTAAGTTTACTGTGCTTTTAGGGGTTTTTTTGTTGTTTGCATCTTATGTTTTTGATTTTGCAGTACTGGAGATTCAATCCAGGGCCTTTTCATTGAGTTACATCCCCATATCTTTTATATTTTTTGAAACAGGTTCTTACCAAGTCTCTAATTTGCCCAGGCTTGGTTTGAATTTTCAGTCTTCACAGAGTGGTGGGATTATAGCCATAAGCCACCAGGCCCAGATTAAAACGGTTATGTTATGTTTATAAGCTATTTTATTTCTAAATGACAAGGTGAAGAAGGTTTTGCATTATGAATTGCAAGCACTTCCACACTGCCTGTGTGGATAGCTCTCGTTCTCAGTAAATGAAGAACTAAATTGAATATGATCACCATTCTGCTTCCCCTTTTGACCACTGGCTTTGAGAAATCAGAAGCATCTCAGTGCAGCTATTAGAATGCAGATCAGATTGATGCAATTTTACAGATGTGTTGAGGAGCATCTGGAGATAAATTGCAGAATTACCATCATTTTTGTGCTCCTTTTAACATGTTTTTTTCCAAATCATGTTCCTTCAGCTTCCCTCCTCTAATGCATGGTCCCCTCTGGGCATAAATGGAGGGAAGTGTGGCCACACAAAACCCTGTAGTTCCATTCTGGAAGCCAGGTCACAGTGGGGCCCCTGAGCACCTGGTCACTGGGCATCTGTACAGAACTCCCCCTTGGAAGGTGCTGCTCTCTCTGCTCCATTTCAAATGTAGGATTTTTTAAAAATCTACTTTCTTTACTGATATAGTAAAAATAGATATTGAAAGCATGTATTTTCATCCTATGGGGCTACAAAGAACAGCTTTGAGCATCCCAGAAAGTGTGCAACCACGCACACGCAGGGAAACACCTCGCTCTCCCATTGAATGCGGCTCAGCACACGCAGTGCAGGTGTTGTGAGACTGACATACAACACTAATGTTCCATGGTCCTATGGTGCCACAGGGGTGCCTAAAACACAAGCAGTGAAGCTCAAGCCTGCAGACTCCCGTTCCACATCCCAATATGGATACTGACTGCATTTTTCACATGATTTTCTCCTTCTGAATAAAGACCTTGATGTTGTAAAAGGCTCTGTTCCTTTAAACAGACTCTTCAATGTCGCTGTTGTGTCCTACAGATAACTATGACAGAAACAATAATACCTGCAGGAGAGGCTTTGCAGAGAACCCTGTAATAACTCCACATTCTCCCAGGGGTCTGCAAGACCACAGGCTGGTGATGACTTATCTAAAAAATGGATGGACAACAAATGCTTCAGGCTATGCTCCATAAATAGTGTTTTTCTTGACAGAGTTTTGGAGAGGTATTAATGGCAGGGAGTTTGAGATTATATTCCCCGATAGAACCTGGAAGGCAACTATTTCAGATTGTTAAAAGCAAAAGACTAATCAAATGAGATTAGGACTCAAAATATGTACATGTGTGAAACAGGTAAACATACTTTGAAAATTAATTGTGAATAATAAATATGCTTTTCTTTCCTTTCTTAGTCAACATACTCATGATGTTTCTACCTTTAACTTTGCTAAAAATGTTACTTTGTGAAAGTAACCATTCACACATAAACTGCTCTAAAGACATGCTGCTGAAATGGAACCCCAGAAATTAAATGCACATTCCATGACATGGACCATGAATTTCTGTTCATTGTAAGTGAAATTTTACAAAATTTAATACAAAATTTAATACTTGAGGTTCAAGCCAGGCATTTTATAAGCAAGAACAATATTCCACCATGTTATTTGTATCAGCACCTAGTTTGTTTAATTGTTGATTTGCTGGTCAAGAGAACCAGCTTCCAAAGATGGCCGGTGCATAGAGAATATCTCAGGCAATCCAGGGGAATGGTGGGTTCATAGGATCCACTTCTGATTACTAATAGGTACTAAACAGGTCAAGTGTGCATGCCATGAGCCAGAGGCCCAGCCATGCCCCGCCTCCGGCCCATAAGACACTGACTGCTAAGGTACACACAGAGGTGCTAAACGAGACATGGCATCCCTTGCAGGAAGACTAGAAGAGACTCATTTACAAAAGGCATACATGTCCATGCCAAGGGAAAGCAACCCTTACATGGAGTCTTGCAAATCCATTTGCATTCCCACACTGAGTTAGTCAACTTAAACTGCAGTAAAATGGTACCAGTGGCTAGGAGGAAAAATCTCTCATCACATTTGTTGTAAAAAGGGTCATTACACGGTGCCATGTACTTTATCAGCCCTCCTTCAGCTTCTGTTAAAAAAAAGATTGAAAAAGAAAAGATTGGTATTTAACATTTCCCCATTCCTTCCTAATTTGCACTCATTTCAAAAGAGAAAAACTAAAGTGGAATTTTTCTCCAAAAAAATCAAATTATCAAGTAAACCCACAACCAACAACCATACGAATGTATGTGACCTACATAATAAATCCTGTGATTAGGCAGAGGAAAATCTGCACCACATTGAATGTAAAATGCAAATCCAAATGCAGCTAATCTCCACAGACATTTAATGGGGACAGCATTGATTTCTTTCCCTCATAATCATATGAAAAATTAACTATCTGAACTGATGGTGGAAAAATAATATAACATTATGTGAAGGTAGTCTGTGATAAGTTAGAGATGCACATTGGAATGTCTAGAGCGACTACTAGAACACACATGAGGTAGAGGTAAAAACTCAATGGAAGACAAAATGGATTATTGTTACATATTCAGTTTACCCAAAAGAAGGCAAAAATGGAAGAAGGAAATAACAAAGAAGCTGGGACAAGGCAAGCATGGTAGACTTGCATCCAACATTATTAAACATTTCAACTGAAGTGAGGGATTAGGAAAAACTTCACCATGACACATCATAGTCAAAACCTCAGAAGTCCAATACAATGCAGTACCTTGAAACCTGTTAGAGAAAAGCAACAAATCACTTATAAAAGTAAACACATTCAGGCCGGGCATTTAGCTCACTGGCTCCACCACCTGCCTCACAAGCGCAAGGTCCAGAGTTCAATCCCCAGTACCAGAAAAAAAAAAAGAAATTCATGACCACAAAATCAGCACTCCAAAAACTTCTCAAGGATATTTTAGAGACAATAAAGCCAACAATGCCAAAATGTCCCATAGAATGAATACACCAGGAAGGGTGGGTACTTAGGCAGAAGAGCAAAAAAGGGGAATCAGCAACAGAAAAATAATGCAATGACAGTAATTAACCAATACTTTTCTGTAATAACTGTCAATGTGAATGGTCTCAATGTCCCAATCAAAGGAAAAGATTGGCATAGTGGATCAATAAAATAAAACCCAACAGTATGCTGCATATATGAAACACATTTAATCCCAAAGGCATTCACAGACTAAAAAATCAAAGGATAGAAAACAATATTCCACACAATGAGAATCCATAAACAAGTGTCAGTAGCAATCCTATTTTCAGAAAAAGTGGACTTCAAGCTAAAACTGATCAAAAGAGGCAGAGAATCACCACTTATTAACTAAGGGAACAATTCAACAGGAAGAGGTAACAATTAGTAACACATATGCCCCCAAAACCAGTGCACACCACTTCATAAAACAAACACTACTGGACAGAAAAGATCACATAAATACAATTATAGTGGAGAACATCAATACACCACTGTCATTAATGTACATATTAACCAGACAAAATATCAACAAAGAAATATCAGGGATAACTCAAATCTTCTAACAAATGGACTTAGAAGATATCTACAGAGTGTTTCACTCAACAACAACAGAGTATACATTCTTCTCAACAGCACATGGAACTTTCTCCAAAATAGACCACATACTAGTCCATAAAGCATGCTTCAGTAAATGTGAAAGAATCAAAATTATACCATGAATATCAGATCATAGCACAATGAAACTAGAAATCAATGGCAAAATAAACCACAGAAATAATACAAACACATGGAAATCAAATAATATCTTCTTGAATAATCAATTAGTCACAGAAGAAATCAAGGAATAAATTAGTTCCTAGAATCAAATAATAATACCAGTACAACATACCAGAATGAATGGGACACAACAAAATCAGTCCTAAGAGGGAAGGTCATGGATGTGAATGCCTATATCAGAAAAAGAGTAAGCCTGCATAAATAACCTAATGATGCAGCTCAAAGTCCTAGAAAAACAAGAGTAATCCAAATCCAAATCTAGTACAAGGAATGAAATTATAAAGAGTGGAATTAATGAAGTTGAGATGACTAAAAAATACAAAGAATCAATGAATCAGAGCTAGTTCTATGAAAAAAGCAATAAAGTAGACAAACTCTTACCAAAAAAGACCCAAATCAATGGAATTTAAAATGAAAAAGGTAAAATCACAGCAGAAACTTCCAACACCCAGATTATTAGTAACTACTTTAAAAACCTGTTCTCCAATAAATTAGAGAACCCAAAAGAAATGGATAGATTCATAGATGGATATAAATTACCAACACTGAACCTAGAGGATATAAAAACCCTAAAGAATCCAGTAATAGGCAATGAAATTGAAGCAGTGATAAAAATATACCAACTAAGAAATGCCTAGGACCTGTTAGAGTCACTGCAGAATTCTACAAAAATTTCAGAGAAGATCTAATGCCAAATCTCCTCAAACTCTTTAATGACACTGAAAGGAAAGGAGTACTCCCAAAGTCATTCCTAAAAGCTAACGTTTACCCTGATTCCAAAACTAGATAAGGACCCAGTCAAAAAAGAACACCAGGCAAATCTCTTCAATGGACATAGATGCAAAAATCTTCAACAAGATATTGGCAAACAAAATGCAACAAATCATCAAAAATATCATACACCATGACCAAATAGGCTTGATCCCAGGGATATGAGGATGGTTCAACATGTGAAAATCAATACAAGTGATCCATCACATGAACAGAAGCAAGGACAAAAATCATTTGAACATCTCAATAGATTCAGAAAAAGTCTTTCACAAAATCCAACATTCATTCATGATTTAAAAAAAAAAAACCTGAAAGGGCCAGGGATCTAGCTCAGTGGTTCTGCTACCTGCCTTCCAAGCGCAAGGACCCAAATTCGATCCCTGGTACCAAAAAAAAAAAAAAAAACACCTGAAAAAAATAGGTATAGACGAACCTTATCTCAATCTGATAAACGCCATTTATGACAAACCTAGTGCCGGTGTCCTATTAAGTGGGGAAAAGCTGAAAGGAATAAGACAAGGATGTCCACTGTCACCACTCCTGTTCAAAACAGTAGTCAAAGCCTTAGCCAGAGCAATCAGGCAAGAGAAAGAAGCGAAAAGGACACATATAGGAAAAGAAGAAGTCAAATTATCACTATTTGGAAATGAAATAATCCTATACATAGAAGACTCAAAAAATTCCACCGAAAGTCTCCTAGAATTACTAACCAAATTCAGTAGTGTAGCAGCACACAGAGTCAACCACAGGGGCATTTCTGCACACCAATAATAAACCAGTAATGAACCACTTGATACACAGGCAGCCCTCTCATCCAAGCCCCTGCCAGCGCTCAGTCAGCTTGTGGAAGTTTCCTCCTCACCACTTCCTGTTTCTACCCTCAAGCTTCCCTGCATTCTTAGCACATCTCACAGTGATCTTCCAAGCATCGGGGTGGATCCGGACACTTCGCTGCCCTTGGCTGGAGATCCTGGGGTCTGATGCTCCCACCCCACCTGCTCTGGCCTTCTCTCTTCCCCTGGGCTCTCTCACTTCACAACCACACTGCCTCCTTGGTGGTTTCCAAATACACTGCACAGCACACAGCCCGGCCTCAGCCACTCCCCAGACACCGAATGGCTCCGGCCCTGGCCACTGCCAGTTTGTGTGTCAGTGTCTCCCACTTAGCAGCCTACCTTAGCTGGCAGTGAGTGCTGAAGATGAAACCCAGGGCCTCACGCGTGCTAGGCAAGTGCTCCACTGCTGGGCCACACTCCCAGCCCTGAACTACCTCCTCCACAAACCCCCAGATCCTTCTTACTCAGATTTGGATCCACTTTCCCCACCTGGCAGTTATCATCTGCAGTGTCTTGTTTTGAGGTGCTGGGGACTGACCCCAGGGCCTTAGCACTGAGCTCCAGTCTCACCAAGCCATTCAACTGCACAGGCTGGGCTCAAATTTGCAATCTGCCTGCCTCAGCTTCCCAGAGCTCTGAGATTGCAGTTATCTTCTGATGTCTAAAAATGCTAATATCTACTATATTATGTAACTTTACATGTCATTTATTTTACTTATTTGTTGTGCTTCCTGCATCTCCTCGCCAGATTGTAAGGCTCACAAAGATAAAGAATTTCGTTTATTTAGTTTCCAGTGTCTACACACACAGTCAATAACTGCGTGTTGCATTTCTGAGTGAATAAACAAGGGGGCATTTTCATCCGGGTCCGGGCACAAAGAGCCCTAAGTGCTCAGTAAGGAACCCAGACTTGACATGAACGGCAAGGACAAGAGGTTTTTTTAAATCATGGGTTAAAAACATGCAAAACGGTACCAAATGGTTCCCACACGCTGGCTCCACAGCTTTGCGAAGAGCTGGACCGCTGGGCCCTGGGTTTGCTCTGCAAGCCCAGGGAGCAAGGTGGTGCGGAGGTCCCGAGGTCAGGGCTGGAGGTGGCTGTTGGCTGCCAGGGTCAGGCTCTCGGCCCTCTTCCCTTCCCCGCCGGCCCCGGCTCCTGTCTCGCTGCGCAGGAAGCTGGCTGCAGTGCCACAGCTGGCCCTGCAGAAAGACCTAGGCAGCCAGGCAATGAAATCTGTTCCCGTTTTCCACCTGGACGAGCTTCAGAACACATCATGTAGGCCCCGTCAGGATTCGGAGCCTGCGGCCTCTCCAGGTCTTGATGCAGCCTCTTGCGAAGCACAGTCAGGCACCCAGCCAAGCCAGGCCAGCCGCTGACCCTGGGGAACGCGTGGATCTTAAATGCACGGTTCTAAGCGGCTCGCTGCGACTGTGCTTGTCACACGGCAGCGGACAAAACTAAAGACAGGACTGAGCAGGAGGCTGCGGTCTCCCAGGGGCAGTGGCTCGGGGAAGACGGGGCCACTGGGCGCTCGGAGGGAGGCAGGAGCACCAGGCTGGTACCGGACTGGATGGGTGAGGGGGTGGGGAACAGGGATGGCAAGGAGGCCGGGGTTCCCGAGGTGCCCATCCGGACGTCCATGAAGCTGCCAGTTGGGTGTGGGGTGCGCACGGCCCAACTGAGCGCCCAGCTGTGTTCCTGGCACCGCTCCGCCAGGGCTCCCGCCTCTCCAGCAGGCAGCCCGAGCCCCTCTCCGGTGCTGTCCTGGCGCCCGGCCTCTCCTCAAGGCCCCGGTGCACGACCCACTCTCCTACCGCTCTTTGGGGTGCTTTGCACTTACTTCCTTTCACTTTTATCACCTATATTTTACTCTGAGCTGGGAGAAAGAAATCTGTCTCGTGCATCCTTTCCCCGCTCGTCCCTGGCAGAGCAAGTGCTTCATGAGCGCTGATGGCAAGGCTATCGCTGATCACCGGGCCTCGCACTGCAGGCTCCTCCCTCCCGGGGAGCGAAGCCCTACCACCTTGCCAGCCGCTGTCCCAGCTCGCCTGGCCCTCCGGACAGACAGACCTACCGGCCCAGAACCCGACATTCCTGGGTGAGGCCCTGTCCTGTCCTCCCTCAAGACTGAGGATCACAAACCTCAAGGCCTGAAGGTCAGGTTCCATGAGGAGTGAGGTTTATCGTGCTGTGTGTCGTTATTCACAATGCATCTCCTCAGCCCTCGTGCTAGGCCTACTTCTCTCCAACAAATAATTCACTGGCTCAGCGAAAGGCACTGAATGCCTCCTACACTCCAGAGAGGAACCTCACCCTCACGCTGCTGATTGTCACTTGAGCCTTCTCCCTCCCACTAGGATGAGTGGGACTAGGAAGGCTGCTTTTCCTCCCCTCCAAATGTTTCAAAGAAGCTGGGTGTGTGGAGTTACACATGTAATCCCAGTGCTCTGGCAGGCTGAGGCAGGAGGATTGTGATTTCTAACCCTGCCTGGGCAACTTAGCCATTGAGCAAGAACTTGTCTCCAAAACAAAAAAAAACTTTTTTAAAAGAAATCTGAGGACATAGCCCTGTGTGAAGGCCCTGAGTTCAATCTCTAGTACTGCAAAAATTAATTAATTAAAATTTAACTTAACTTTTAAAAATAAAAGAACATTTAAAGGGCCGTGTAGAAAGACACTGTCAAAAACAACAAAAATCCTTGAAGAGGGAACCTATTTAAAGGTGTAATTAATACACAGATGCCTAAGAAAAAACATTTTTTTCTCCAGTGACTCCTACGGCAGTCTTCTGAAAAATGTCTGCTTTCTGTTCCCGTGTTAAAACTTCTTCCCACCTGGACCCCAAGATTTAAACGTTAAAGCCTCTTACTTAGGCTGGAGAGGCACTGTGCACGCAACTTCCGGGTCAGTAGACGCTCACCCCATGGGGCAGGAGCGGCCTTCCCAGAGCCCGGGTGCAGGCTCCGCATCCTGGATGGCCCAGGTTTCCCCTTCCCTCCACCAGGCGACACTGCCACAGCCAGCGGGCAGCCGCTGGTCCTGATGCCAGCCCTTCCTACTGCTCCACACGCAGCTCCTCCCTCTCAGCCTCCCCTCCCGCCCTTTCCCAGGTTGGCTCCCAGCCCTCGCCCCACGGGGTCCACTGCGGCCTCTGAATCTCTCTGTATGACTCTGAGCCGCGCCTGAAGTAGGCCCCTCCCCAATCCCTGCCTCCTGTCACTCTGCTCGGGAGGGATCCTCTCACTTCCTGTCTGCCCTCAGCAGCCAGCTCTTCCAGGCACCCAGGCGAGGAACTCTTCACATCTCCTAAGCACAAGCTCCTCCTGATGGGAAGAGAAAAGAACCAAACTGATTTTCCTACTTTCATGCTCAGCACAGAATAGCTCATGGGGTGGGGGGGTGGTTCTCCCCCAGCCCAAGCACTCTCCAGGGACCCCAACAGGAGTCCTATGACTTAACTCTCTCTGACAGTACTGCCCTCGAATAGAATCTGATCCCCCAGGCTGAGGGAACTGTTGCACTTCTGAGGCCTTATTCTGAAGATCTTAAATGTTCCCCAAAAGCTATGTGCTGAAGGCTTGGTCACCAGCTGATGGTGCCAACCTGAAGTGATGGAAACTTAGGGAGGTGGGGCCTACTGGGAGGAAGTTAGGTCATTGGTGCTGTGCCCTGGAAGGAGTCACTGGGACCCTGAGCTGGCCCTTCTTTCTCTCTTTCACTTCCCAACTACCACGCCAGGAGTAGCTTTGCTCTACCACTTGCTCTCAGGTCCACCACAGGGCCACAGGGCCAAGCAACCATGGACTTACACCTCCCAAATCATAAGCCAAAAGACATCTTTTTTCCTCTGAAGTTGTTTACCTCAGGTATTTTGTCACAGTAATGGCAAGCTGCCTAACACAGATGCCAATTGTAAAGTAGTAGGTTACCACTTGTGCTTCTGACCAACTGGTTATAAATAGGGCACATTCATGACCCCTCCTCAGAGAGGATGTGTTTATTAGAACAGATCACAGAGCTCAGGAGAAGTTAACTTACATCTACCCACTTATTACAAAGAATATAAATGAATGCCCAGATGAAGCAACATAGTTGTTATGGCTTGTGTCTAGACGTCCCCCCAAAGCTTCACAAGGTGGAGTTTTTCAAAGGGGGCTGGATCTAGAGTGAGTGATGCTGGGATTGATTTGTGGTACGATGCTAGGGTTAAAGGTGCCCCACTCTGGGTGAGTGCTACCAGCCCTAAGGATGGGTACCCTGAATAGAATATAAGGGACAAAAAAAGAGCTGTTATTGTTGCTATTTGTCACTTGCTGCTTGCTACTTTGCTGCTTTGGTGCCTTCTGCCAACCATGAACTCTTTCTCCTCTGCGATGCCCCCCTGCCATGCCACCCTGCCTTGGAGCCAGTCAGTTATGGACTGAAACCTCTACAAACTGTGAGCTACAATAAACCTTTCCTGCTCTAACTTTGGTATTGTGTATTTTGTCTCAGCAATGAGAAAAAGTAACTAAGGCAGTAGTGTAGGGTAAGGTACAAGAGAAGGGGCAGAGCTCCCACACCTTTCCCTGGAGGGTCTCATGTTCAGTAGTCCAAAAGCTTCTCAAACCCTGGTCTTTTAGGGGTTTATATGGGCTTCATTGCATTGGCATGATTGATTATATCATTGGTCACTGGTGATCACCTCAACCTTCAGCCTTGCCCTTCCCAGGGGGTCAGAGGTAGAGGTGGGTGCAAGACAGGAGGACAGAAGTTGCAAATCTCTAATCACCTGGTTTCCTTGGCAACCAGCCTCTCGTCTTCAAGCTGTCCGAGAGTCTCCCAGCCACCAGTCATCATATTACCACACACAAGGACCCATCTCTCTGGAGATTCCAAGGGTTTCAGAAGCTGCGTGCCAGGAACCACAGGCAGAGACCAAATAGACATCTTGTTATATCATGATATAGTAACTTACAACTTCCTTTTCAAGCATGACTCCTAGCCCAGCTACAGTTGTAGGTGTCTCAATCTGAGCCCCTTGAGTTGGAAAGACAAACAGAACATCACCCACACCTTTGAGTACTCAGATGAACACGAATCCTTCAAGATCCCACTAGGAACTGTCCGCGGGCCTCTGACCACCCAGGCCCTTGTGAGCTCTGACATTAAGGAGACCTGGGCCTCTCTCTGTCCCAAAGCGAGTAGAGTTGGTTCCAGCACAGGGCTTCCTGGCTGGCAGCTCTGCAACTTGTTTCTCACAGTCAGCAGCCCATACAGCATTCCCAGGGCTCTCTCCACTGCAGATGTCCTGACTGCATTTGGGGTTCTTGTCCCTCTTTTGTCTTGACCCTGTCCTGTTGGAAATGTTTTATATCCAAAAGAGCAATTACCAACAGTGATTGTTAAAAAAAGAAAAGTAGGGAAAGACTTCTAGTCCCTGAACATGTTTCCTTTTGTGTGTGACAAGGACAAGGCGGAACCAACCCCACCCGGGCTTCACTGGGGAGAGCAGAGCCAACTGCTAGCTCTTCGTACCTGTTACTGAAGTTTCCGCCTGAAGCAAATTATTGTTATTACCAGGTTATAAACCTTTAAAAAACTCACTTAATGGAAAAGCTAACAGCTCATTAACTATAATGGGTGCCATCATACAGGGCGCATTCCAGGAGAGGGAAGGCCAGTGTGTTACTGTGGTCCCTCAGCAGCCTGGAGGCCTGGTGACAAGGTGCTCAACACAGACAGTCGGACCCTCGCGTCAGGACTCCTGGGCAGCGGGGTGGACTCTTCTGCTCCTGCATTCATTCTGGCAAAGCTGCATTTATCTACAAGACCCCAGCTTGTCCCAGAGAGGCTGCCACGCAGCTGTGAGACCACTGGCAAAGGGACAGTCCACTGCTGCCATCAGCTGAAAGGAGATGGTCAGCCCAGACACTGCCGAGCGAGGCAGGGCCTGTTAATCACAAACGAGCTGTTTGCTCCCAGGTTGGATCTATTTCTGGAGACTGTTTACCTAATGAAATTACTGATCCCCCAGGGCAGGGTTCAAAGCTCAAAAGATAAGTGCGGTTGGCTGCTTAAAAAAAAGCCAGCTTGGGAGAAGCAGTGGGAAAGAACAAAGTTAGATTAACATCGGAGGAGCAAGTCTCAATGCCGTAACATACGACCTGGCAGTCTTTTAGACCACTAATTAACCCTAATTCCAAAAGGTGAAAGGCACGATTTAAGGGAACTAATTCATAATTAACATTCTTCCCAGCGTGCTCTCCCAGGTTGACGAGAGCAGATGTGTCCACCGATCGCTGTGTTTCCCTTCTCCCGCTCGGTGCTAGGGGTGACCCTGGGCTCAGTCCCTCGAGGACAGGGCTGGGAATTCCCGGGTCTGGAATAACAGTGACTGCCCCTGCGCCTCACTTGGTCCCCTCCTGGGCTTCAGCTTCTGCACCTGGGGACGTGGCTCGTTGCTCTCCCCCTTGCATCGTCCTCTGGAAGAGCCGAAGGCTGAAGCTGAGTCTCACCACGTGGAGGTCCCGGGCTAACCGCTTTGTGAGCTTCTCTAGAAGAATGTGTTTATTGGCCTTTTGAGACTCTATGTCCAGAGTGCTGAGTTCCTCATCTTACGACACACCCTCTCACTGGCCCAAATACATGGCCCCACTCTACAATTTTTCAAAATTCCCTTTGATCTCCCTTCTCGCTCCCATCCGGGTCTCCTCCCACTGCTGGACAGCTCTCCTCGGGTGTTCAGTGTTTACTTTATTGGTTTGGATATTGCTGTTTTATGTCCATATATTTTTTCTTTTTGCTCAAAATCCTTGTGCCCAGTATCTGACCCACGTTACTCACAAGCCAGGTCTTGTCCTGTTGGATGTTCATCATTGACACATTCTAAGCAATGCCAGTGATCAAATCTTCATGTCCTATACCCTGGCAAATTATTTTTCCCATTTAAGAATAAGTCACAGTTACCTCTCCAAGACAGTAGACTCAGGTCTATTACTTCTTTTTTTCTTTTTAGGTAGTGTCTCCCCATGTTTCGAAGGCTGCCCCTGAACAACTTCCTCCTGCCTCGGCCTCCTGAGTAGCTGGGACTACAGGTACACACCACTGTGCCCAGGCTCAACGCATTCTTCTTAATGGTTGCACAAGTTTTCATAGAATGGTTGCTCAATAACTCATCCAAACTTTCCCTTACTGATGGGCACTTAGGTGGTGCTCATTTCTTTAAATCACTACAAACCCACAGTAAAGATTTGTGCACATGAGCCCATAAATCCTGGTGCTTTAATTTCTGTACGATATAGATTCCCGGGACTGTCCATGCACTTTTTTTTTCTTCTTACATAAATGGTATTAGGTTATACGCCACTTTGTGTTTCTTACTTTTCTCCATATGCATGCTCTTTGCTATGCATGCTCTTTGTTACCCCTTGCAAACCTCCGTTGGCTCTGACAATGTCACAGCCTTCGAGTGAGGCCCCTGTTCCCCTCACCCCTCTGCTCCCGAAGACCCTGCATGCCCTGTGTAGCACTATCACCACACCAGGTCCTTCTCAAACACTGCTGAGGGGCTAATGTGCTTAAAAAGAAAGCACCGAATAGAAAAGAAGAAATTCTAGCTTTTTAAAATTTGCAACAAATTTGATTTGGGAAAATTATTATGAGAGAAAGGGAAAATCCCAGGGCTGAGGGATCTTGCATTTGTTGGAAATCTACTGTGCCAAGTGTCTCACAAAAATCTTACTTGCTTCTTGACACAAAGCTCAGAATTAATATCTACCCACTGACAAGATGAGAAAACTGAGAGACAGGAAGGTTTAGTGTGCTCCTTCCTCCTCCTGCCTGTGAACTGCAACTCACACTAACATCTTGCTTTGTGGGAAAAGTCTCACAAGTAGCATAGGGATGGAGAGAAATGCACGAAAATCTTACAGGATTTTCAATCTCCAGTTTCATCCAAGGATTCTGAGGGTGCTGAAAGTTGATATTGTACCCAACAAAAATGAATAGTCTTCAATGTCCCAAGAAACTCTAAAAGTCCAATGAATCTAAAGAGCTTTTGTGGGAAGATGGCTGTGGTACACAGAACCAGATGATTAGGGGTCAAGTACAGAGTGCTCCTGGTCCAAGGAAGAAGTGGGCTCAGTAGCAAAGTGACAGCTTCCGGGAGCTGTCGTGTCATCGGTGCTGCTGCAGATCAGGGAGGGTGAATGCTCTAGCACATGACCCGATCTCTGCCCAAGATCCTGGGGCTGTCACTGTGTTCCTTGCCTGGCACTGAACTTTCTTTCCCCAAACCATGGCACCATGCTGTGCTCAGCTGTGTGGAAGGAATCTAGAAGCCACCATGACCCAGCTAGCAGTGACTAGGCTACCCACGCCAGGCAATGAGACTGCACAGAAGGAGGTAAAACAATTGCACATAGGATGGTAAATCAAGGGCTGTTAACTGTTTGCATAATTTTCTGCCCCGGGATACAAAATCAAAATGAAAGCTTGGTAACACTTAGAAGTTTATTTTCTTTTTTAAAACATCTACTAGACTTTATGAAATATCTCCTAGACCTTATCTTTCGGCAGTGCTGGGGTTGGAACTAGGGCAGTGCTCTACCACTACACCACACCCCTAGCCCAGCACTTCGAAGCTGGGCTTTGAATGAATGAAGCCGGCACCTCATCAGGTCAAGGGCTGTGCTGTCCCCAGGTGACACACATGTCCAAAGGTGCAGGACATGAGCCATGGTCTTTTCCACACCACTGTGGGGCAACCAAACCGGCTTTCCAGTTCCCGAGGAGGACAGGCCAGCTGTAGAAAAAACGGAGTCCTAAGACAGACTGACGGGAGAGCTCAAATCCTTTCACACCTGGTGGAGAGTCTTCACCTTAAAGTGCTCTCAGGCACTCGTAGAAAAAGACATAGGAAACTATACGAGGACAGATGCATGCAAACTAAACACTGAGCCAGTGTGTAGCTCAGCGCAAGCGCTTGCCTAGCATGTGAGAGATCACGGTGCCATCCCCTGCACTGAAACATTAACTAATCGAAAACCCAAATACAGGATTAATTCTGCCCAAGGAGCGGAGGATGACCTTACAGAAGAGGCGGCATTCATCCTGGGCCTTAATGGGTGACCAGAAAACAGCAGACCTTCTGACAGCCAGCACACACTGGAGCCCATTAGGTGGCCAGTAGTGTTCCTGTGGCCCAGTTGGTGCGAATTTAGAGTGACCCTTGACTTACAAAGTCAATTTGTTCTCGAGGGCTGGTTGTAACTCAAGTTGGTCAGTTGAAGGCTCAGGCTCCTCTACAAGCCTTCAAAGTCTCTCAGGGATCTGTACAGGCAGATCTCAGGGTCCTTAGAGAGACATTGGCCCAGGATTTCTCAATTAACCCCACACAGGAAAGGGTGTTGCAATGCTCCTTCCAGAACTCTCTAAGGGTTAAATCTGTATCTGAGACCTTCTGGAAGCACAAGCAGTTGGCATTTGGGTCGTAACTCAAGACTTTGTTCGTAAGTTGGAACTAAAATTCTGGTTGTAACCTAAGTTGTTTGTATGTCAGGCAGGTCATAACTCGAGGGCCCACTGTATTTCACATTCACAGGCCTGGGCGCTCCTCATATCAGTGTTAGGAGTCAGGTGCTACCGATGAGGGAGGGCATGCAGCTCCGAGGGATTCATTAACCTTAGACCCGAAGTTATACAGCTGAGTAAGTTGTAGCTCAGGAAATGAACCCGCGTCTTTTTACTCCAAAAGTTCTGGTTGCTTCTATTTCCCTATCCTCAGAATTCCTTCTAATTTTCGGTCAAAAAAAAAAGAATAAGAGAGGACCCAGAAAAGATGGCTCAGCAACAGGAAGGTGCCTGGACTTCCGGCAATGGCCACTAGGGGGCGGTAGAGAAAGGAAAGGAGGGAGGGAGGGAACCTGGAGGGGGTGCGGGGAGAGGAAGAAGGCCCGGAGCCTGAGAAGAGCCGGGCTGGAGGGACGCCAAGGTCGCGGTGTCCTCTTCATCTCTAAGACCCACAGAAGGTTTGGGGTTTTTTTCAGTAGCAGTGAAATGAACACAACGTACAATTAACTTTTTGGTTTTTGCACTGAACATTGAACCCAGGGCCTTCCCTCTGAGCTGCACCCCACCCCCGCCCCTTTTTTTAATTTTTCATTTTGAGACAGGGTCTTGGGGCTCACACTCGTGATGCTCCTCCCTCGGCCTCCCAGACTGCTGGGATTACCAATGTTCAAAGTGAACAGTCAGTGGCATTCACACGTTCACAGGGTTGTGCAGCCACAGGTCTCTTTCCCGCCATATGATGCATACGTTGGGTCATCAGCCCAGAATAACACCCTGTTCCCATCAAGCACTTCTTCCGCTTCCTTCCCTGCCCCAGTCACTGGTTGCTGCCAATCTACAATCTGTCTTTCCCTCCTCGGAACCTTTCATATCATGGAATCACACTCTCTGGCCTATTCTGTCTGGCTTTTTCATTTCCATAATGTTTTCAGTGTTTGTGTTGTAGCACATTTCCCTACTTCAATCCTTTTCATGGCTGAATAGTAGTCCGTGGCTGAATAGCCTGGCTATCCCACAATCTGCTTACCAGGTGGTGGACATTTAGGTGTTTACACATTCAAATATTAGGAGTGCTGCTATTGTGTGTATTGTGTAAGGGTTTTTTGGGGTACAGGGGATTCGAACTCAGGACCTTACGCTTGCAAGGCAGGCAGCGGAACCACTGAGCTAAATCCCCAGCCCCCGTGTGAGTTTTTAAACTGATTGTGCTTAAGAAGAAAAGCAAGCAAGCATCATAAGTGTGAGACCAAACTGTTGACCAATACCTAGTGCCAGCAACGAGCATCTGAAAGGGGATTTGAGAAACAAGGGGCAAACCTGGCAGGACGCGGTGCATGTGGAATGTGGTGGGGGAGCAGGAGGACTCTGTTTCCGCCTTCGCCAGGTAGATCAGGCCGGCCGGGAGGAGAGGCCCGCGTGAGACGGGGTAGCAGGTACTGGCGGCGGATACTGCGTAGCCGTGTGCTGACCCGGAGCCCGGCGCCTCCCAGGTCCAGCGCAGGGGCCCCTGAGGTGCGGAGTCTTAAAAAGATCTCTGCTTCCATCCCTCCGCCCAGAGTGTGAGTTCAGCCGCACGGTCCCATAAGCACAGGGAGGGCAGGCGCGGGTCAGAAACACAAATTCCATTCCCAGGCTGGGCTGCAGTTCAGAGGTGGGCAGACCACTTGCCCTCCATGCACAAGGCCCTGGGTTCAATCCCCAGGGCCACAAAAAATAAATAAACTAAAATAAAATTCAATAGCAAGTCTTTTGTCCACAGGACAGACAGAATTCAGTCTTTGCAAGTCCCTAATTTTCTAACCCAAGATGCTTATTCTGTTACTCTAGCAGAGAATGGTTATGCAGTTATGGAACTGCTGATTTAAATTAGAAATACCGGTCTCTTTCGTTATACCTGCTGTTTCTCAATTTATTTTACTAAAGAAAATATATGATTTGTATATCACGTATCTTTAAAAATATCAATTGTAATATGATAAAGGACAATAGAAAGATATTACTATACTAACAGAAGACGAAACAAAATCTGTTCTAAATTCAATCCTAAGTAAATAAATCCAATGAGCAAAATACTCAGCATGATAAGCTGTGGAAAGATAAATAAAAAATAATCATTGTCCTCAAAGAGCCTTAGAAGAGAAATAACACAATAACTACAAGACAGTATGCTATACACACCATCAGGAATAAAACACTGGATTGGGGGCCAGGAATTTAGCTCAGTGGTTTCACCACCTGCCTTGAAAGCATAAGGACCCGAGTTCGATCCCCGGTACCAAAAAAAAAAAAAAAAAGAAAGAAAACACTGGATCAGAGGGAAATCACAGTGGGTAGGAGGCAACAGGGGTTTGTAAAGGAAGTATGAGACGTGTTCAAAAATTACGAGAATGTTTAAATTTTTAAAAAATTTTACTCCAGTAAAATACACATTGACATTAGTCCCCTCAGGAGCCTCCCCTCACAACTGACACTCTTAACCCACCGTTCCTGCCACGTCCTGAAGCAGTTCTGGTGTCCTCTTTCGCGAGTGTCTTTAGCTGCACTGTCCTGGCTGCCTCCAGGTCCCGAATCAATTCAAAGTGTTTACCTTTTGTACCAGATCCAGTGAATAAATGGATGAAGACACACTGTCATGTTTCTGTTTGACAGAAATTGTGTTAAACGTAAACTTCAAACCGTTAAGATGGTAAATTGATTCCAGAGCAAAAAGGAATTTGAATGCTTGACTGTCAGAGTAAAAACCATGGGCTAATTCTGATCCACGGCATATGCTTTGTGCGCTTTAAACAACCTCACCATGGGCCGGAGATTTAGCTCAGTGGTTTTGCTGCCTGCTGGGCAAGCTCAATGACCTGAGTTCGATCCCCGGTACAAAAAAAAACACAACCTCACCAACCACTCGGGTCGAGAGAGGGCTTCTAGGCCCTGAGCAGGCATTTGGAAATCGTAATCCTGGATCACCGCCCCCTGCTGAGAAAGCATTTGCAACACTGTCCCAAGCGGTCTCGCTTTGCCAAGTTCTCCTGCAGCAGTCAGGGTGCGATCCTCGGGCCGTGGATGCTTGGCAGGAAAAACGACTGACTGGCGCACGTCCCTTCCCCATGCCTGCCCTCCGGTCACTGTGCACAGCGACTCGATGGTGAAAAACTTCATCAACTTGAAACTACCTGTGCAGGAAGCCACGGGGCACAGCTCGGCTGCGGAAAGCGAGGCCCAAGTTCTCTGTGACCTGTCCTGGCATGTGGCGTCATGTTCCTAACAGAGCAAGTCCGAGCCTGGCAACAGGCCTGGGCCCGCACGGCTGCGTACAGGCTGAGGGCGGCGCCCTTTGACTGCGTCGCTCCCGTGACTGCCAGGCCTGCAGCAGGGGCCACAGTGCAGCGGGCGTGAGGTGCCTACACAGGCACCAGCAGAGCCGAATTCATCCTCCCACAGTGCTAGCAGCTGCCTGACTGCTGGGATCAGAGGCTCAGGAGGGGACCGTCTTGATGGCAGGTCCCCAAAAGCCCCCGACAGGAGCAGCGCGGAGCCCCTGTGGCCTCCCAGCGCTTGTCTGAAGTCCACTTTCCCCACCAGTACAGCACACTAAGCCATCATTCTCTGTATAGTGGAAGCATCGATAGCTTTAATACATTCACTTAAAATAATTTATTCATTTTTATAAAATGCTTTTGATATTCTATTACTTAGTTAATAATAAACCTGAATCACCAATAAGTATTCTCAGGAAACAGTAGAGATAAAGACTCAGTATTCAAGTACTTGCACATTTTTAATGAGCCAGTCAAAATGTGAGGTGTTTCTCGTGACTAATATAGCTCACAATCAGAAAGCTTCTTAATGCACCATGGGCCAGTGGCTTTGGCTCCAGATCCTAAAGACAAGTGGCAGGGAGGGCTTCTGCCCTGGGCACCCGCCTTGTGCAGCAGATAAACATTGCCAGCATGATGTGACACTGTTTTAAAGCCAGAGACAGAAAGAGCGGGGTACAGGGCTGTGCCCCCTCTGTGCATCTAGGAACTGACCAACCTTCATTCTGTTTTGCATGATCAACATTATTGGCTGGGTGTGGCAGCACGGGCCTGTCTGTACTCACAGCATTGTGGGAGGCTGAAGCAAGAGGATGTCAAGTTCAACCCAGCCTGGACAACTTTGTGACTTAGGGAGACACTCTGTCTCAAAATAACAATTGTAAAAGGGGCTGGGGATATAGCTCAGTGCAAAGGCCCTGAGTTCAATCTCCAGTCCTGCAAAAAAGAAAAAAGAAATGACTAATAAAATGACTCCTTGCATTCTAAACAAGTCAATGTTGGTTGTTGCCTTTAATGACTTTTTCTGGTGTAGTTTCAAGTTGATGAAGTTTTTCACCATCGAGTCGATGTGCACAGTGACCGGAGGGCAGGATGGGGAAGGGACGTGCGTCAGTCAGTCGTTTTTCCTGCCAAGTATCCACAGGCCAAGGATCACACCCTGACTGCTGCAGAATTGATAACTGAATTGTTATCAAGTTCTGTTGACACAAGAGCTCTGTCAGAAGGAGGCCTATGCCCGGCCTTTAGCACAGTCAGGACCCCACATGGCTTTTACCTTTAGCTTCCGCCTCTCCAGTCTTGTGGCCAGAGAGCTCCACCTTCCACCTGCACTGGCCAGGTCACCCTCAGAGCTCTTCGAGGTCAGATGAGGCAATGAATCCTGTTCATCCCGCTGGTCCGATTCCTCCAAGCACAGCCCCCTCTGCTCTGGCCATCCTGGGGGGCTGCCTTGAGCAGCACAAAATCAGGAAACATGCAGCAGCAATGCTGAAGCTCCCATTCCCAAGAGCAAGCCGAAGTGTAAGGCGACTTCTCAGATGCCCCCTTCCCTGTAGTGATTCCCCTGGGGTTCTCTACCCCGGCCATTTAAGACTCATTGAGTAGCAAAAGAAAAACACTTAGAAATTGCTTAAAATTCTCCAAGTATTTAAAAAGTAAACAAATATAATAATCTTTACAGAAGTAAAAAGAATTAAGACATGATATGCACATGTACCAATTCCCCAAGATGAATATAATTATTGTGTATCTCAAACACATACAAATAAATATGATAATCTTCAAAATATATTAGAAATTTTACATCTGATGGTTAAGTTAGAATTTGGCAGAGGTACAATGTAATGCCTTTAAAACATTGTTAGGTTTATTTGCAAAATAGAAAAAGGAATACGTGAGAGGAATCAGCCTAGGCACGCTGCTGTAGTAAACATCCCAGCCGTGGTGGCTTAAACAATAAAAACTTATTTCTCACAGTTTGGGATGCTGGAAGCTGGAGGCCAGGGTGTTGCTGAGACAGGAGGGTCCCAAGTCGGAGCCCAGTCTGGGCAATTTAGTGAGATTCTGTCTCAAAATTTAAAAATGTAAAAGAGCTGTAGATGTCCCATGCGGCAAAGTCCCCAGGTTCAATCTCTAGCACAGAAAAAAAAAAACAAAATCTAGATGTCCTACTTCACAATCTTTAAAATTGGCAGCTCAACCCCTGGTACATATTAACTATTAAGTGTTCTAGTTTGGACTTTACCATATTAAAAAAAGAAGAAAGAAAGAAAAGCTGAAGGCTGTAGCTATTCCCATCCAGTCTTTTCTCTGCTGGAAGCTGCAGTCCCAGTCCTGGTCCAGCTCCTCCACCCCTCAACTCCCAAGTCCTGCTGCTTGTAGCTCATAAGCAGCGAATCTCATGGGACACAAGAGGCCTTTGGTTCTCAAATGTGCATTGTCTTAGGTGCCTCCGATAAAGAAACAGCATCACTAACCCTAGGCCTCAGTGTCGTTCCACACATGGAAATACGAAACACATATCGCGGCACCAGTGTAAGGGGACACCTCTTGAATCTTACACTTACTGTGAAACATAGATGTGTAGATCTTGAATCTTAAGCTCTTCTGACCACCATGTGACCACCTGAAGTGTGGGGCTCGGCAATCACTAACTATTCCCCCACAATCTGTTCTCCACTCCGCTGCTAAAGAAGCGATGTTTACAGCCCAAATCTGATCACACAGTACAGACCTGCTCATCCGTAACTTCAAAGTCTTCGATGGTGTCTTAGTGCCCTCTACGGAGCCGTGACAGCACCAGGGGGTCTGTGACGCCCCGAAGGCCCCAATAGCTGTCAGCCTCATCGGTGTCTCAGTCAATTTCTCACTTCCAGGCATATCCAGCCCATTTCAGTTGGTACTGGTTTTTGTGTTTTTGTTTTGTTTTTGCTTGTAGTACTGGTGATTGGGCCCTGGGCCTTAGCACTGAGCTATATTCCCAGTCCTTTTATTGCTTATTTTGTGCTTGTAGGGAAAGTGTTTTTTGTTTGGTTTGGTTTTGTTATGTTCTAGGAACATAAAGTGCTGATTGATCAAAGCCTAAGTCACACGCCTCACTCCGATTTGGAGCTGAACATCAGATTCCCCTAAATCACCCAAGTTAGGAATGGGACCCAGGCATGGTGGTGCAAGCCGATAATCTTGACTACTCAGGAGGCTGAGACAGGAGGATCACAAGTTCGAGTCCAGCCTGGGAAACTTATCAAGACCCTGTTGCAAAAAATTAAATGAAGAGGGCTAGGGAAGTAGCTGACTCAGTGTAAAGGCCTTGGGTTCAATTCCCAGTATCAAAAAGAAAGAAAGAAAGAAAAAAAAAGGAGTGAGGGGAGAAGGTGATTTCCAGGAGAGGATTTGGGGTATGAATAGCAACAGAGGCAAGAAAACGTGCTGAACAGGAAAAACAAAAGGTAACCACTTATTACACAGCCACATTATCCTCTCACCTGTATAGAAAATGAACTCTAGGTTTCGCATCCCAGAAGCACTATCTATGTGCCACGCAAATGAATGTGGCATTCTTCTCCATGTGACTGGCACCAAGGTTTGTCTGTTTGTCTGTCTGTTTGTTTGTCTGTTTGTTTTTGGTACCGGTGATTGAAAAGCCTTTGCACTAAGAACTTTTTACATTTTAATTTGAGACAGGGTCTCACTGAGTCACCAAGTTCCCCAGGCTGGGCTCAAACTCACAGTCCTCCTGCCTCAGCTTCCCAGAATGCTGGACCAAGTGATTTTTTGATTCTGCTCTACATCATCTAGACCTCAGGTCACGGATATATGCCCAGGCAGAGCTCCATGTAGGGTTTTACACAACATTTTGGAGAAGGAAATTAAGATCTTCACTAAAAAAGGGAGATGGGTTTTTTTGTTGTTGTTACCAGGGATCAAACTTGGGACCTTGTGCTTTCAAGGCAGGCTCTGGAACCTCTGAGCTAATCACCAGCCCAAGGGAGGTGTTCTTAATATCTACACAGGCTCCAGAAGAACTGTGTGACAAAGGACACAGCTCTGAAGACAGGGCCACTTGGCTCCAGATAGTACCAGATCCGATTTCCACGCTCCAAAGACAGGTGGAAACAGGACAGAATACTAAAGGGTATGCATGCTGTGCTACCTTTTGTCAGAGAAAGTGAGAATATATATATATATATATATATACCAAAATAGTCAGGAAAACAGTAGCCATGGTTACAGGACATGGTTCAGGACTACATGAATAGCTGTCAAAGTCAGAGAGGAAAAAAATTAATTTTGTTATTTTGATTTTGAATCCCATGAATGTATTGCTTATTCAAAAATGAAAATAAAGTGGTTTTTTTAAAGGAAGGATAGGTAAATAGATGCTTCATAGATATATGCTTTTTTCTGGTGGGAGGACACAGAGGAGATAATGAGAATTGAACCCAAGGCCTTCTCACTGAGCTATAACTCCAGCCCTTTTATTTTGGTTTTTCCCCCCCCCCCTTAACTTTACTGGTACATTTTAGGTATAAAATACAGTTACATTCATCATTGGGATCTTGTACCATTACATGAGTCTCTTGGTTCTTATTTTTTTCCCCCTTCCCGTGCCCTCCCTTCACCCTCTCCATCCTTCCCTATTTGCAAAGACCTTGTTTCCATTTTTTTCCTCTTCTCATATTTTTTCCTTTCCCTTTTTTCCCTTCCCCTACCCCTTCCAATTCCCCTGCTCTTTTAGACCTTTTCTTGCTGTTACACAGTATCAGTTATACATTTTTAAATTACAATATTAAGATCTAGGAGACATTACCACAGATTTTACAGAATTTAAAAGGATATAGAAAGCATATTACAAAAATCTTTTTTGAAATAAATTTGACAACTTCTAAGAAGTACCTTGGAAGACAAATTAATGAAACTGACTCTGGAGGAAATATAAAATTTGAATAGCACCTATTAAAGAAAGTATATTCCTAGCTTGAAAACCTACCTATATGACAACAGCAGGCTCATAAACATTTTAACTGATAAATTATATCAAACATTTAAAGCAGAAAAAAGAAGGAACAGTTCTCCCCTCATTTTAGGAACTCAACATTGTGCTAATCCTAAAACTGGATAAAGATATTAGAAGAAAAAAGTATGAACATAGATAGAAATTTGTTTAACAAAACAAACTATTAGAAGTCAGATCTGGCAATATGTAGAAAGTGGTTTTGTTATAGGGATGGCAGTGTTGGTTCAGCATTGGAAGATCCACCCCCAAAAGTAATCATTTTAACAGAGGAAAGGAGAAACCCATATGATCCTGTCACTAGTTGGAGAAAGAGTATTGGACTAAATTCTACAGCTGTTCATGGTAGAAGCTATCAGGAGACTAGAAGTAGAACAGAAACTTCTCAACAGATCAAAGATAGGTACTCCATACTTCCAACAAAAACTCCTTCTATGAATGGAGACAATACAATGCTTTCTCCTTAAGGTGGGGAGGAACAAGGGCAGATATGCTTACTCTTTATCTGTCCACTAGACTTGGAAACATAGGTCTAAACCAAAATAGTCTGGCAATAAAATGACACAACTAGGATAGGATTGGCATGGCAGAAGCAAAATCTTTATATGTAGATGAAATGATCATCTACAGAGAAAATACTAAGAAATCTCTAGGAGCCCCTAGAACTTGTACTTGAATTTAGCAGGATTAGAAAACATAAGGTATATATAAAAATTCAGGTCTGTGTATACTTGCTATAACTGAAGGACTGGATATTGAAATTTAAAAGTTATGTAGTAGTACGAAGGACCCAGAAAAGCCCAAAACAAAAACAAAAACAAAAACAAGAACAGTGTTGGAAGACATTTAGCACTCAATTTTAAGACTTCTTCTAAAGCTACAGTAATCAAGGCAGTGTTGGTGTAAGGAAAGACATATAGATCATTGGAATAAAACAGAGAATCTAGAAATAGAACCACACATATATGGTCCACTGAGTTTTGAAAGATTATTTAACATTAGCATTTTATAGACTATAAACTCGATTCAAGAGCCTAGGAAGAGATAATGTCTTCAGCAAATGGCACTAGAACACCTGGTATCCATATATAAAAAATTAATCTCAACTCTTTTTTCCATTCATGAAAATAACTTGAAGGGATCTATGAACCTAAATAAGAAAGCCTAAAAGTATAAAACTTTAAGAAGAAATTATAAGGGAAAATATTTATGAATTCAGGGTAGGCAAGAAGTACCTAGGATACAAAAAACATGATTTATAAAAGAAAAAAATTGATAAATGAGATTCCATCAAAATTTAGAACTTTAAATGACATCATTAAAATGAAAAGTAGTCCTTAAACAGACCATATTTACAATGCATATAACCTATGACCAGAATATATAAAGAACTCTTAGAGCTCATTAATAGACAACCCAATTAAAATGTAGACATAAGAAGATGATAAATAGCCAGTATAGCACAAGGAATGGTGTGCAACTCTAGAATCAGAAAAATACTAATCAGTACAATAATAAGATTGAATTATACACTCATTAGGGAGATGAAGTTAAAAGTTTTAAAAGCCTTGTCATGACTTTTTCTTTTTGTTGGATTCTCCCCCTTTGCATTTAATTTGTCACACCCAATGGATTCATTCTGCCGGCTTTCCTGGGGTTGTGATCCTCATTGTCTTTTCCTAGGGTATTGTCTAAAATTTTTTGGAGTGCCGGTTTGGTATTCATGAAGTTCCTGAGGTGCTCTTTGTCATCAAAGTATCTTATTTCTCCATCCATTTTGAAAGATAATTTTGCAGGGTACATCAATCTGGGTTGGAGGCTGTTTTCCTTTAGGGCTTGAAATACATCACTCCAAGCTCTTCTTGCCTTGAGGGTTTGCATTGAGAAGTCTGCTATGATGCTGATGGGCTTTCCTTTGTATGTGATTTGTTTCTTTTCTCTCACTGCTTGTAGAATTTTATTCTTCTATTGGATTTCCAGAATCTTAACTATTATATGCCTATGTGTAGATTTTTTTTGATTAAGGCTAGCTGGAGTCCTATATGCCTCACTTATCTGTATGTCAAGTTCTTTTCCCCTCCTTGGGAAGTTTTCTGCCATCTCTTCTGTGACAAGTTTTTTATGTCATCTGCACTCTCTCCTCTTTCTTCATTGACTCCAATCAGTCTTATGTTATTCTTCTTTGCATTGTCTAGCAGCTGCTGGATTGATTTCTCGTGTTCCCTTATAATTTTAAAGCAATTTTTCTTTTCCTGGTCACTAATTGCAATCTTATCTTCTATATGTGAAATTCTATCCTCACATTGGTTCATTCTACTGCACAGACTTTCGATGGAGTTTTTAATCTCCTGGAAATCTGTTTGTATCTGTTTTTTGGATTCCATTTTTTTCCTATATTGGGATTCCGTCATGTTCCTCAGATCCTCTATATTTTTTATCTGTGTCCTCTCTAGATTTAGATTTATTAATCATGTCTTGCACCATGAGCAAAATCTTTGCTGTTATCTGAGTAATTATTTCTGATTTCATTTTTCCCAGATCCTCTTTTGTTCCCAGTTCAGAGAGTCCAGGTGGTTGAGTATCAGAGTGTTCCATCTTGTTTCTCTTTGAGGTTGCTGTAGGTGATTTGGAAGTCTGTTTTTGAGGCTTGTTTATGTGTCTTCTCATTTCCACGGGGTGGGGGGGGTGCTTCTGGCACCCATGCAGCTTACTTTCTCTGCCCTAGGAGCTTGGGATGGCACCGAGGGAGCTTCCTTCCGGGTGCTGGGACTAGCTGAGCTTCACTACCCTAGGAACCTGGGTTGGAGGTGGGCAGCTTCCTTTCGGGTGCTGGGACCGGCTCACCTTCTTGGCCCTAGGAGCCTGGGATCTTATTTTGTATTTTGAGACAGGGTCTCACTAAGTTACCCAGCCTGGGTTTGAACTTGTGATCTTCCTATCTCAGCCTCCCCAGAGTGCCAGGATTACAGGCATGGGCCACCACCCCCAGCTCATAGACACACTTACTGACTACAACTTTAAAGAAGTCACTTAAGTATTTTCTCTCTGAAACGAAAAATGACTGTCCTTGCCTCAGAAGGCTGAGGTAAATAAACAATCATGGTGCAAGTACTTAACAATTGCCAACTGCTACACTGCCGCTGATTAGGACAACAGTGGCAATGATGACAATATTAAAAGGAATAAAATGTCACAAATACTTTCAAGGATCGGCAAAGACTAGCTCCTTAATCTACTGCTAGACAGGCTCCACTGAACCCTCTGTTCCACCAGGCCTTGATTTCTGCCTGTCCACAGCCACTGTTAGCAAGAATGCTGCCAAGTCTGTTTATGAAAATCCTCCCCGCCTGGGCTGCCCTGAGCAGGACTCCTATGAGATCTGAGTAGCTGAGCCTGAGCTCTCTCCTACTGTCAAGTCTCCACACCTATCACAACAACCCTGAATAAAGTCTCCCGGAACATTTAAACAAAGTGTCGGAATAATTTTTCCTTAAAATACACTCTGTGGTTGAGCTCCATGCAGTTTTTATACACACAAGCATCTAGCCTCACAGAATCATATTAACTTGTCAACATTCTAACACCCCAGGCCTGGGAACCAGTCCTAGAGTCACTGTAATAGGCCAAGCGAGGAGCAGGAGTGGACATCGAAAGCTGGGTGTGGCTGTGAACACCTGTGACCCCAGCACCTGAGGGGCTGAGGCCGGAGGATCACAAGTTCAAGGCTTTATGGGTTCGCCTTAGGATCTAGAGACATTTTCTAACGAGGCTCCTATGAGAAAAGCGCTCCCAGGGCACAGGGGTCCGGAGCAATGGAAACGCAGGCCCCCTCCTGGGTCTCTCCTTTCTGACACCACCCTGCCCCAAGTTAGAAAGGAATCGGACCCCAAAAGCACAGTGTCACTTGGAAGCTGTCACCAACCCGAGTCCAGGCGGCCGCAGTCTCTGCTTTGGTCTCTCACACGTTCCCGGAAACTAAGGGAACGGCTCCCACCTCACCAGACCTGAGCCAGGGCCCCCAGGGGTCCCCTTTGCTCCCCCAGCCCCTCCCCGTACACCTCCCACCTGATGCTTTCTGCCATCCCAGCCCTTCTTACTCTGGCCTCACCCACCACCTCCGCTCAGGCTTGAAGCGTGCTGCATTTCCTCCTCCCGGCTTCCTTCCAGATGCACAGCCCATTCACAGCTCCTCCCAGCCCTTGCAACTCTGGGGCTGCCCAGACCATGCAGCCTCTTGGCTCCTCATCGCCCTCCTCCTTCTGCACAGCTAAAACTTACCCACCTTGCTTGCTCCCCTTGCAGAGTTCACGGAGTTCCCACAGAGGCTTTAGCAACCCCTCACCCACACCACAGCACGCAGATGCACACATTTGCATGCACACGCACCCCACACAAACACAACTCATACACACACACCTGCACCATGCCTGTGCCTGCCCAAACTCAGGCTCCCCTGCATCTATTTGAACCTCGGTGACACCTGAGACTGAACCTCACTGCCACTGCTCTGACAACCAGAGTAGCTTCCAGGGCTTCTGGGACCAGCTCCCAGGAGGAAGGGGGGATGCTCCTGCCAATGTCCCTTTCTGAAATCAAGGAGCCCCCATGCTGCTGGCTCTGTGAAGTACTCAGAGGGCTCCGTGCTAACCAACACTGTGACAAGTTAAATAACTTGGTCAGAGTCACCTGGTGAGGAAGCAGGGCTATTCTCAAAGGCAGGCTGCAGAGACCCCGGGATCTTAAGCTCCCCTCTGCAGCCCCCCCACACACACACACACACGCTGCCTCCCCAGAGGTGAGGACAAGGCCACTCCGGGATGTGGGAAGGGCTGATGAACTGCAAGGCTGCAGAGCCCACACCCGATACACAGGAAGGGCTGCTGACAGCTCGCAGGCGACCCTTCCTCTTTCAGTGCAGCTACACTTCTCTCACCACACGGGACCACCCCATTCCTGCTATAAATAGACAGTTTTCCTTGAAATACATGAAAGTCTGTAAAATGCAGAAAACAATGCAGTGAGGCAGAGTCAGGGGAAGTTCTTTTTTCTCTATTGATCAAACTTTTCCCCGAAAACTTTTTCAGGGAATTATTTAATACTCAAAACGACACTGCAGTGCACATTCCTAATCAAAAGCACACACAGAGATTACAAAGTCTGGTCCTCAGGAGTTCACATGTAGGCTCTGTTCATATCTGCAAAGCGCCCTGAGTCCCCGTCTGCTGATTAACATCTTGGGTTTGCTTTCTCCAAATCCTGGCGCTCCAACACACACCCCGTACTGCCTGCAACTTCCTGCCAGTAAAACCGCTAAACCACCAGAGGTTAAAGCAGTTAATATTAGGAGAAACCCAAGGGGGCCTCCGCAGCGGCCTGGGAGGAGGCGTGGGCTCCCCTGTGGGCAGCGCTTGCAAAAAGAAACCGGGAAATGAACGTGCTTATCTGACCCCTCCTGCCATAAAAGAATCCAGCCTGACTCACAGAAATCCGTTAGATGCCCAATCGGTTAGCATTGCCGTTGCTAGTGAGACTTGTGTAGATCTTCAAAGAACGGCTGTCCTGACTGTGGGACGGGTTAGCAGGGCTGGGCTCTCTGCAAAGGAAGCTCAAGTCGGGGTCCCCTCTTCCGGTTCTAGAGCCTCAGCATCGCTGACCCTGCCTCCAGGGTTTGGGACAGTGGATGGGAAGGGTGCTGGGGGCTGAGGTCGCTCCCAGCGCCAGCCTGGCCTCCTGCACCGGGCAGAGTCTGAGCGCCGGCCCCTCGCCCTGGGGAGTCAGGATTAGAGCCTGTTTGCTTGCTGCTGTTTCCTTCATCAGTAAGAAGTCCGAACCTCCTGGACGAACGTATCATTCCTGGCTTTCCTGGGTGACCCTAGCCAGACCCCACAGCAGCCCCAGTCTGCAGGGTGGAGTTACACAGCAGGAATTGGGTTGCTGCCTTTGCTTCAAACACTGGGACCCAGCCTGGCTGCAGGGCCAGTGGCTGTGGACTGGGCCTCGAGCTGACAGTGCCGACAGGTGCATCGGATGGCACAGCCACCGTCTCTTGCATCACCCCCCCCCCCCAGGCTGCACCCTTCGCCTCTGAGTAAGCAGAACAGCTGCTCCCCGCGGCTCCTGGAGGCGCCAAGAGCTCCTCCTCCCAGGTGAGCACCTGCCCGGGCTCCCATCAGACTACGCTACTTGACAACGACCTAATTCGCTCATCCCAAAGACAAATTCTTCCGACCCACTTATTATTGTTGTTACGGTTCCCATTGCTAAATTATACATAAAAGCCCCAAGCTGCACCAAGTCTATTTTAGAAAAAAAATTCCTTTTCAAAACATGAATCTTAATGAGATCCTTACTTTAAATCATGCCTGAGAAGATATTTCAGATTGCTTCAGATGTTTCGGTATTTTTTCACCAATTTGATGTCCTAAATATACTTTTTTAAAAAAACCTTGTAAAATGTATTTTCTTATAATCATCACCACCTTAGACTTCCCAGCTGCCTGTTTGGTCCTAGGCTACTCTTTTGAGACCAAAATATAAAATGTATAATTCAAAGTTTATAAAATGTTACACTGTATCCTTTCTACAGGGCTTTTTGTTTGTATGGCTGAGTAGCTGGGGTTTTTTTTCTTCCTATATCCACTTTTCCTTTGTAATAGTCTTTTCAAAAAAATAAATGTATAACCAAGTGTGGTTTTAAAACACTAGTACTACAGAATCATTTAGGAAAACTTTGTAATTCTCTCCTTTGGAAATTACAAACCACATTATAATCACTCATCAAGAAACCTACCAAATAATGTCTCCTAGATCTTGATATTGTAATTTTAAAAATGTATAATTGATATTGTGTAATAGGAAGAAAAGGTCTAAAGGAGCAGGGGAAGAGGGAGGGGTAGGGGAAAGGACAAAAGGGAAAAGAAAAAATATGAGAAAAGGAAAAAATGGAAACAAAGTCTTTGTAAATAGGGAAAGGAGGGGGTGAAGGGAGGGCAGGGGAAGGGGAAAAAATATGAGAAAAGGAAAAAATGGAAACAAAGTCTGTGTAAATAGGGAAAGGAGGAGGGGGTGAAGGGAGGGCAGGGGAAGGGGAAAAAATAAGAACCAAGACACATCATGTAGTGTACAAGACCCCAATGATGAATGTAACTGTATTGTATACCTAAAATGTACCAATAAACTTAATGGGGGAAAAAAAAGAAACCTACCAAAGCTGGGTATGGTGGTGCACACCTGTAATCCCAGGACTCAGGAGGCTGAAGCAGAAGGATTGCCACAAGTTTGAGGCCAGCCTATGGTCCATAGTGAGTTCATGACCAGCCTGAACTACACAGTGAGACCTTGTCTCAAAACTAAATAAAAAGGAGAAAGAAAGGGAAAAGCCCTATTGATTTCTGGGTTTGATCCCCAGCACCGGGGGGGGGGGGGGGGGGTGCAGAGACAGAAGCAGAGAGAGACACTGCAGTTGGGTTAGCTCAGCATTTTCAAATTTACCTGCATGAGGAAACTTTTCCTAACAAGACTTACTAATATGTTGTGGAATTTACACTTCTAAGATTACACCTTGAGAGTCAGTGATTTAAACCACCTAATAGATGAAATAATAATGGTATTTAATAAATGGAATTTTAGGTCAAATAAAACTGAGATGTCAAGAGGCAGCATAAGAGAATTTGGGTAGGAAAAGAAGCTGATTTTAATTGCCTTTTAGTTGGTTTTTTGCTCTAAGTAACTAGACCGTGGACACCATGTCAGAATCCTGAAACTACAGTGGAAAAAAAAAAGGGTTCCAGAATATCTTTTTCCCCCATGGAAAAACTATAAACCAAAGTGTGGCTCATTCCCCTTTTGCTGAGTCAGCCTCTCCGCGGCTCTCCGGCACACCTGGGGTGTTTAAAAACAGACTCCGGGGCACCGACGCCTGCAGTGTTCTTGGAAGAGAATTCAGGGCTCAGGAGACGGGGCTGCCAGGCCAAGCCCTCGCTATCTTTTGGCGCCCACCTTTGCCCTCAGAAGAGGCACAGCCAGCAGGCTCAAAGCGGCCAGAAAATCTGCACGGTCGGCAAGACTTCTGTGTGTTTTCTTTGTCTGGTTGCAGAGCTAACAGAAACAAGAAGAAATGCAAACAAATATCACCCTTGAGAACGAGACAGTCACACCAGCAGCCTAAAGGGCCGTTCAAACTGTGACTCATCTCGACTAATTTTTTAGTCAGTGGAAACATTTTATGAAAGGAGCCCAACTATGTTGAGCACCTGGACTAGCAGGATGAGGGCAGTGGCTAAATGAATGTGGCTGCGCAGCGTCCTCAGTCAGAGACGGCTCAGAAAGCCAGACGAATTTCACAGGAACGCACCTGACACGTTGACTCAATGCCCCCTCCCGCCCGTGACCCGCCAGGCACGCATGGCTTGGAAGCCACATGGGCACAACCAGGGTACCAGGCAAAATAGATCTCCCCAAACACAAATTGATTGATTGATAACTGATGATCCTGCTAAAGTTACTTATTACCTGGGAGAAGGCAGACTCATAATGCAAACATTTCATTCCTATTTTTCACCCAGGAGATTATTTTACACTTCAAGGGAGCCTCGGAGTCTGAACCGGACTGTGACAAATGATCCAAAACAGGCTGACAAATCGTTCTCAAATTCTATTCTACCCACAAAATTTGCATCGTTTCTGTTGATATTTGTCAAATGTCACCAGGTCCTTTCTAGCTTCTCCCACACAGAAGACCCTGAAACTGTGAAGGGTGTATATTTGCTTTCCGGCAACCTCATAATTGAGAATTTTATGGGAACTTTTCAAAGGAAAGATATGACACACAAAATGTATCTCATGAAAGCCCACCGAGTAATTGACTTCGGGATCCGATGTTTGTCTTGTTTAATGTTCAAATCCAGGCTTAATTTCACCACTAACAATCACTAGTATCACACAGTGTATACTGCTCAACAAATAAATCCAGTCTGACAAATGTCATTATCATCAGCCAGTAAGACCCAGAATCTGCTATCTAAAATGCTGATATTTGAACTGGCGAGCTATGTTTAAAGATGGAAAAAATTACCCAGGGTGCATACATCTACCTTGGTAGATCACGCAGTTTCACAGAAAACGAAAGTGATACTTAATTGTCAAAATTTTTTAAATGCTCAGAATCCACACGTGTAAAACAACTTCCTCCTTTCCTGTTATAGTCCATCCTCTTAGATGCAGAAGAACTGAGAGATGTTTTAGACTGTTGGTTCTAGGAAACTAAAGTACTCTTCTGTTCAAAACAAGTAACTTTTTAAGGTAATTTAGACACTGTTCAGACAATGATGCTATGTAGCAAAGTACCAAGCACGGCTCAGGAAATCACACTTGATTTTACACTATGTGAGCTTTTAACCCAACCATCAAGCTCTCTGCTCTTCTCCTCTAGGTGCTTTAACTCCCTAAGAAAAGCAAATCAAGTGTCTTTCCATTTCTGTGACCTCAATGTCCCAGGACTGCTCATTGGATTTCGCTCTGCTCTTCCACACAGATTTTAGGGCAGTTTGATGGAATACTATGTCCACAATTTATCCAAGCCAAACCCGACCTCAGGACATTAAATTTTGCCCGCAGAATTCTGCGAGGTCAGGAAAATGGGGCTGCTGGAGGTCGGTGTTTATGCTGCCACCTGTTGGCCTTGTGAGGAAATACATCACAAGAAGAGGAAAAGAGAACGGGGTTTAACGTTGTTTTTCATTTCCCTGGGGGTCCATAAATGCTTCTGAAATGGGGGAGAGAAGATCACAGATCCCTGGGGAGAATATTATAAAAGCCTGAACCCTCTCCCTAGGGAAAAAAAAACATATACACAACTTTGTAGACAAATGTGGACAACCTGAAACCTACTGGTATACCTGCTTTCTAGACCAGAATTATCTCACCACAACCTGATTTTTTGTGCTGTAACAAAAATTCAATAAAAGAGAAAGAAGGGAAGGCCAGGGATTTAGCTCAGTGGTTTCGCCGCCTGCTGCGCAAGAGCAAGGACCCCAGTTCAATCCCCGGTACCAAAAAAAATAATTAAATAAAATAAAACAGAAAGAAGGAGGCATTCTGGGAGAATGACTAGAATGTGAGAATATTCAGAAGAAAATTCTTCACATCAAATGATTTTCAGTTCAAAACTGGTGGTTCTTAGATGGGAGGGGTGTTCTTAAACCTTTTCCCCTGCAGCCAGAAATGTTTGGATTTCATTTCTGAGTTAATCGATGGGAAAGGCTCTCTGGGAATTCTGGGTGGCATTTCCAAGAGAAACATTATGCTTTTGACACCTCTGCTGCTGACATCTGAGGTCCGGCCTGGCTGAGTTTTGAGGCAGGTGACAGGGCTGGTGCCCGCCGTCTGTTTATTTGTTGAACTGGTAGAAATGTCTTCTGTGTTTCTGGGAATATTTTTCCGGCACGGGTTGCACACTGCTGTCAGCTGCCCCTAAGATGTTTTGAACATATCCCAGTGCTCTCCAAATCCGGGGGCCTCCCGACTCGACCCCCCAAACGGAGCCTTTCCTACCTGGGGGAGAAAGACTGGCTGAGCCCTTACAGCAATTGAGAAACGAATCTGCCCCCCGCCAGCTTCCTTCCTAATGGCGTGATTGGCGGACATCTGAAGAACTATCGATTGGCCGGCCGGCCGGCACACCAGTCCTTTGGCCTGTCACTGTGACCAAGGCATTAACCTAGCAACCCTGGGAGCCGGATCCACTTCCCCTTTGTGAAATAAGCATCCCCCGCTGATGTCCCCCAAGTACCTGCTGCCTGCTTAGGTAGCAGGCGACACATAGTGACGCCCTGGTCACTTGGACTGCCTGGAGGAACACGAAGATGTCTCATCATGGTTTCTGTCCTCACCGTTTCTATCTTTGCTGGTACTCTCCTAACTCTCTGTGGGTTATTCTAGAAACATGCAGTATTTCATCTTGAAAAACAAACCATCATTTTATGAGAGAAAAAGATTCCCCGTGCACTGGGAGTGTCCTTCCCAGCTCAGACGATCTGGCCGATTCCTGACTGATGAAGCAGGGAGCCCTAATAGTGTGTCTGCCGCCTGGCCCTGAGTTGCTTCGGGAGGTTTTACGTTTTATTAACATAATAAAATGTAGCTTTTAGGGTTGCCCACAGTATGTAATTACAAATGCATATTATTGATATTATCAGTGCGATGCTTGAGTTTACTTTTCCATTAATAGGAACTCTGCATTTTATACATTAATTATACAAAGAATTAATGACGGCTTACACAAGTCAGTCTATAAGACAGTGTAGAAACAATTATACTCATCATAGAGCAGTCCTCTCTTTAGTAACAGGCTTTGTTCCAAATAATGATTTTAAATACCTTTGTTCGTAAACACGAAGTGGTATTACACAGGAAATAAAATGAACACATTTATAGAAAACCGAGTTTTATCAAAGAACAATGAGTATTCAACATGGCAACAGTTCTAACTCTCCTGGCTTTTCAATTCTTGTAAAATTTCGTGAAGGGCCGGGGATTTAGCTCAGTGGTTCTGCCGCCTGCTTCGAAAGCACAAGGACCCAAGTTCAATCCCCGGTACCAAAAAAAAAAAATTCGTGGAAGGATATTTACATTTTAACTTTATCCTTTGCGGTACTAAAATTGTCTAACGATGATTCCAAACTCGAGCTGTCCCGAACAAACCCTCCACAGTGGTCTCACTCAGCGTCCTCACATCACGGGATGGAACCACCACCATCAGAATGTAAAGCTTCAGGAACTACGGTTCACGTTCCCCTACCAAATCCATCACCAGGGTTTGCTGCTTCTGATTCCCAAGTGTTCCTGAACCCGTCTGTCTCTCCTCATGTCCCCTGTCGCCCTCTGGCTTGAGCTATGTCCTATCTTCCCTGAGCCCCTGCAGTGGTCCCAGTCCCTCTCCCACCTCTCCCACGCCCACAGGAGTGAAGTGAACCTCAAATGGAGCCTCCCTCTCCCGGCTGAAAACACTCATCCCAGGGCTTGGAAGAACATGTTCTGTCCCATCTGCTGACCAACTTACCCACCTTTCATATCCCCTCCAGCACATTTTCTCAGAAAGTCTCCCCCAGTTCCCCTGTTGGGACTTTTCCTTTTGGAGACAGGGTCTCACTGTGCAGTTCAGGTGGCCTTGAACTCTCAAATGCTGGGATTATAGGCATGCACCACCACGCCCAGCTTGCTGTGACCTCTCTATTACAATTTTATAATTAATTATGCTGGTATGAAGTCTGATCAAAACTATGGTTCATATTAAATTTTAAAAATTTTTATTTCAGTAAAAGATGCATTGCCATTAACCTCCCTCAAAATACAGTAGAACACACTTACCCCATTATTCTTGCCTCTTTCTGAAGCAGTCCTCTGTTGTGAGTGTCTTTAATCGTGCTATCATGGCTGCTTGGATGTCCTCAATCAATCAAAACACTCACCCTGCATCGTCATTCTGACTTTGGGGGAAGTACCAGATGCAGTGAAGAAGGTGGATGAGGACACACCGACGCGTTTTTAGGACTCTGCCTTTCCACCGGATGGCACTGGCAGCAGCATTCACCATATTTCTGACCACACCTCAGATAGACACTCATGAAAGAGAACTTGTAGAATGGCTTCAAAAAGTACCAAGAATGATGGGGTGAGGGTGTTCAAAGCAAGGGAGAGTATTTTGAGGGGCATTAAGGCATTAATGTGTCTTTTACTACAATAAAATTTTTTGGACATTTGTCATATATTTGGATCCCCCCACTAATCTGTAGGTTTCATGAAGGTCACAGCCATGGTTAGGATGGCTACCATGTAGTAGATGCTACAGGAGTGCATTGTTGGTTGGTTTGCCGGTGAGCCAGTTGAATGAATGAATAAAACAATGCTTCAGCCATGCTTTCTAAGAGCCATAGACCCTGATGCCAGGCTTCCTGGTTTTGAATCCCAGATCTACCACTTAGTGACCATTGGCACATGTTGTGACCTCTCTGTGCCTCAGTTCCTCCAAGGGTAATAATTCTACACACTTTATAGAGTCGCCATGAGGTTTGAACGAGCTGACAAGTGCAAGTGACACTGAACACCAGCCACCGCACAGTGGACACATCTGTGTTTTTACCACAATCATCGTCATCCTTTGACTTCAATGGTGATTTGAAAGGATCCTTGAATAAGTAAAAAGCCTCTAAGACCACAGTGATATTAAATCTCTTGAGTTCTTACCCTGAACTCTGTAAAAGACTAAGTTTATGGCCGCACTGAGGACTCATGTAAGCGCAGTGTGTTTTCGCTCACCGTTTTTTAAAATTCTAATTTATTTTCACTGGAATCATTTGCCCACCCTTACTGGAACTTTCCAGTGTCCCGCTCTTTCTGCACGGAGAGATCATGGTGAGACCAATAATGTGAGAGTGATTCCTCAACCCTAAATCCCAGTGCGGCAGCCACCCCGGGGCAGCCTCTAACCCAACTGCTGCTGACGGGATGCACTGGCCCTCTTGCCTGGAGGACACTGCCCAGGGCAGGTGTCCCTTTACAGCACTCTCAGTCCCCTTCCCAGGCCAGAATGCTCACCTCCATCCCGAGCGTCAAATGCGGCAGGTTCTCAAAGATCACCGCAATGCTTTCTCCAGTGACAGCCCCTTTCTGCACCAGCAGGCTTGGTCCAACTGTTTATATTCATGTTTTCCTTAAGAGCTTAAGAATAAGGACCTCAGCAGGGCCTACTGGTGCATGCCTATAATCTCAGCAGTCAGGAGGCTGAGGCAGGAGGATGGTGAATTCCAGGCCAGCCTGGGCTACGTACTGAGTTCAAAACCAGCCTGGACTATGTAGCAAGATCCTGTCTCAAAATACAAACAAACATAGAAGACTAAGGAAGTTACTACTATGACATATTGCTTTACAAAATCTTTTTCTAACAAATTGAATTTTTTCAAGAATTACTCAAATACATAAATAAATAGACAAATGAATAAATAATGGCCCAAGTGAGAAACATGTTCACCTAATCTTCCTCATTCTTTTGAAATAATACGGATTGATGTCACAGTTCAGGTGCCCATGATTTTTAAAATGAAGCTATTTCAGCTTAATCACCAACCATATGGATCAACTCTAAAATTCATAGCCATTAAGGTTCTAGTCCAGATTTCTTAAACCAAATACCTGGAGTAAGTAAAAATGGAATTAACAATTTTTGGTTTACTGAAGGTAGAAAAACTCCTAAAACACTCTTTCACCAATGGAATGAAACTAGTTTGACATTTGACCAAAAGATTCATGACAAAAACACACATAGAAATTTGGTGAGGATCACTAGCATCTCTATGGTTATTTCACACCCCTCTGTACTCAGGGGACAGGCCTACATCAATGATGACAAATGACGCTAGCCTAATGGCCACAGTAACTCACTGTCCTGTTTAAAGAAATTACTTAGCAGAGTCAAGGTTAAAACTCTGTTGAGGAACAAATTAAGGGACGATACCACAGGACTCCGTTCGCACTTCTGGCATATCCCTCAAAGACTAGGAGACAGCTTAATTTCACATGCATCTACATTTTTTAAATGCTTCCCTTCATATGGCTTAAAAAAAAGCTCAGAGGTCTCAGAGATCAAGACCTTATAGAAACCATTTTTTAAGAACCCTTGGTCAATATTTTTGCTTTTCAATTTACATTTTACATTTGTGAGTATGGAAATTTTAAGATTAAAGCAACAGAGTCAGGCATGATGCTGCACAGCCGAAATCCCAGCTGCTCAGAAGGCCGAGGCAGGAGGATGGAAAGTTTGAGCCGCACTTGGCTGGGTCTCAAAGTGGACATTTAAAAAGGGCAGGAGTGTGGCCCAGTGGTAGCGTGACCTTGGATTTGATCCCTAGGACTGGAAAAGAAGAAAACTAACAGAAGACCAGGACAACAAGATTGCCCTTCCCATGACTAAAAGCGGCATCTCAGAATCTGGCCAAAGTTTTAGCCCTGTGCTAGCATGTAATCCGCATTTATCTGAGAGGGAAAAGTCAACTGAGATTTCTTCCTAAGAAGCCCTCATCTTAAGCTCTCACTGGCCAGCAAACTGGCCCAGGACACTGCCCTGGGGAGGGCAAGGGCAGCCCTGTGACCTCGGAGGGACTCTGCATCCTGTGTTTCAGAGGGAAAGAATGTGAAGAGCCAAGTTCATTCCGGGTGCCAGGAAACCTCTGAACCTGCCCTGTTCTGCATAGGAAATGAAGGGGAAGCCTTGCTGCATGGTAAGAAGAGCTCCACCACCTCCCACTTGGTGACAGGACGCGTGGCAGCTCCCAGAGAAGTGCTTACCTCCTCCACCCATGCTCTCTACCAGCCATCCATGGCATTTATTCATCCTGATTTCATCTGATTAATATGTAACCAAAAAGTGAAAGAAATAATTTCACCATCTGTGAGTCTCGGCAATTTTCAAATTCCTGTAGGTTGAAAGCATTCACCAGCAAGGCTTTCTCCACTGACATGTTTATTCCTCCTCTTCAGAGTCAAACCATTCCAAAAGGTGAACAAAAAATACAGCAGAAGCAGTCTGCCTGTCTGCAGTATTTACATGCTTTACATACCCTAAAAATATGTGGCTTATTAATGACTGATTTTCCAGCCTCTTCAATAAGCTTTTTTATTAGCATGACACTCCTTAACTTGGAAGTGTTACCCCATCTCTCCCTGTGTGCATCTCCTTTATGATGTTTAATATAAAGATAGAACAGTATTTATATCCCTTACAATAAGAGAATGGATTGTTTTAAGGTTATATAGCCTAGATGTGATAAAGAAAGAAGGAGCCTTACAAAATGATAAATATTTTCATTAAAAACTTTAAAACTAAAAGTTCAAAGATATGTTCTCCTCTCTTATTTCTTGTCAAAACATGACTTAAGACCCAAAACTAATCTACTTTCAATTTTATTCCATATTTCAGCGCTGTCATAGTACTCAGCAGAGAGTATTGGAATACGATCATTTTTTATTTTGTTGATGTTACCGACAGCTTTATTTCACAAAGCAATCTTATACTATGTCTACCAGTGGCAGGGCATAGAGGTCAAATAGTTTTTCCACACAGGTAGAGAGCTTATTAAACAGCACGTCTATTAAACTCGATGGACAACATAAAGAAACATTTCAGCAAAATACTTTTAGCATAGTTCAATGAAGATATGGCTCAAAGGGGTAGTAAATAATTTAAACAGAGACCGATAGGGAATTTGTTATATTTTTTACTAGCATCTTCAAAATTATATTTCAAACAAAGTGGTTAGAATAGGGAGGAATGCAAAAGCTACAGAGACCAGCCCAAGTGTAGAAGCCTCACATTGTAGATATTTTCTCGGACAAATCTGAAAGCATGTAATACTTCAGCTTGAATCCAAATATTAATAAAGCAATAATTCTATCACAAAGGTTATGTAAAATAATCTAGCCTAAATATTATATCTGTGGACATAGAAAAGGCTTCTTTTTTTAGGTACCGGGGATCGAACTCGGGTCCTGGCACTTGTGCAGCAGGCGGCAAAACCACTGAGCTAAATCCCCGGCTGGAAAAGGCTTTTTTTTTTTTAAAGGCTTTTTAAAAATGATTTTCTTAGCTGTCGTTTTATTATTGGTCTGGCTGATGGTTAATTTTTAAATTTTATTCATGAATCAAGACAAAACTCAAGTCTAAGATAAACAATACCAGAACTGAAAAGAATTGATGTGGAAAATATTTGTTCCCTTATTATGTATTATTTGGTGTGAAATCTAACTTCAGGGCTGGGAGTGTAGCTCAGTGGTAGAATGGCTGCCTAGAATGCTGAGCCCTAGGTTCTATCTCCAGCACTGCACTAAAAAAAAAAATCTAGATACGATTAAAAACGATTAAGAAGCTGGGGATTTAGCTCAGTGGTTTTGCCACCTGCTGTGCAAGTGCAAGGACCCGAGTTCGATCCCCGGTACGAAAAAAAAAAAAAAAGATTAAGAAAAAAAGTGTTAGGCATAGTTGAAATTTTTTTCTTGTTAATTATCCCTGGTAACATTTTGATTATCAAAAAAATCAGATTTATCATTCTTTAATCACAGTGCTTCCTCTTATATATCCTTAACCATATTTACAAAAACTAAGGAGAAGAAAAAGGAGAAGTAGGAGGAGGAAGAGATAAGTGAAAAAGAATATAATTTCTGGCCCTCATAGCCTCATATATAAACTGGCTTTTTTCTTTTTTTTTTACCAAAATGACAAACGGAATCTGTAACTTTTAATAACTTTACCATAAATCCTATACATCTCAATCTTGAAGTTGGCTTCCCAGTGTCTTACCAGGAAATCGGGTGCCTGACCCTCACCAAGGATACAAGCCACTTGTCGAGAGTTACCGTAGACTCCCCTGGAAGGATAATTAAGAAGACACAGAAGCATAAAGCAGGTCTTGTGAAATTTTACAATTACCTTCCCTCACGTCGTCACTCTGCAGGCTCTGGCCTTGCTGCAGCACACAGTAAATCACCTACCTAAATGTATTTGCAGCCAATCATTTGTTAAAGTCACAATCTTTGTAGTGTCAACTTGTCAAGGGTCAAAGGGAAGAACAGGCAAGATTCCCAAATCAATCTGCTTGTAGAAACTGTCTCATTCCATTTCGAATTACCTGCTGTGGCTGAAGCGGGATATGGACAAACTGCCTTCCTCCATAAACCATGACAGCACAGGTCGAACTTGTGCGATCATTCATAAGGAGCCAGTCTTGCTGGTGCTGTCATTAACTACTTTTAAACGGCTGTGCAGGTTAAGTGATCTTGCAGGGCAGTTGCTGGTATAAATACTGTTTGGACAGTTTAATGTCAAGAGACAACTCCTTTGGGATTAAAACTGTGTAACCCCGCAGGACTGCGGTCGATACAAGGATGAAGTTACTTTGGCATTGTTACCTGAAGGAATGCCTTTACATATGCTTCGGGCAAGTGACCCCCTAGGAACCCGAATGTTGTCCATCTACATCACGAAACTCCTTGACAGTGTTCTGAGAATATGAAAGATAACTTCAGAGAGTCAGAGTTTTGCCTTTCTGGACAGTGCTCTTTCAGAGTTCACATTTGTCCTTGTGAAGCTGGAGAAGATGAGACAACATTGCTGGGCTAAGTCTTGGGCTTCCAGGACTCAACAGGAAGACAAAAGACCAAAGGCTCATACAACCAGGGTGGGTGGCTTCTATAGCCTGTGCACAAAAGAGCCGAGGGATAAGAACTGAGCCTGAAATAATTATTCCAGCACCTTGCTAGTCTTCATTCCTGAATAAGTACACCCTATAATATCTAAAGACATCGGTGTTTTTGTTTATTTTTTGTGGCTTTGGAGACCAAGCCCAAGATCTCTACCACTGAGCTACATCCCCAGCCCTCTGTAATATTTAAAGATAACTAATATTTGTTGAGTGCATAGTGCATATTGGGCATTGTACTAAGTGCTTTGTATGAATGATCTCATTTAAATCTCACAACCTAAGGAGCAACCTACTTCTAGTCCCAGTATATGGGTGAGAAAGCTGTGGATCAGAGCAGGCAACAATTGGCCTCCAGTCACATAGCTGCCAGGGTTGGAGAACAAGGCTGAATCTTGAGTTCGATTCTAAAACAAGAACTCTCGACTGTGCATTATCCATCCAGCCTCCATCACAGTTATGCCTCCTGTGAGCAATTCTACTTGTTTAACTTATCAAATATTTATAATATACACTGGCTTAGCTTTCTTTAACATGTGTTAGCAGTGTGCAAAAATCTTCTGCATCCATTTACAAGAAAGGAGTTGCTTAGTTACCCAGAGAGCCAGCACAAGTCAAATCAAGCGGATAGACAAAGTCCTCCATGGGAACAAGAAGACCTTCCAGAGGGTGCGTGGGCACAGAGCTTTAAGGAAATTCATTTCAAAACCCTCAGTGTCCATATGTTCTCTTCTTGAAATTAATCACCATAGGAAAATGGGCCAAGTCTCCTTTGCTACCCCATTTGGAGGGGATGACTCACGACAGAAGATTCTCTGTCCCCTTCCCCAGCTCTCGCCCCACCCAAGGATGAGAGCTCCGCCTCAGCAAAGACTACTACCATCTCCCTGAAGCCTCCTGCCCAGTTCATCCCCTTAGGCTCATTTTGGGCTGGGCATATTGGCACATCCTGTAATCCCTGCTACTGGGGAGGCTGAGGCAGGAGGATCACAAGTTCTAGGCCAGCCAGGGCAATTTAGTGAGACCCTGTCTCAAAATTAAATAAAAAAGGGCTATAGATAGAGCTCAGCACTCTCTGGATTCAATCCCCAGTACTTCAAAAGTGAGAAAGAGAAAATTTCAACCAAAAGCTTTCTCTGTGTTTAAAACTCATCTGTAAAATGTGACGTATCTATGATGTTTTGATCAATCTCTAATGGTATATCAAAATGGAGGAAAATGTTAACCTCTAGAACCTTCTAGTCATAGAATATTTGAAAACAATCTGTCAATTTACATACACAGTATGTACCTGAGAATTAAATGGTAATTAATAAGGCTCTCATGCATAACTATATTTCCTTAGGATTCCAAAATTCTTTGGGCAAACGAGAATGGAAATACGATTTCAAGGAGAAAAAGGAACAATATTTTGAAGAGTTTGTGTATTTTTTTACATTTACATTCATGAGTACAAAAATCACTGCGAAATTCAGATTCCTTTGGATAGATTCAAAGTTTCACAGTCTCAGTACTGCAGTCTTTGGAGCTAGAGACTTCCTGCTTGTCATTTCCTGTCTGGTGCATGACAGACAGGCATGTGGAGCAGCGTGCCTGGCCTTTGCAAGCACACATACACACTACACACATGTACACGTGCACGCAAGCACTGTTGTGATCAGTGAAAATGTCTCCAGACATTGCTCAGTGTGGGGAGGGAGGAAGTTACTTGAGAACCTTTTGTTTCCCACCCTGGTACCAGGGATCGAACTCAGGACCTTGTGCTTGTGAGGCAGGCGCTGCACCACTGAGCTAAATCCCCAGTCCACTCAAGAACCTTTAAACAAGGGATATCACACATTTATCACGTATTTTCAAAATTTGGTGTTTAAATTTATTCAAAATGTTTGACATTCACTAAAAATTTTGCACGAGAGCACATAATTTTTCAAAATTATTTCTAGAGGTGTGTAGGGGTGGACACATTCCCAGACCACAGGGGTGAGAGAGGAGCAGTCAGTGAGGGGCGCAGGAGGCTCATCAGAGGCCACAGTCCCCGCTGCTAGAGGATGAAGGAGGCGGAGGCTTCCTGGGAAAGATCTGGGCCGGGCTGTGTTGGGGCAGAGCACATACCCAGCTGCACAAGCCTGAGTTCCATCCCCAGCACCAAAAGATACATTGTAAACAGCTGTAGGCATAACCTCAATAATTTTAAAGCAGGGTCATTTGAAGAACAAGCACAAGCTAAGAAGGTCAAGTGACAGCCTGGAGAACTCCCTGGAAGGGCTAAGTGTGCAAGGCCACTGACCAACCCTCACCGCTCTTCAGTCTGTAACATATTTATCCACACTTAAAAGTGAACTTATGGGCGGCGGCCAAAGGCGCAGGCCCGGGCGATAGCAGAGACCCCGGCACGGGTGACAGCTGGGGACCCAGCACGTGCGGCCTCTGAGGAGGCGCCTGGCTGGCACTGGCCATGTCACTCTGCACATGTTCCTGCAAGGCGAGTTCCAGAGGAAGCTCTACAAGGAGCTGGTCAAGAACTACAACCCCTTGGAGAGGCCCCTGGCCAACGACTCACAGATGCTCATCCTGTACTTCTCCTTCAGCCTGCTGCAGATCATGCACATGGATGAGAAGAACCAAGTTTCAACCACCAACATTTGCCTGCAAATGTCTTGGACAGATCACTATTTGCAGTGGAATATGTCAGACTATCCGGGTGTGAAGACGCTTTGCTTCCCAGATGGCCAGATTTGGAAACCAGACATTCTTCTCTATAACAGTGCTGCCGAGTGGTTTGCCGCCACATTCCACACCAACATCCTGGTGATTCTTCTGGGCATTGCCAGTACCTTCCTCCAGGCATCTTCAAGAGCACCTGCTACATCGATGTGTGCTGGCTACCCTTTGATGTGCAGCAGTGCAAGCTGAAGTTTGAGTCCTGGTCTCACAGAGGCTGGTCCTTAGACCTCCAGATGCAGGAGGTGGATATCAGCAGCTACATCCCCAACGGGGAATCGGACCTTGTGGGGATCCCTGGCAAGAGAAGCGAGAAGTTCTATGAGGGCTGCGAAGAGCCCTACCCAGACATCACGTACACGGTGACCATGCGCTGTAGGACGCTGTACTATGGGCTCAACCTGCTCATCCCTTGTGTGCTCATCTCGGCCCTGGCCTTGCTGGTGTTTTTGCTCCCTGCCGACTCCAGGGAGAAAATCTCCCTCGGGATAACAGTCTTACTGTCTCTTTTTTTGTGTGTGTCTTAATGTCTCTTACTGTGTTCGTGCTGCTTGTGGCTGAGATCATGCTTGCAACGTCTGACTCCGTACCATTGATGGCCCAGTACTTTGCCAGCACCATGATCATCGTGGGCCTCTCGGTGGTGGTGATGGTGATCGTGCTGCAGTACCACCACCACGACTCCAACGGGGGCAACATGCCCAAGTGGTCTATGGTGGGTTGAATCCATAGATGCTCATCCTGAGAGTGCAGATGGCTGGGTGTACATACATTCAGTACACACAGTAATGCAATCTAACCGAAAGCCCATAACACAAAGACAAATAGTCACCAATGGGAAAAGGAAAAGGAATAAAAGGAAATAGATGATAAAATGCAGGATCTCAGCAGAAACCATGCCTCCCCTTTGCCACGGCAGCCTGGCCCTGTCTGCTGATGTTCACTCACCATAGCATCTCCTCCCACGGCACTGTGTCACAAGCTCTGTGAACACTCCTGACTAACAGTCAGGGGGTCTTGAGGACCGAGCCAGATCCTGGGCTTTGCTCATCTCACCCAGACAAAACCAAGGCAAGGCAGAGCTGCCTCACCTCCCTGCAGACCTCCCAAGCCTTCCTGTTCAGGGTGTACAGTCTCAGGGTGGATAAAGCCCTCCCATCCCAAAAGGTGCCTGTTTTGGGGGACCCATTAGGTGACATCCAAGTGCAGAAGGGATCACCAGCAGGCTAAATTCAGACTAAGGAGTGAGGCCCATTGAAATACCCTCCAGGAACAGAGGGTTTCTCGGCCTTCTAAAAACATTCATTATGCAATATTTTACAGTTACTCAGAGGTTAATGAGGAGGTTACTTTTAAAACAGCCTTACACATGTACTGTTTCCCCTCAGATTTTTCCATGGCACATCTCCTGGTACACTACAGCTTACTCATGGCACCAGCCGTGGGGCAAGCTCAGCCCAAGTGGTGATGCCTTGTGCACAGGTGACATTACTGTAGCCCCTGATGTTTGCTTTGACAAGTCCCAGACCCCTTAAAAAGCCACAGTATATTTGCACAACTCCTTTACATTCTTATCTGACTGTTTCTGACCTTGATGCACTGGAGCACAATGCCAGGCCAGATTTGAAAGCCAACGCCTTGTTTATTTGCATGTCTTTATCCATCTGTGTGTTTGAAGCAGTTAATATACTTACTTATTTGCAAAGCCAAAAGAAAGATAATATTATACATCAGGAAGTCTGGCTCCTAGTCCTCTCTTTCACTTTGCTTCCACCACCAATGTTAATAACCATTCTGATGAATTCTTTTTCCTTCCCTTGTTTATTTATATGAATACAAAAACATAAACACTTATTTAAAATATTTTGACTGACGTGAAGATAACGCAATGAAGACAAATGCAAAACCATTTTTAATGAGCTGGTAGCACTCTACTCTTCCAAAAAAAAGATCTTAATTAAGAGCATATGTTAATGGTTCACTTCTCAGCATAAAAGCTTGTTAAAATCAATTGCCTGGAAATAAAATACAAAGCTTAAAAAAAAAAAAGTGAGCTTACAGCTAGGCCTGCTGGCATCTACCTGTAATCCTGGCTCTCTCAGAGGCCAGGGCGGGCGGACTGCAAGTTCGATCCTGGCCTGGGCAGCTTAGTGACTTGGTGAGATCCTGTCTCAAAAAGCAAGGGCCAGGGATTTAGCTCAGTGGTGCCGCCACCTGCTTCGAAAGCGCAAGGTCCTGAGTTCAATCCCCAGTGCCAAAAAAAAATAAAAATAAATAAAAAACAAAAAGGGCTGGGGCTGTTTGGTTCAGTTTGGTTCAGCCCTGGACTCAATCCTCAGTACCACAATCAGTCAATCAATCAACCAATCAGTCAATAGGTAACTCAGCCTTGGGGTGTGGCTCAGTGCCAGAGTTCTTGCCTAGCATGGAGCAGGCCCTGGATTCTATCCCTGCCCTGCAAAATTAATTAATTACTTAAAAAAACTAGTGACTCAGATTCTATATTCAACTTGTATTTTTCACTAATAAACTTCAGATGATACTTTGGGGGGTGATGGGGATGGGGGATTGGACCCCGGGAGTGCTGAGCTATGTCCCCAGCTCTATTTTTTATGTCGTTTTGAAACACCGTCTTGCTAAGTCACCCAGCCTGGTTGTGACCTGATCCTCGTGCCTCAGCCTCCCCAGTGACCAGGATCCACACCTGACGAGACTCAGAAAGCTGGTGAAGCTGGGGCCAGTGCCGCACCCCTGTAATCCCTGCGCTCTGGGAGGCTGAGGTAGGAGGAGCACAAATCCGAGTCCAGCCTAGTTAATTTAGATATTCAATGTCTCAAAATAAAAAAGGGTTGGGGATTGAACTCAGGACCTTTGCCCTGAGCTGAATCCCCAGAACTGAAGGGGGGCGGGGTAGGGAGTGGAGGAGAAAGGACAAGGAGGCAAAGGAGAGGGAGGAGGAGGGGAGGAGCAAGCCCGGGGCTCTTTCCTCTGCACTCAAAGCCTCCAAAGCAAGAGCAGCCGGGGCCACTGCTTGCACTAAATGTTCATTTTGCCTGCACTGCCGACGTGACTGCAGTTCCACACGTTTGATCCTAGTCAGGAAGGACCAGCGAGACAAGTGTGCACTTGGTATTTGAATCTTTACGAGAACAGAGATTCTCCAACCTTGGACGCCCCAATGATCTTTCTGAACCGTGCTGCTGGGGCTGCAGCTCAGCTCCCTGCTCGAGTGAATACCAGGCAGTCCTGGCCTTCTGAAAATTCCTGTCTGGCTGGGCCATTGGCAACATACAAACAAAGCCTAGAGGACGAGAAGCAGCATGCTAATGAGCAGAGCGTAGTACCAGAGCCAAACACTCCAAAGGCCAACAGACTGAACAAAGGGCCGTCGAGGTGCGAGTCCAGGGGCATTCACACACCAACCAGTGCATCTCCAGGCTCCTGTTCCTAGGTGCCAGAACAGAGCCCCAGCTCAGAGAGGGCAGCCTAGTGTGACAGGAGAAGCACTTTTTATTCTGAGGCAGAGTCTTGCTGACTCCTTAAGTCGCCTGGGCTGGGCTGGAATTTTCAGTCTCCCTGCCTCAGCCACCCAGAGTGCTGGGATTGCAACAGATGCCACCACATCCAGCAGTGGAGGCTAATCTGGACTGAGATGTTGGTACCGTCCAAGGATGCACCAGTTACCCAACAGGCATTATTCCACTTCAGCCTCACGGCACAGGGCATTGCGAATACAGTGGGGAACACGAAGCGGACACACGAAGCGGACACACCACTGCTCATCCACACACACGCACCTGTCAGGGGCGAGGCCCTGCCATCCGGGAGACCGGGAGGCTGATTGTGAGCTATGTGGAGGCAAAGGAAAAGGTGAAAGGGACAGAATTCCCCAGGGAAGGCTGGAGCCATCTGAGCGTGGGACCCAAGAGGAGGAGCAGGGAAGGCAGGGCTCCCTGCAAAAGCCCCTTCCTGCTGCACACAGAAGGGAGGAGAGCAGAGAGGGGCCGGGGCCCACATGTGGGGTCCCAGAGTCCAAATGACACATGAAGGTAGGAGACACCCAAAGGAGGCAACAAACTGGAGCAAAGCAGGGAAGGAAAGCAAGCTAAAGAAATGCCCAGGGCCAGGGATTTAGCTCAGTGGTTCCACCCTTTGTCCCTCAAGCACAAGGACCAGAGAGCGATCCCCGATACCAAAAACAAAGCCAAGAACTAGCCAGCTAGGCATGGTGGCGCCCATGCCTATAATCCCAGCACTCTGGGAAATTGAGGCAGCAGGATTGCAAATTCAAGCCCAACCTGGGTAATTTAGCAAAATCCTGTCTCAAAATTAAGCAAAAAAGAGGAGCAGGGATGTGACTCAATATGAAAGCCCTGGCTTTAATCCTCACCACGAAAGAAAGGAAGGAAGGAAGGAAATAAATAAATTATAGGCAGTCATCAGTGTGTTTTGGACAGTCATCCCAACCTTAGAAGCAGCGGGTCTCCTGGCCCAGTGTCCCGCACTTGGATCTCTGCTGCCCACCCCAGGCCTGGCTTCTCCACGGTGCTGGCGGAGGCCACAGTCACAGTGGAGATGGTGCTGAACCAAGTCTGCTGGCTCACCGGACTTAACTGAGGTAGGGGACACTTCTCCTATAGTGTCGGACCCTTTTCACCACTGCCTGTTCTTCAAAACTCTTTTCCTTGGCCTCCTGGTCACTTCTCTTTCCTTTTTTCTCTTTCTTTCTTTGTCTTGGGGAATAAAGCCAGGGTCTTTGCATGGAGCTCCATCCTCTGCCCTTTTACATTGTTTATTTTGAGCCAGTTATAAGAAGTTATAAGAAGGGTTGGGGACATCCCATCCCAGACACCCCTCTCTCAGAGCAGACACCCTGGGTTCAGTCCTCAGTACCACAAAAGAAAGAACTCATGAGGCAGGGATGCGGGGACCAAGAAGGGCAGGGAGGAAGTGGACAGGGCACTCTGGCCAGGTGCTAGGCCAACGACAGGAAATGTCATTCTAGGGTTTCTGGGAAGCTGTTCCGGTGTCTCAAGATAAGGACGGTGACAAAATAAAATGTATGTAGAGCTCCCGACACAGGGCAGAGGAGAGATGGATGGGTATGGAAAGGCCATAAAGGAGACCGTCAGAAAGTTGGTGAGCCATGCCTCCCCTTAGTGGCAAAATATGCAGCTATTAAATTCTCTGGTCAGTTTTATTTATTTATTATTTATCTTAGTTTTTAGAGACAGGATCTCACTTTGTGATCCAGGCTGGCTGTGAACTCATTATGTAGCTAGAACTTGTGGCAATTCTCCTGTCTCAGCCTCCGAGTGCTAGGATTACAGGCAAGCACAGCCCCCACGCCTGGTTCAAGGAAGTTTTAAGGAAAATAGTCTTAAATTAAAACAAACAACATGTCCAGTAAGCTGACGATGTGCTGCTTTTCAGAGATTAAAACCATAGAGTATATGCTCCTTTCAGTCCTCTTCATGTTAAAATGTCCTCCTATCTGAATTTATTCTCCCACTCGTGTCTCCGAATAAACACCTTGTCTTTCCCAAACCTAGGCCTGGAGACTTCATCCAGCCTCCTGCTGAGCCTGAGCCTGAGCCTGAGCCTGTGTTCCTGCAGGTAGCTGTCTTTCTTCGTTAACTCCCTCCCCTCCTCGGCCTCTGCCCCTCCTGTGTGCAAAAACAAGGCTATTCATATCTATCCTGGCTAATTTTTTTTCTTCCTGACCTTTGTTTTCTTTTTGTGCTAGGCATTGACCTCAGGGCCTTTGCACTGGGCTATATCCCCAGGCTTTCTTTATTTTTTATTTTGAGACAGGGTCTTGCTCAATTTCTAAATTGCCCAGGCTGAGCTTGAGCCTGTAATCCTCCTGCCTCAGCCTCCCAGAGTGCTGGTGTTACAGCGCGGCGCCCTCTTCAACAGTCTCAGACTAACCAATCCTTGAGCATGGCGTCCTAGCCCTTTTCTTCTGATCCTGCCAAATCTTACGGAAAAGCGGCCCCCTCCAGCGCCTCCCACACCCCAGATGCGGTCTGGAAGCACTAGGACCCTTCCTCTCAAAGGCCCCCACCTTCCCCCATACAACCGAGGCCGCATCAGAAGAGGGCAAAGCGGGCTAGGGTGGAGCCTAGTGATTGCCTAGCGTGAGCGAGACCCTGGACTCGCTCTCCAGCCTCACAAAAAACAAAACCAACAGAAAACCACTGCAACTGCGCTAGCGAGGGGAGCCTTCTCGGCCCCACTAGACTCTGACTGTATTGCCCCTAGAGGAATAGCAGCCAGAGGAGGCAGCAGGGCGCGGCTCCCACGCTGCCGCTGCTCTCAAAGGCTCCTCCTACCTCAGGGCCAGGCTCTCTGGCTCCCACGTCTGGCCTGGCCACTCGGCTTGGGTCACATGCTTCCTTCCTCCGCAGCTTCCAGAAAGCACAGGATGTGACGCTGGTATCCCACTAAGTGACAGTGTGAGGAACTGTGACGGGGGAGTGGTGGTTGACGGGTGGATTTGGGGAAGCCCGTCCTCCCATGGATGGAGAGAAGGGGCTGAAGAGAAGCTGTAGTCAGCCAGGCATGGTGACCCACATCTGAAATCTCAGCGCTCCGGGAGGCTGAGGCAGGAGAATCCCAAGTTAGAGTCCAGGCTGAACAACTAACTTAGCAAGGTCTTGTGTCAAAGTAAAAACTGAAAAAGGGCTAAGGATGCAGTTCAGTGTGAAGGGCCCTGAAATCAATCCCCAGGGGCGTCAAAGAAAAAGAACAAGAAGAAATTGAAAAAACTACTGAGTTATGATTCTGAAGCCCAGAGTGCGATCCTAAAGTTACTTGTGCGATTTTTTTTTCCCCTTGTGAAGGGGCAGGAGTGTTGATTATTTTAGGCATTAAAAGAACATTAATGACTACTACACAGGACAATGACCAAGTGCAACTGGGGGTTTAGAAAACAACAAACTATGGTGAAACCAAGTAAGAGAGAGAATTCCTGGACGTACAGGAACTGCTGGTCCCACCAGTACACTTTCTAGACTGGTACACGGGGTCCCTTCATAGCCTGCAGCTGGGGCCACAGGCAGAATGAGGCCTTCTGTAGTAGAAAAAGCGGAAAGGCTGTAGGGTAGGACAGCAGAATCTAGATCCTCAAGATTTCTGGTAACGGATGGTGTGGAAGGGCAAATGGTGTCACAGTTTCTAGGAACAGAAAATCCTCCTGGTGCATCTGTACAGCCAGGACAACTGCTAAAATCTTACAACACTTTTAGATCAGTTGGTAAATAGTTGCCATCCTGGCACCTCTTCCTAAGGTCAGTGCCTCCCTGACCCCAACTCCAGAGCCCCAAGACGCCCCTATACGGAGCCTGCCCTGTGGGGCGGTCCACGCAGTGCCAGGCCCTGTGTGCGGGTGGATGCGGGTGCCTTCCTCACTCCCGAATGCTTTGGCTCCGACGCTGGGTAAGAGCGGATCGCTCTAGGAAAGCAATTTCCCAGCGATTGTGCCAATCCGGGAAGCACTGGGAGGCCAGGCCGGCAGAGGGGAAGGGCGCCGCCTGGACAGCCCTGGGCTGGAGAGACCTGTGCGACACCGTGGCCAATGCCAAGAACGCGTATACGGTCCCCTTGCTGGGTCCCTAGCTCAGGGCTCCTACCCCTTGGGATCTCCCAAGGTATAAGCAGCATTTTTGTGTGCTAATGAGACGACAGGTGACTGGGGCCGGTGGCCAAAGGGACTTTCAGCCCTCATGCCACCCCTGCCCAGGAGAGAGGAAGGGCTGGAGGCTGAGTTGGTCACTAATGGCCAAGATGAGACTCATCTCGCCCACAAGCAGACGCCTCCATAAAACTCTCAGGACGGGGTCGGGAGAGGCCCACAGCGTGGTGCCCCGAGTCGGTCCGGGCCTCTGCTCCTCTTTCTCCAGCCTTGCCCCGTGCGCCTCCACCTTCAGGCTCCCCATCCATACCGTTCATTATATTCTGTATTAAAAAGCCAAGTCACTGCAAGCCTATCCCTGCGTCCTGCGAGCCATCCTGGAAAACTAACCGGGGCTGGGGGTGGGGGTGGGGGGCGGTGACAGGGACAGCGTGCTACTTGGCACTGGTAGCTGGAGAGGAGACAGACTTGTGGGACTGAGCCCTCACCAGCGGGACCTGAGTGGCTGCGGGTAGTTAGTGTCCGAATGGGCCTGAATCCTGAGACACCCAGTCAGTGAGTCAGGGAGAGGATGAGCGAGCAACAGTGTGGCTTTCACCATGTCTGGTTCCCCTCCTGTGCCGCCCCCATCTGTGACACATCCTACGTGTTGGGCGCGGTGGTGCACATCTGTATTCCAGCATGCTGGGAGGCTGAGCAGGAGGGTTGAAAGTTCAAGCCCAGCCTGGGCAACTTAACAAGACCCTGTCCCAAAATTTAAAAAAAAAAAAATTAAAAAGCAAAGCTGGGAAGCTCAGGATGTAGCTCAGTGCAGAGGCCCTGGGTTCAATCCCTAGTACCACAAAATAAAAAAAAAAATTAAAAAAAAAACACTCTTCATTTGGTATTTTTAGCAGTTATCAGCCAGTTTGATGTTAGGAAATCGTCAGCACTGTCTGTAATTTCTCTTTTACCCTGCACTGGGGAACCGTGATATTTAATCAAAAGTAAACATAAAACAGAAGATGAATAGCTAACTCAGATTTGCTTTGGATTACTTCCCATTCAACAAATCACAAAAGAGATTAGAGGTTCGGTGTGACCCAGAAAAAGTACAAAACCGAACGGACAGTGGCGACACAATCTATTTATAACTGTCCTCTTAGGAGGTGCTGCACTTTGCAAAAGGCCAAATGTTTTAGGAAAAAGCCAACCATGGCAGGGATCAAATAAGTCTAAGTGACTTGTGATTGCTTTTCATCAAGCAAAGTATTCGAAATGGATTCTGACCTCAAAGAAGCCTCTTAAACTTGTGATATTCAGCCTAGGACTATAACCATTCTTTAGCAATTTTGTGGTGTGAATTTTTATTTTTTCAGTGGTGTTAGTGCTGGGGATTGAACCCAAGGCTTTTCTCTCACATTCTAAACATGAGCTCTACCACTGAACTCTATCTTCTGCCTGGATTTTTATTTTTAGAAAGGAATTTAAATTAAGACAAGAGAAAAAACAGTTTGGTGGCTTTTCAGGAAGTTAAATGTAGAATTACCACTCAAACCAACAAGGAATAGATCCTAAAGAATTAAAAACAGGTATTCAAGTAAAAACTTACAGATCGAGGGCCAGGGATTTAGCTCAGTGGCACTGCGCCTACCTCTCAAGCACATGAGTTTGATCCCCAATACCCAAAAAACAAAAAAACTCACAGATTGAGATTCATATAGCCTTATTTACAGTAGCCAAAAGGTGGAAACACCCCAATGTCTATCAACTGATGTGGAATTAAGTAACGTACTACACCCACACGGCGGCATCTGAAGAAATGAAGCAGTGCTATGTGCTACAGCATGAATGTGCTTTTAAAATATTATATTTCATTATATTATAAGCAGAAGGAGCCAGACACAAAAGACCACATCGTTTACATTTTATATGTGTGAAATTTCCAGAATAAGCAAAGCCATGTGGACAGAAAGCTAGGTGAGAGAAGGGAGTGGCAAGCTGACCAGCCGGGCTCCCCTTTCCCGGCGATGAGAACGTTCTGGAACAAGTGGTGCTGATGGCTGCTCCACAATGTGAATGTACGAAACCCCATGGAAGTGTACACTGCAAGTTGCCAAACTGATGAATATTATGGTATCTATATTGTGCCTCAACAGTTTTTCTTAAGGCAAGAGAAGGCAACTGGGTCTGGGTTTGAACCCTGAAGGCATGGTCTAGTGTCCAACAACTCATGGAGGACACAGCCTGATTTTAGGCTCCCTCCTGGGAAAGCAGCCAGCCTCTGGCCCCTTAAAGCAGCAACACTTCCTCCCCAGAGATTTGGTTGCTTTGTTTTTCTTTTATGGTGCTAGGAATTGAACCCAGGCCTCTTAGAAGCACTCTATCACTGAGCCATATCTCTAGGCCCCTCTGATTAGGTTTTGAATCTTCAATATTAACTTCTTTTTTTTTTTTCTTCAGTACTAGGAACTGAATCCAGGGCTTTTTGGGGAGGAGCAGTTCTTGCTAAATCACTAAATTGCCCAGGCTGGGCTGGAACTTCAGATCCCCTTGCCTCAGCTTCCCAGAGTACTGAGGTTACAGGAATGTGCCACTCTACTTGGCTAATATTTAACTTCTTTAATCACACTGAAGAGTACGAAGTATTTATTTTCCTGAAACTTTATGTAAAGGAACTAAGGACAAACTACTTTTACATATAAAAATTACTTTTTGCTAAGGGGAAAAAAAATTATTTACTTATAACAAAAGAATTGGTCCTCCTCTGGTTTGTTTTTGGATTTTTTGAGACAAGATCTCACTATATAGCCCAGGCTGACCTCCAACTCAGGGTCCTCCTGCTTCGGCCTCCTGAGTGCACTGAATTATGCAGCCAAACGTAGCTTTGCTGTTCTCTGCCTTAAATGATAAGCTTGTAACAAGGCACAAGCCAAAGAAGCTTCATGTAAAATGGCTGCTGGACAGCCACAGATTTTGATTTTTGTTTGTTTGCAGTACAGGAGGCTGAACTCAGGCCCTTCATAATGAGCTACATCTGTAGCCCTTTTTAACATTTTTAAATTTTGAGACAGGGTCTCACTAAATCAGTAAACTGCCCCATCTGGGCTCAAACTTGTGGTCTCCTGCCTCAGCCTCCCAGAGGGCTCTGATCACAGGTGAGCACCACTTCTCCTGGCCACAGATTATGACTTGAAGCCTGCTGGAGTTACCAGTGTTCAGGACTGGAGAGTAAGAAGAGGCCAGGAAGCACGGTCTGAGGTTGTGTGACTCCTCACCAAACCAACAGTCTCTGGCTTGTCGTGTCAGCCACCTTCACAGCTGAGTGTGCACAGCACACACCTCTGCAGTGTGCACTGCAGGAACAGGAACATCTGATTTCTTCTCTGTGGAAAATCTAGAAAACTCTTTCTCCAAAGAGAAAAACATACAACTTTCGGATTTCCTACAGATTTCTGAGTCAAAAACAACATCTAAGGTTGCTATTTTAAAACCAAATTAGAGAACTTCTTTATGACAGGAAACTGTCCTAACAATGACACCTTATTTCCTGAAAACTACAAGTAAATTCCACACATTCCCATGTTTACCAAAGCCAGGGCCACCATTCCCACATCTGAGTCACGTAAGTGCGTATTTCATATATCTTTAGCACATTTGGCATTCTGAGGTCTTCTTCAATGTTTTGAACAACATCAGAATTGACATAAGTGAAATAAATCAGACATACAAGCTCAAATGTTGCATGGTTTCTCCTGTATGAGAAACACAAAGAACAAAACAGAAAGGATAAATAGGAAATATAGAGAAGTTCAAATACTTCCCCAAATTACAAATTCTGTTGTTTTAAAAAAGTATTGCAATACATGCACTCATTGGTTTCATTTATACTACTGTTTTATCTTAGTTCATTGAAAAGAAAGATTTGTGTTATTATGTTTCTTTTTTGTAAGTCTTTTTGGTTTATGTTGTATATTCTGAGTAACAACTTTGAAGATAATGATACACCACGTAATAACTATTATTATTCTCTTATTATTATTATTTGTTTTTTTGGTACTGGGGATTGAACTCGGGACCTTGTGCTTTCAAGGCAGGTGGCGGAACCCCTGAGCTAAATCCCTGGCCCCTATTCTCTTATTATTTGATTTTGAAATTTTGTTTTATTTTTCCATAAAATAAAAATTTTTTAAAAGAACTGGACAAACTAAAAAAAAGTAAAACATTAACACTTGAGAAAGGCTTATCCGATCCCTATTTGATTTTTACTGAAGGGGTCCTTAGAAAAGTGAATCTTGTAATACTAATGTCAACACGTATTCCTAATAAAGTTTTCCCGTCATCTGGAAACATGGTGTAAATCTGTTTCCCTTCTTGGCCCAGAAGAGGAGTGAATAGCCATGAAACAGCCCACAGACACTGCAGTGTTTGCACTTATTAAACAGAAGGAACAGGGAAGAGTCAAGGTCTCAGCAACCGGACCCCAGCAGGGTTCCCTGAAGGCCCAGCCCGTCAGAGAGGGTCCCAGGCTGGGACAGAGCCAGGGACGAAGCCCTGTCTCCCTCCTGGAGGGGCACAGGCATCCACACAGCCGAGACGCTGCTCAAGTTTAACTCAGCATTCCCGGCCCTCCTTGACACTCCCTTCTCCTAGTAACACGATTAACATTCCTCAGACCCCTCAGCACTGCTGGTCTGGTCAGTTTTGCTGAATTTACACCCCCTGGTTTTCTGGGTCATCATTGTTTGAGCAGGAGACATCCTAGGTAGTCACATAACGTGTTCTGTCTGCTTTGGTGCTGGAGGCCGTGTGCGTGCTGAGGCCATGTGCCCCACCACTGAGCTGCATGCACAGTAAGGACAGGGCCACACCAGCCCAGAGCACGTTTGTCAGTGTTTCGGTCACTTACCCCGTTTCTAACCTTTGCTTCCCTTTGGCAGGAAGGGCTCAGCCTGAGATGCAAGGTCTGGTCTGAGGGAGCACCAATTTTCACCTTGGAATGTACCTGAGGGCATTTCCAAGAATGCCATTACAAAAAAGGAGAAAAAGAATAAGTAAAAAGAAAGACAGCCCACTTTTCTACCCACACGGCAGTCCAGTCATAGGCCTTGTGGAGATGCCTGGCCAGATGGTAGTTACAAGTGAGAGCTCTGGGTTCAAATTCCAGGCACCTCCGCTCTACAGATATGTTACTATGGGCAAACTGCTTCACCTCTCCAAGCCTCGATAACTTTCATCTGTAAAATACAATAATAAAAGTTCCTACCTTTCACAGAAAAGATCTTATCGAAAAAATTAAAAATTGAAAAATGACTGTGCATGTTAAGACAGGAGAATGTGTATGCTGAGCACTTTTAAAAAGCTGACTGCTATTACGTCTCATTCCCCAGACCCCTGCCTTAGTTAATGTAGCTTTAAGAGCAGGAGCAGAGGAACCGGAAACCTCGGTGGAGGAAGAAGGGCACCGGAAGAAGACCGCAGGGTGGAGGAAGAAGAAGGAAGGAAGAAGCAGATACATTTACAATGTGAGGTGGAGAAGCTAGAGATACATACGCAAAGATCAAAGCTTCTGAGCCTAGCGAAGGAACAGGTGAGTCCCAGGCAGAAAGGCTGAGAAGATGCTGACTAAGGAGCAGGTTTCCACTTCGCAGGGCCTGCCGGGACGCTTCCGCCTCCACTTCCTCTTCCACACTGATTGTCCAAAGGTGTAGGATTGAGCCCCATGGGAAGCGCACGTTTGTTCCTATTAAAGAGCCACTATAGGAGGGAAGGAGGTCTCTAAATTGATGAGTTAACTCACATGTAGTCGCCACCACTATGACCACATTCCCACAAAGCTCTGAAATATATTTCCCAAGCTATGAGAGGTAACAGGAGCTGAGCCGCTTGATGTATCTGAAAACAGGCAGATGCTCTATGAATATTTCGAGTTTTGTGCCCCCCCCATACTGTGGATTTAACACAGGCCTTTGCACGTCCTAGGTAAGTATTCTACCACTGAGTTAGATCCCCAGCCTAAATATTTGTTGAATGAATAAATAAATGTTTGAATGAAGGAGGGATAAATATGCTCATGAATAATGGAGAGTAAAGCAGCAGTGAGATTCTCAATATGCAAGAAATTTCTATTCCCCTCTAGGGTCTTGTACCCTACGGACCAGGCTATCCAATGTTTCCGGCTTCGCAGTCCATAGTCTCCAATGCAGCTGCTCAATTCTGCAGCACAATTTGAAAGCAGCCACAAACAAACTGGAAGTGAATGGACAGACCTGTGTTCCGATAAAACTTCATATATGTACACAGAAATTTGAAGTTTATGATTCTCATATGTCATGACTTATTTATGTTTTCCCAACCACTTAAAGGGTGTAAAAATCATTCTTACGTCACAAGGCTCAGCAAAGGGGCGATTGACCCTTTGAGTTCCTGTTGCCAACTCCTGCATGAGGAAATGATGAGACAAGTGAATGGGGAAGTGGAGACACAGAAACTCGCTGAGTGTCAGTGTGTTCCAGGACAGTGCCAAGCGCTGCTGAGAACCCAGCAGGGAAGAAAACCAGGCAAACTCCCGCCTCCGAGGAAGTCATGTTTTAAACAGGAGAACCGATCACAAACGAGATAACTGCAGGCTGGGAATTTGGAGCGGAGGAAATGAACAGGATAATGAATCAGGCCAGGGGAGGCCATTTCCCAGAGGCAGGAGTCTCTCTGCTTTCTTGTTTGTGACCGTGTTTAACCCACTGGACACCCCATGGAGCACAGTGTCCAGTTTGGAGAAGGGAAAGTGAGGCCTGAGGTCTCACAGCTGAGAACTGGAGAAGCCAGGCCGCCCACCTGGGTGCGGTTGCCAATCTGAGGCACTGTGGAATAAGTGGAAAGGAGTGGTTCCGCCACCTGCCTTGCAAGCAGAAGGACTGAAGTTCGATCCCCGGCACCAAAAGAAAAAAAAGAAGGCGGCTCACGAGATGAGAGCCTGGGGTCTCTGACGCAAATCCTTACCTACGCTGACTCCTTGAGGCCTTGGTTTCAAAAATGGAGAAAGAGGGTAACTATCAGGATGGATGTGACCTAGAAGAAGCAGTGGACGCTCTAGTCAGCGGTACCTGGCCCACAGTTCAGTGGATGTTTTGAATATATTCCCTTTTTCCCAGAGAGCGCTAGCTGCCCTCTTTTCCTGCAGCGAGTGAGTGGTTCCTAAACAAGGCATGCCCAAACTGTTGTGCATTCTGCCTCTTCCAGTGTTGCCCTCTTCATTTAATTATTATTCCAATTAATCTGAATTGCTGGTTGCCTACGCTTTGCAAACGCAGGACAGAAGGCCACCAGGAGGGATTAATGCTTCGAAATTAACCTCACACACTAAACAACACACCGAAATGTTAGTGTTGTCGTGCCTAACCAAAACTGTAGCTATGTCCTTGGACATGGCCTTGTGGCAAAGTTTTTATTGGGAAATGAAATGCCAGATGATAAGCATAAAAAAAATCTCAGACTCCAATGTCATTGCAGCATATTCTCATTTCCCATTATCTACGTTTATCTTGAGCTTAGCAAACCCTAAGAGGTGATATGTCTGGGAAGCTGTTCTGCAGTAAAGACTACACAAAGCACTTTTAACTTAAATTTTACAAGTTGGAGCCCTACTCTGCATTAATAATAAGAATTGTGGGAGGCCGGAGATTTAGCTCAGCGGTTCCACCACCTGCCTCGCAAGGTCCTGAGTTTGATCCCTGGCACCAAAAAAAAAAAAAAGAATTGTGGGTTTATGGTTATAGAGAGAGAAAAACAAGGAAAGTCAGTTTTCCATGTACATTCAAAGGACGTAACATTTAATTACAAAGTAAATAATATTTGAAAGTATATGAATTTCTAGGAGGAAAAAGAATCTCATGGTTATGGGGTTTTTTTGTTTGTTTCTCTGTCTGTTTGTTTGCATTGCTGGGGATTAAACCTAAGGCCTCACACATGCAAGGCAAATGCTATAATTCCCCGTGATAGGAGAAGAATTTTAAAATTAACACTATGGTTTCCTGCATAATCAAAATAGTGCTTTACTTATGAGTAGGAAGTGGAAAAGAAAAATTTCAGTAGATTAAAGATATAATATACATTTAGGAACTGGCAGAATATATGAAAATTTAATAGCTGGCAGAAGAGCCTCTGCTGGGAAGTCACTGAGTGAAAATGAGAGAGTACCAATCTTCTCTATGAGCAATGCCCAGTGTGAAGCACTACGGAAATTTCCAGTAAATCAAGGTTTTTCTCTCAGTTCAGTGTATCGCTGTGAGTCCCAGCAGAGAAAGCACTCACACCCTCAACTCCCATAATACCCCAGGACGGCTGGGGATGTAGCTTAGTGGTACAGTGCTGGCCTAGCAGGCAAAAGGCTTGCGGGGGAACCACGGTACCACCTCCAAAAGCAACAACAACAACAAAACCCAAAAAGGATTTAAGCAAGAAACTATTTATAAAGGTAGACGGAGTTCAGGGAACTCCCCAAAAGAATGCTGGCTCCTGGGGTGGTAAGCGGTAGAAAAGGTGTGGCCACTGGAATCCTAACCAGCCTGAGGGGGGAAGAGGGATCTTTGATTCAGGACACGGTGGAGCCGAGATGACACAGTCTGTTGGGGTCCCAGGGAGAGGCAGGGTGGGGAAGTGAGAGGCACAGAAAGGAGGGTGGAGTGAACACAAGATTCTCAGCACACAGACATTCTTTCCCTGTGTGTGTTTTCCATACCTCAGAGGAGCTCAATGCAATATCAACCTTCAGAGGCGCTGTGTTATATGAGTCATGTGCCAAGGGCTTAGAACAGCGGTGAACCTATGGCACGCATGTGCAGCGGGCACACAGACCCTCCTGTGTAGGCCCACGAGCCAAGTCACCCCAGCAGCCAAGCATTGGATATTCAGCTTAGTTGCACTGTTGGCACTTGTAATAAGTAAGTGGGTTTCGGGTTGCAGTTTGGGCACTCAGGCTCTAAAAGGTTCGCCATCACTAGCTCAGAACTACCTTTTTTTACCCAGTGTCTCATTCAGTCCGGGCTGGCCTTGAAATCACTGTGTAGCCCAGGCTGGCCTCAAACTCTCAGCAATTCTCCAGTCTCAGCCTCTGGAATGCTGGGACTAAAAGGTGTTCCACTACGTTTCCCTCTTTAGCAGACTTATACTCATTTCGGAAGTTTTCTGTCCAGCTCCTCCTATTTGTTTAGCACCTTAGATCTGCAGCACTCCCAATTCTGGTCCACTGTTAAATTCCTTAGTATTATTTTATGGGAAATAGCCTGCTGGTCACCAAGAATTTTCACATTCACTTTTACTTTCCAGAATTACCATACTCTTTTCCATTTGAGGTCCAAGACTTCTGCAAAGAAGATGGTACCCTGGAAAAAAGTCATGAACTGTACTTCACAGCAAGTATTCAAGATGTACAAGCCAGGTGTGGTGGTGCACATCCGCAACCCAACATTGGGAGGCTGAGGCAGGAGGATCCAAGTTTGAGCCCAGACTGGACAACTTAGCAAGACCCAGTCTCAAAGTAAAAAATTAAAAAAAGGGGTCTGGGGATGGACCTCGACACTCCCTGGTGTCATCCCCAATATTGGGCCCCCCCCAAAAAAGTAAAGTCTATTTCCTCCACCTTGAGTCTTGGTTGGTCCTGTGGTTGGGGAACAAATATGTCGCAAGCTGTGGCTCTTGCTGCATGTGGATCCCTGAGACCCCAGAGCCAGTGGGAACAGGTGGGCACCAAGTCTCCCCCGGAGCAGGGGAGGGCTTCTGGGATTGTGGGCTGTCTACCCCATGGCCCACCCCAGACTCAAGGCAGAGCTGCTTAGACCAGAACCATCTCACCACAGGAGCACAACAACATACGTGGTTGTCTTAAAACAATAAATGTTGGGAGAGAGGAGAGAGGATCTTTACCAGCAAAACTACATGATTAAAATGGGCTGTCAGAATGCTACACTGTTCCGAACGCTACAATGACATTAATTCTTGTCTGTGGACCTGTAAAGCGCATCTTAGTTAAAGTCAAATCTGCCAAAGTCTTCATTTCATTTTGCCCTGACAGACAAGACAGTGACTGAAAGCTGACTGAGAGCACCGAGGCCTTGGAGGGAGAAGGGCCAAGATGAACCCAACGTTTACTGAGCATGCGTGGCCTGCCCATGCTGTCTTAGTCTGTGGGGTTACAGAGATCACTAAACTACTCAGACTCTAACTAAAACTTCTTAAGTCGGGGAAATGGAAAAACACGAGTAATTCAATGTTTAAAATAGGGTCTGGTAATTGTTACGAAGGAGAAGGGCCTGTTAGCTAAAGGTGGAGTGGGGGAGGGGAGGAAAGCACAGCCCGGAGATCCTCCCAGTTCAGTCAGGCCTTGAAAGACAATAGGAGTTCACTGGGAGAGGAGGGGTAGCCAGGGCAAAGCCGGAAGGACAGGCCCAGCCAGGGTCCCGTCCTATCCACAGGTGCGGCTGTGAATGGGGAAGAGGCAGACCCGAAAGCAGCTGCAGGGGCAGCAGGGAAGGTGCTGGGAATTGCAGTGCACTCAGAGGTCATGCTAAGAAGGGTGAATTGCATTTGGAAGGTAAGCGAGAGCCGATGAAAGTATTTAAGGTGAGAGAGACAGCATAAGGAGTTTTAGAAGCTCAGTTCACTCAACTTGCAGCAATGAGGAGGAGAATAAAAGGAAATCAACCGGAGGAGGAGACGGTGTGTAAGTTGCAGCAGCACTGAGAACGTAAATCAAACAAAAGTTGCTGGTTTTAGTTTTCGTTTTGGTGCTTGGGTGGAACTCAGTTCACACGTTCTGCCGCTGAGGTACACCCCAACCCCTATGTCTGACAAGCTGATCCCCATGTGTGTGGTGGCCAGCATCTCATCAGGCATAGACCTATGCTGGGGTGGATGCAGATGTACTGCTCTGAAGGTCAGTCGAGAGACGGAAACTGGAGACGCAGGTTTGGAGCAATAAACACAGAGGCATCCCCAAGGCCTCTGCACCTGCGCCTTTGGGAGGCTCCTCCGGAGGTTCCACACCTGTAAAATGAAGGCATTTGTCATTACATGGCAGGCTTGTGGCCACATACAAAGTTACATGTAGTAATGTGAAACACAGTAGGCACTGAATAGGCACAGTAGGCACAGTAGTGCACATGATAGGCACTGAACATCTGCTAGTTTATTCTGAATGAGAATACGTTGGAGAATTATTAAAAGTGGGAAAAGACTCAGGAAGGGGAGATTTGGGGAGCTTCAGTATGTAAGAAAAAAGCTAAGAGACCTGCAAAGAAAACTACTCTTCAGCAAGCTACTTTACTAATTACAGTGGACCCTTGACTTACGAACTCAATTCGTTCACGAGGGCTGGTTATAACTCAAGTTGGTCAACTGACGGCTTGGGTTCCTCTACATAGCCCTCAAAGTCTCTCTCCTATACACAGGCAGATCTCAGGGTCCTTAGAGAGGCATTGGCCTGGGATTTCTCAATTAACCCCACACGGGAAAGGATGTTGTAATGTTCCTTTCAGAACTCTGTAACGGTTAAATCTGTATCTGAGACCTTCTGGAAGCACAAGTGGCCAGCATTCAGTTTGAACTCAAGACTTTGGTTGTAAGTTAAAAACTAAAATTCTGGTCATAACCCAAGTTGTTCATATGTCAGGCTAGTGGTAACTTGAAGGTCCACTGTAATATTTACTTACTCAGTTTTCTAAGTTCCTATAAATCAACCCAATAAAAAAAACTTTTAAAAAAAATAAATAAAAACTTCTAAAATTTAAAGAAAAACAATTAAGAGCATTCTTAGAAAAAAGTTACATAAATTGTAGTATAGTTTATAACTGAGGCGATGGTTTAGAGTTGGAAGAGGGATAGAAAGAATGTTTACCAATTAGGAAAAAATGCATCAATTGTTAAGAGATCAGATTATATAAAAAAATAAGACTGTCCCTTAGGGAAGAAAAAGAGATCAGATCACATGAGAATGTTTTTAGAACTTCCTTCCTTAATCCATTGCAATAAATATGTATTACTCATATGTACACACTGGACAAATGGCCCATCTAAAAAAAATGCAAATACATAAAAGAAATTGCAGAATATTTCACTTGGGGGAATGAAGAAGAAGCTGCTTGCCTTACTTTCAACACCACTGACAATATGACCCCTACCTGCCATTCCGAGCTTGTTTGTGAAGATTCCTTCTCTTTGCCTGTCCTCTGGCCAAACAGGACTTCCCAGATTGACGTGAGTGCTCCCCGCCTGCCTCTGCCTTTTCCCTCTGCTAAACACTGCCTTTCCAGAGAGCCACACCTTACCCCTGACCCAAACCTGTCTGTCCGAACACTGCCAGTCCCACCCACACTCAGCATCCCCTGACCCACTTGGATATAACTGCTCATCTCTCTGTTCAGTGACGCAGCCTTGTGCTTCCTTCGAGTCATTGTTATTTCACTCTATGCCAAAATATTCAGCTGAGGTCAGCCCTACAGACAAGCTTGGGATGGGGCATAAGGACCTTGAAATCATTGCAAAACTGTACACCTATGTACATGTGTGCATGATGAATCCCCCTACCAGGTTCCCAAATCTTCCATGACCCATCCCCCAAGTTAAATTAATTCTCCTTTGGTCCTTTTGTCCCAACCACTGCAGGGACAAAAGGCCCAAAAGGACTCCAGAGACCTTCAGGATTTAACCAACTCAGTGTCTCCTCGGTGCCCAGAGCAGGCATCAGTCAGCTGAATAGTCACACACTTGCTGTTTACCGAGAGGGGCAAGTTTGAAAACGAAAGAAGGAAAAGAAAACTCTGAACTCCTCCAAACCGAAGAGTCTGCACCATCCAAATGAGAACAAAAGTGAAAGTGAAATTACTGCATTTTTCTCTAAAACCACAAGCCCTGCCTACTATCAAGGCTGGGACTGAGGTTCGAGGATCTGGGATCAAGGGCTTTAACCTCAGGCCACCCCTAACACAGTGATCTTGGGTCATAATTCTCTGAAACTCCCCACACCTCATTTCCTATGCATGCACCACGGAGAATAATTCTTGCCCCTTATCTCCCAAGTAAGGAGGCTGCAGGGAAAACAGATGACACGCAGAATGCTTTTTGAACACTTCATTAGGCAGAGTCTCCCAGTCCTTTCATCAGCGAGTCTGCGGTTGCAAAGGCCCGCTCGGCCGCAGTGGTTGTTTTGATGTCCTGGCTTCTTTCAGGTCCAAAATATTTCCAAATGTGCTCAAATTCAGCGCTGACGGTAAGAACATCTTGGGCTGGAATGCATTCTGACCACACTCCAGAGCAGCATTTCTCAACAATTTTTAACCCACATTTCCATTTGATAAGTATTACAAATCTCACTCCTTTCTAAATTTTTGTTATGAACAGGAGAGATGATTGTTTCCCTTTTTCAAAGTATACAGTTTTATAATAAATAATGCTCAGAAGACGAAAAAAAAAAAAAGGAATGAACTGCCAACTTGTACCAAGGTGAATAATTCTCAAATGCATTCTGCCCAGAGAAAGAAACCAGTCCACAAAGAGTATGTGGTGTTTGTCTGCATTCATATCCATTTCCAGAAAAGCAAACTGGGTTCTATGGAAGATGACGGAGCACCACTGCAGGGGACAGAGGGGCAGGAGAGGCTCTGGGGGCATAGATGTGCTTCCTCTGAACTGAGATGTCGTCACAGTACACCTCGGTCAAATCTCACCAGGTACGTGTAGCTTATGGTATGTTACTTATGCAGCAATAAAGTTATTTTTTAAAATTGTTACACCACTGAGCCTTCTTGTCTGAACTACATCCCTCCGATCCACCCGGTCCCCATAAACATGGTCTATACAGTGAGCATGTGACCCATACTGCCCCTTAGCACCCAAGGAACTCGGCATAGCAAGCGCAGGCCCCTCCCTGCACCCAGGACCCTCCCACGCTCTCTCTGTTAATGCCCTCATCCCAGACACAGCCCGGGGTCCTCTCCGCAAGGCGACCTGAACCCACTCCAGCCCAGCCTGCGCTCCAAGCTCCTGGCACGTTTCTAGCTTTGCACTGATTTTATCTCCGGGCTCCCAATCTCCCGCAAGAGCCTAGAAACCCCGAGGGGCTCCAACTCTTTTTGTGTGCCTTGGACTCCTCTGGCAGCCTCTTCTCAAAACAAGGTGGAAAACACAGGCATACGCAGAAAACCACGACATACAGTTATCAAATTGTTAAAACATATTTCATGGGGTAACACGTGTGCCTTTTTATTGATGTATTCAGTGACAAGATCTACTGGCAGGCCAAAGTATTACCATTATTTCCAAGTGGTGATATGTGTAAACACTGTTTCAAGACAAATGTAATAGCTCTAATATACGAAAGTACCTGATTTCTCCTGGTGACAGTCACAAGTGTAGCTAGTGCTACTGTGGTTTGTCACCACCATTCATAACGGAAGGAAATACTGTAGTGCAGTTAGAAGCCAGTGAAGAAGTAACCTTTTTCCCACCCAAGGTCACAGGGCCTCTGAACTTAAGCCAAGGACAAGGCTCCAGGGAAAAATGTTCAGAGGGGCTGTGTCCTAGTTATCTTTGTTCCCAGTGCTCTGAGCACACAGGGAGAAGCCTCATACCCAGCTGCAAAACAGGACAGCACAGCTGTCCCTGGCTCTCTGAGAGGGAATTGGTCCTAGGGCCCTGAGGATAGCAAAATCTGCTGATGTTCCAGTCCCTTGTGCTTGAGATACTATCAAAAACCTGGGTGAATGTTTAAATTTAAAAACCTTATTACAGTAAAAGACATATTGTCATTAATCCCCTTTAGTGAGTGTCTTTAGTTGCCCTCATGGCTGCCTTTATGTCCTGAATGGATTCAGAACATTTACCTTTCATGGTCATTTTGACCTTGGGAATGAGCCAAAAGTTAGCTGCACAGTGCCATATCTGGTGAATAGGTGAGTGAAGACACACCATAATCTTTCTTTCTTTCTTTTTAACAGAAATTGCTGTAAATGCTTTGAATTGAGACTCTCAAAAGATGACTTAAGGCCAGGAATTTAGCTCAGTGGTTCCTCCCCCTGCCTCGCAAGCACAAGGACCTGAGGGTACAAAAAAAAAAAAAAGAGGACTTAAGAAAGTGATAATAACTATGGGATAAGTGTGTTCAAAGAGAGAGGAAGTATTTTGTGGGGGATTAATGACAATATGTCTTTTACTGTAATAATTTTTTATTTTTAATTTAAATATTCACCATACTTTTATCATGCCTCATAAAATGGTGTAGTATTTGCCTATAACCTACATACATACTCCTTATAACTAATTAATGTAAACACTATACAAATAGTTGTTATGATTTACTGCTTGGGAATCAAGAAAAATAGTGTGTAGATAGATGTTTAGTACACAGGCATAAATACATTTTCCATCCTCAGGTGGCTGAATACATGGATTTAGAATCTGAAGACATGGTAGATCAACTGTAACAACAATAACAATGTTAAGAATAAATTCAAAAGCAAAGATAAATAATCACTTCTGTCAACTACTTTAACCATCACTACTAGGATGCTTACACCTAAGTATATCCTGGAAAATGGCTCACTGAGCGCCAGGGAATTCCATGTACACCTACCTACCTGGAAGCATATCATTCTCTTGCTACCTGATAACATATTCTTCAGTTCCTCAGAGCATTAGCAGAAAACCATGAAAAGAAATGTATAAAGATTGGGAGGATTTGAAGGAGGAAATCAGTTTCCTTACTTGCTACATGCAATGTGATCTTCAAATGAATCACACAAATCTCTCAATACATAAGAAATGTAAGAAATTCCCTTCACTCGGTCTGTTTCTTCCCACTACAGCAAGGAGTAATGCAGGATGTTTCGTCCCAACCACGACCCTCTTAATATTACTAAATACTTCCTTTCTTCTCTTTGTTGTTGCAGTTATTGTCATGAGCATTTCATAAGAGTGTAAAATAATGAAATAACTTCAAGTAAACTGGAGTAACAATCAAGCACACATATGGTGAAAAAATCCAGGTCACTGTGAGTTTTCACATGACCTCTTTGATCTTCCACTGCGCATTCCCTCACCCATACCTGGGCCCTGGTGTTGTCCAAGAGCTCGGGCTCATGTTCATTCTGATGGCAGCCATAGGACAGACAGGAAACTCCACTACCCCCACTGTCTAACCATACCTTTAGCATCTGATGTGGATTGGTTTCTTAACTTCCAGCACACTCCTAAAGAACTAAGGTGAGTAAAATTTTTTACCTTGAAAGCTCTTTTTCACTCTTACCCAAGAAATTTATGGGCTGTAAATCAGCCAAATTCTAAAGCTCATTGAGCAAGCATGTTGGTCCATCCACAACCCCATCCTGTTGTAGGTCTCCACACCTGCTATGTCTCCATGTCCTCATGTCTCCACACATGAGCTATGTAGAAATAAGCACTTATAGAAGCTGTATAAGATAGTGGCTCACTGCCTGAATGAAGACTTCCCATAGAATACTGAGTAAAATCCCTAGGTCTGTGGAAGTACAGTGCCGCAATTCTGAATGAAAGGAGTAGGACTCCCTCTGGCTCCCCCATGGCCACGGCCAAGGCTGGCTGACTGGGAGAACATTTTACACATCACAGAAATGAGCATCTCTCCTCTATCTTCACTCTCTTGCTCACCAGCTTTTTACCTCTGGTCCACAAACATGTCCTCTTCGATCCCATCTTTAGAATAGTAATGACTACCTTTACACCACTTCTCTCCGGAGTTGCCAAACTATTACCCATTATCTCTGTGTTCTGACTTCTTAACAGAGCAGTCCCTAGTTAGATGTCTTCACTTCCTCCATCTGATTCTCTCTTCTCACCTCTCTGAACTGTTTCGAGCCACCAGTGTCTGCTCTGGACTGCAATTAATTCATTAAAATTGATGGTGCCAAAATCAAAGGCCTCACAATTACTGATCACAGGTGATTTTGCCAAGATCTCAAGTGATGCCTGACACTCTCCTCCACCTGGAAATAGTCTTTCCCTGGCTCTCCCGGTGCCCCAGGGCTGCCTTGACCCTTTGCAGGAACCAGGCCGTCTCCAGGAAACCATAGTCCAGAGAAGGCCCAGACTTCCTCGGGGCAGAACAGAGAGAAGCCAGGACAGGCCTGCCTGGGCTAAGGGCCACTTCCCACAGACTGACCCAGAGAGAAACTTCTGACTTTCTGAGTCCGGTTTCCTCATCTACTCAGGATAACGCTACTATCTTTCCTCACGTGGAGATATAAAGATGGAATGAGTTTGGCACAGAGCTGACATGTAGTAAGCTGGAGCAAGACCTCCAAAAGTCATAGCCACCATCATTATCCTCACCAGGAAATAAGCTCCCTAAGCCCTCAGGCAAGTGTGCAGTCCCTCGAAAGTCAGGGCACCACCCCCACCTCTGCTGGCATAGGCTCCCCCGACACACCACTGCCACCCTTTCCCCAACCAGGGTCTCTCCACTCACCGTTCCTCACCTGCAGTTCTCTCCCTGCCATCAGCCCGGTGACCGCCAACTCCAAAAGGCCCTCTGGCTGCCAGTGCCTCACCTTCTAGAACTCAATACTGTAGTGCCCCAAGTTTCAGTGTTTTGCTTCCTCGCTTCCTTGTCAGCATTTCTGTCTCTACCAGTGCTCCCTTCGTGACCTCCTTGTCTCGGGGTTTGGTTTATAAGCTGGTGACTTCCCAATGTGTGTCACCAAACACCTCTCTCTCCCCTTGTTGATCTGTCCTTCATAACTAGGGGGCATCTCAGACTCATGTGGAGCTGAGTGTGGTGGTGCATGCCTATAATCCTAGCACTTGGGAGGCTGAGGCAGGAGGATATGAGCTTGAGGCCAGACTGGGCTACATAGTGAGTTCAAGGCCAGCCTGAACTACATAGGGAGACCCTGTCTCAAAAAACCCAAAAAACAAAGACAACTAAACACAACATGGATCCAAACGAGCTCTCGGTGTAGTCCCAAACCTGTCCCATCTGCGTAGCTTGCCAGCCCAGTGCCGGGAACTCCCACCTCCCAGGGCTCACGCCAACACTCAGGAGTCCATCTTTGCCTTCTGTCTTCTTCTCAATTCTGTATCCAACTGAGGGACAAATCCTGTTGGTTGTACCTTCAAGATATATCCAGAATCCACTTTTATGAGCCCAGGTCTGGGTCATTACCATCTTTCATCTGGCTTCCTGCAGTGGCTCTTAGCTGATCTCCACACTTCAAACTCCCCGCCAGCCAGTCTGTTCTCAACACAGCAACCACGATCTTTAAAATCTCAGCTGCTCAGAATCCCATGATGACCTCATGTCTCTCTTGCAGTGAAATGCAAAGCCCTTAAACTGGTGCTGCACACTCAGACCCTCTACCTCTCTGCCCTCACCTTCGTCTACTCCCCCTCACTCTGTGGGGCTACTCGACTTCCCCGCTCTCCCTGGATCTTGCCAGAGCCAGTGCCCTCAGCTGTCTCCTCTGCTTGGAAACCTGCTTCCCCGTGACCCCCGCTTAGCAACTTCACATCTCTGCTCCGATCTCATCTTCTCGAGAAGAGCTGAGCTTGAGCTGGGACTCAGACACAGGCAGGTGATCCAGAGAACCCCTGCTCCTCTGAGTGGTTTCCCAGGATGCTCAGGCTCTGTGCTGGTCCCACCTGGGCCTCCAAGGGAGGGAGAACAAAAATGGTCACTGCTAAATATCTCCTCTGGCCGCATGCTAGGACCTAGGAAAAGAAACCAGGATAGTTTGCATAGGGTTTGAATCAGTCATCCCAGAGCACAATGCTGGTAAACAAGGAAGAATTCAAACTGTTAGCCCAGGCCCTACCGGGCACAACCGTCCTGCATGCCGGGTGCCCCCATATCCTTGGCTGGGCCTTTGTGCCACCCTTAGCAATGTTGGCCCAATTCCGAGTCTACTCAGGGAGCTGGATGATGACAAGCAGTTTAGGACTTTTAGTTTGCTTTCTTTTTTTAATTGCCAAGTCATTGTATTATGTCCATCAATCTAAACTATTAAACAGATTGTTAACACATTTCACTTCTCCTCTGTAGGTGTTAACTCCAGAATATCTAGCAGCAGAAAAGCAAATTAAGTTGGGGTCTTTCTCTGAGTCCCACTAGGCTTCTGGGTGGATATCTGCAGCCTTTCTGCCTATTCTTTCCAGCCTTCCCCCATCCCACTCCACCCCACCTCACCCCTGCCCCCTCTTCATTGTTCACTGAGGGGCAGCAAGAATTAGAGCATGGATGACGTTCTTGTTCTTCCCATGTGCCGCATTGCTTGCTGTTGACTCGCCACTTTTATAAGCTCTGAGGCAGCCTCCACAGCGCTTCATCGCCAGGGCTCTGCCTAGGCTCAGATTCCCAGCCTGCCCCTCTCACACTGGAGGTGCTGTAGGGGTGGCTCGCCTCATTAAGGTATTGAATATAAAAGTTCTTCCTTTATAAGGGACAGCAAGGATGAAGAAAGAGGGTGCAAGGCAAGCGTTGAGCCTCTGGCACCTGGGAGGGAAGCACTCGGAGTACAGCAGCTGTCACAGAGAGTTCACAGCTGCCCCTGCAGCCAGGTTGGTCCCCAGCGCTCCATCCACCAAGGGACCAGGCTGCTCCCCACTGGTGACCCAGCACCTGGAGGAAGACCATGTCCGTGGTTCTGTAGTAAATTTACACCTTGTGGAGAGATCCGGGGAGGACTGTTAGTACTGGTAGGTTTCCTGACTTCCCCACTGGAAGAGTTCCAGATGAGCACTTTAAAGGGAACCACTTTTACATTATAAAAATAAAAGGCTATTCTGACTTTTATGTTTATCTCTAATCCACAGTCCCAGCAAGAGTTCTACAAATTTTCTTTCTGATTCTAAGGAAAACTATAGCTTCCTGCCACTTGCCCCATTAATACAGTAGTAACATCTCCCTGTCTATTTAACTCCATGATCGAAATAGAAAAACAGGCTTCCTAAAACTAGAAGTGAGAAATCGATTCTGACTATGTGGTTTATTCTTGCAATTTTTGTTATTCCCTAAAACAAAACTAAGAATCTTTTTTTTTTGGGTACCGGGATCGAACTCGGGACCTTGCGCTTGCAAGGCAGGTGCCGGAACCACTGAGCTAAATCCCCGGCCTGAAACTAAGAATATTAATTATGCAAAACTGTAGAATAATGAGAGACTAATTTTCCCATTTTCTGAATGTTGCAAGACAACTACTCTATCATTGATATTCATTTTCACTTTGTAGAAACAGGAAGAAATATTTAAAGATGTTCACCAACAAATCACCAACCAGAAAAAGAATTTACAGGGCATTAGGACTCTTTAAAAACATGCTGTAAAGTATATATACATTCCTCTGTATCTATGCACTACCCTTTTCCAGTCTTCCTATTCATATCCAAATGACAGCATACCAGCTAGCTTCACCCAGAGTGGTTTCTGCAGTACTTTTCCTAGGTGCAAAATATTTGACCCTGCAAAGACGAGGTGACTCAGCACATTCAAACTGCAGAGCTCAGGTTTAAAGAGTGGATATGTTTCTCCCTTTTACTAGTACTGTACTGCTGAGAAGATAATAGGATAGGATTTTTTCTACGGTCTGAAAGGTCAGAGAATTTAAACACATGACTCTCTGGGGCCGGGGATTTAGCTCAGTGGTTCAGTGCCTGCCTCGCAAGCACAAGGTCCTGAGTTTCATTCCCGGTACCAAAAAATAAATAAAATAAAATAAACACATGACTCTCTAATTTTAAAAAAAGGACAAGTACAGAATGCAAAAAGAAACAAGTTTGTCATTAAAAAACTTTTGATTGCTAAAATGTTATTGTACTTAATGACATTAGCATTTAAATTGTCACAGTAGGATGGGAGAGATTCTTCAGGGATGCTAAAAAGGTGGGAAAGCTAGGATAGTTTGCCGTTTTCTCCTGTTGTTTGAGTGGGACCAGTGCCTCACCTTCACTCCCAGACCACAGTGAAAGTGAAACAGGTGCTAAGAAAGCTGATACTGTTTATGAAAAGGCAAATAAACTTTTTAAATTAAAAGACTAAAATGCTGAAAAATGTCTGTGTTGAGCACTAGCCTAGTGGTGTTCCTACTCGTGGTTTCTAAACCTTTCATTAATCAGAACCACAGGGGGAGGTTCTTATAAATGCAGATTTCTAGTTCTCTTCCTGTTCCTCATTCTGATTCAGCAGGTTTGGGGTGGGGGGGAGCCCAGCAACCTGTGAACCACTCACCCTAGTGATTCTGCACATGGCAGGATAAAACACAAAGGTGAGACCAAACAAATGGAGAACCCTTCCTCCCCTGGCTCTGTCTGAAAACTGTATGGGTAACACCAGAGAGGACTTTAAAGTTTGGGAGAAACCATCTTAATAGGTTAAAGTGATCAAATGTCAGTAATGTTCTTAATGGATTTAACTTTATAATCTCCACATGAAACCCCAACTTTACAAGTGTTTTAAAGCATGACGCTGCCTTCTCGTTACTGTTTATCACGATGAGCCACACATATCTTTGTGCCGGTAACAAAGACTCCTTTGTCAGGCCAGTGCTGGCTCATTTCCTTCAGTTCATTCCTGGCAACTTCACAGCAATCCTTGCAAACCGCCAGTGTTATCCCCATTTTGGAGATGTGGGAGTGGAGGCTGTGAGAAGTGAAAGCATGCCAGTGGTAAAGTCAAGACTTCCACCCCAGCTTGGGCAGATAGATGCCAGCTGTCCTCAGCAAGAGCTGGTTTCCTAGGTTAACTGAAGACATTTACACTGCATATGAGCCTTGGATACTTGCATATCTTAAAGACTCTAAGGTCTGGTATAACTTTCAGTTGTTCAACAAACAACTGATCACACACGCACACTCACACACACACTCCCTGCTGCCTGCCGCCTCAGAAGGCCTGCCCAGCCCCTTACGGGTAGCACATGCGCAAAGAGGAATCATCTCTTATCTCCTGGGCTTTGCTCAGTTCCCTCTCCCGTTGTGTCAAGGGGACATTCTCAGCCATCCAAACTGTCACCTCTCCACTTTGAATTCAGAAATGTGTTCGCTCAAATCATGGGTGTAGAATGCTGTGAGAAACACAGGTGCGGGTGGTGCTCTGAGGCCCTCTTTGAAAGCCTCCACAGAGGATGTGGCTTAGAAACTGAATGGTAAAGGATGAAAAAGATCTCACTAAGCACGGAGGAGAAGGGGGCGGCGTGGGCTCTGGGCAGCACGTGCTGAGCCTGCCGTGCACCTGAGGTAGGGGCAAAGGGGAAGAGGGAAGAGAACACCCAGAAGGACTGGGCCCTGTGAGGAGTCTAGACCATGAAAGGTGCACAACGGCGCTGGGGTGTAGCTCAGTGGTAGAGCACTTGCCTATCATGTGTGAGGCCTGGCTTCTATCCCCAGCAGGCCCCCCAAAAAGGAGCAAAAAGAAATCAAGAGTGGTTTTTATACAGAAAAGTCCCAGCTCTGGATTTGTATGTTAGGAAAGTAAAGCTGTGCCGGGCAGAGTAGAAGCTGCAGAAAGGCACCAGGTTTGACGAGCAAAGGACAGGCTCTTGAAACGAGCGGGCCAGATCCAGGCCAAACTAAACCTCCCGCTCTGGTGGCTGCAGGAAATATCTCACCAGAGAAATTTCTGAGAATCAGGGGACGGGCTTTGGAGTCAGGTCGGCTGAATCCAGGCTCGCATGTAGACCTCTAGCTGTGGCTTTTAGGCAAATCTTTAACTTCTTTAAAACCTCGCTTTGTTTTAATTGGGAGGAAATCTGCCTCCTGGGTCACTGTGCAAACAGTGGAGTCCTGCTCATCTGCACAAGGTTCTCACTCAATCGGCGGCGATAACAGTGTGATAATAGGGACAATGACAGCCACTTTGGTAGCTGACTGCGGCACTGTGGATTGGCAGGTGGAAGGGTTGTATCTCCCAGGTTTCTAAGGGGGTGGCTGAGAGCACACAGGGTTGATCAGCCTGGGGGGCACTGAAAGAACACCTAGCTTAGAAGAAAAAGGTTTGGTTTTGAACAGATTGTGCTTGGGACAGTCACCAGAAATTTGTTTTAGTGATAGGTATTTAGAAAGCAGATGGAGAGAGAGGACAGAACTAGAAATACAGATTCATGAGTGATTGGAATCCTACCTGAAGCTTTGGGAATGGAGTTCTGGAGAATGCTATGTATAGGGAATACTGAAGGGAAACCAGGGTAGTAATTATTTTGTTCAAAATGAAACCTCTGGTTCGGGGTTGTCAGAAACAGAGTCATTAAACAAATGTGCACTTTGAGCCAACTACATGCCAGGCACTGCTTCCAAGACTGAGAGGGAAACAAAAAGCCCAGTCTAGGCAATTTACATTGTCACAGAGGGGACAGCCATTCTACCAGCCTGGCACCGAGAACGGACACCTCCTGGGAGAGAAGTCGGCAGAGGCCTGTTGTGTTGAGTGTCTGCGACAGGTCCACACTGCCTCCAGGCGCCAGGCGAGGCCTCCCCAGCAGGTGACATTCGAGTTGACATCTGAGATTAGGAGAGCACTGGGGGCTTACTAAGTGCAAGACTCCATACCAAGCCTTTATGTGTATTATCCCATTTAAGCCTTAACATCCCAATGAGGTAGGTGCCGTTTTGATCCCTAGCTTAAAAATATGGAAACCAACCCGCAGAGGCGCTAAGTACCTGCTGCACAGCTGGCAGAGAAGCCTTGGCCCAGGCAGTCCTGTTCAGAGAGAGTCCCTGCTCTTACCCACTACTCAGTCCGCCTCCACATCTGTGCTAACGCTCGGAGAGAGGATTTCACCGTGGAAGACGTGATCCACAGCACATGGTGGGGGGTTCGGAGCCACGAGCCATATGTGGAAGTACTAGGAAGTGCTTAATGTGTGCTGTGTATCAATCACTTCAAGCATGGCAGCTTCACAGAGACTTGGCCAGACACCCCAAACATAAATGCCAACTTCACTATTCATTAGCTCTGTAGCCCAGAGACAAGTGATGACCTCTGAAATCGCAGTTTTTTTCACCTGTAAGACAGGTCGAACACACAACTCAAAGATTATCCTGAAGATAAAGACAGACAACCCACACATATCACAGTCTCGAGGGAGCGTAGGGTGCTATCTCCAGCAGCTGTGGTGCTGGGGAAAGGTCCCCACTGCAGATAACACACTGAGACTCCTACGTAAAAAGCTGAAGCTCTAAGTAGGGGGAGCACTGAAAGTAGAATACTTTAGGTGACAGTATACAGACTGTTGTTCTGAGAAAAACAAAAAGAAAACCTGGGAAGGGTGAAAAGTCACTTTTAACGCACTAGCTGGTCTTACCAATTATTAAGGAAAGTTAAATTTATCTTACTTGTCACTGTGGAAATTAACTCAGATATACTACAAGGACATTTTATTTCACAGAAATACCCTTCCTTCCAAAGCGACTCAATTAGAAAGAATGGGCATCTTCTCTATCTCACCTTTCCTCTCCCTGCTTCCCTCATTCTAGACAATGGAGTATTGTCTCAGAAGGCAGAATCAAAAGAGCAACACAAAAGCAAAATCCATCTTTGGGAAGAACAGATACCACGGGCCCAAGGTGCTGTGTTAAGTGCTGTGGATCCCTCTGCGCTATTGTGGTCCAGAGAGACGGCTCTCAGCCTGCAGGCTCAGGGGTGGTTATGAAGAGAGGTTTGCTCGTCGTGTTAAAGGACACAAGAAACATGGCTGTGCCCGCCTCTTTCTCCTAAGAGACCACCTCTCCCCAGCCCTGCCCACCTAGCCACAAGGGCAGCTCTGTTCTTCAGAACACAGAGACCATTCCTACAGGAGGGCGTCTGCACTGCCCGGGTGGGAAACACTTGGTGTGAACGAGCTTCGTAGCACCGGTCTCCGGAGGGACATAACCTCTGAGTTAGTCTATGCCTGCCCTGAGCACCTGCCCCTCTTGCATTTCCACCTGGACTTGCCCTCCCCACAATGTCACATTGACATGCTATTTTACTTTCTTCTTTCCACAAAAAAACTATGGAAAATAATCTTGTTCAGTTTTTTAACCCATTCCTTTTCTACCCACCTTCACACTCTAAAAATTATAAGCTCCATGAGTGCCTAGATATTGTCTTTCTTGTTCACCCTTATGTTCCCAGCACCTGGCAGGAAGTAAAAAGTTCAATAAATATTTATTGAATCAATAAAGGAATGCAGAAGCGTGTGATCAAGTTGCAGGGGCAGAAAAGTAAAAGCCAAGTTTGAGAAAGTGTTGATTTCATTCTGGTCCAGCTGGGCACGGACAAATGAGGAGAGACAGCAGGTTGGCAGAGGGCCTGTGGAGTCAGACGGTGCAGAGCCCCTGACAGCATGGGACCAGTACAGGCCCACAGGGGACAGGCCCGGACCCCGTGAGGATTCACCCCACAAACAGGCTGGGTGGAAAGGAAGCCGGAAAGCCCAAGAGCAAAGCATTTGTTACTCATAGAATTGGCAGCAAATGTTGGAGAGTATTTGGAGAAATCGTTTTTAAATCTTTGAAAATCAATTTGATAATATCACAAAAAGTCGAATTGTGCACATTCAAAGTGGAGTAATTCTGTATTAGTTATCCAGATAAGAAACTATTGCCTATGTCCAATTTATGCAAAAATAATACAAACAATGTTTACATTAGAGAAATATTTTAAACAATCACATATCCACTAATGAGGTGATTAATAAAATGTAATATTTATGCCATAAAATACCAATTAAGTGTATGTACATACATATAAACATGATAGATTGTAAAAAATATGTAAAAATGGAAAGTAAGTAAATCATAGGGCAATAGGTAGATATGAAACCATTTATGCATATTTAACCCCATTTAATAGACAATATATTGATTATGGGTACATGTAAATATATACAAAATATTAAAAGTACACATTGAACTGAACTTGGGCTCTGAGAGCTAAGGATGGAAGGAGGGAATGGAACTGAAATTAGGATTCAAAGGGAACTTGACTATCTAATGTTTTATTTTGTTAAATAAGTTCAAGCAGGTATGACAGAAATGATGTTCCTTTTTTTTTTTTTTTTGGTACCAGCGATCGAACTCGGGTCCTTGCACTTGATGTTTTTAAGTTTGAATGATGGGAGTATAATACAGTGTTACTGGGAAGCAGAACAGAGATACTAGACATGGATGGAAAAGCTAACAGGACTCCAGGACTGTCTCGATCATTAGATGGTGTAAAAGAGGCAGGAAGAACAATGAGTTAAACATTATAAAGACTAATATATATATATATATATTAGCTGATAAGTAACTGGCCATATCACTAAAAGAACTAAAAAGAAATGAGTTCTATTTTAAGGTCCCTCAGCAGTTCACTTTGTGTCTTTAGCACCTACGTACAGTGCTCTGTATTCAACAAATATCAGTCTGCTTTTTGGGAAGTCAAGTAACCAAGTTTTTTGTTTGGTTTTTTGTTTTGGGCAGTACTGGAGATTGTGCCCAGGGCATTTGCACCGAGCTACATCCCATTTTTCTTTTTTATTTTGACACAGTCTCACTAAGTCACCAAGCTACCCAAGGCTGGGCTTGAGCCTGTGATCCTTCTGGCTCAGCCTCCCAGGCTCTGGGATTACAGGCAGGGACCACCATACCCAGCTTCCAGTTACTAAGTTTAATACACATTTCTAGAACTCCTGGGCATCTGATCGCTTATAATCAATTAACCACCCTATGAAAGCAACTGGATAAGAGTTTTCTTTCAGTAAATAACATGGACTGATTGACCTAAACTTACACTGTTCGAATTAAAATTTCAAACATAAAAATACTGTGAAATCAAATCCCCTATTCCCACATAAAGATGATCAATTTCCAATTATCAAAAGAATGCAGTTTGTCTTTAGTAAAATGCACACACCCCCCGAATAGTCATGATATTTACATGTTTGGATAATACTTTCTTACCCTTTCATAATGTATTTTGGAAGCCCTAAAAGTCAGAGCTCTTAGCTCTTCTCTGAGAAGAGACGCAGGAGCCTGGGTGACTGGTCACGCTGACCCTCAGCAGGGTCAGTATTGGAACTCAGAACCCTGGAGCCTCTCGGATCTTGCTAACCCCAGCAGGATTTATGCCTCTATAGGACTGTACTTCTTCAAGTCCTCTAGGACTAAACATCAGTTTGCAAAGCTTTTTCCTTCAAAAGCAGTCAGAAGTCAGAAATAAGTGTTGACCTAGAAGTTGTAGTCTTTAGTAGTTTAAAAATATCTGCTGAGTTCGATCCCCGGAACCAAAAAAAAAATCTGAATTCACAATGAATATATTATATAGTGCAAACATGTATGAATAAAATTTTTAAAATTAAAAATAAAGAATGTCTGACTTTAAAGGATTCCATCTCTAACATTTGATTTTTATTTATTTTATTTTTTTTTTTTTAACATTTGCTTTTTAAAAGGCATGGCTAAACTACATTGCTACCACCTAACTCTATAAGTAATGTGACTTTGTTGATTTTCCTTTTTTTTTTAAAGAGTCTTCTGTTCAAACTAGGTTAAATTCAAATCAAATGGTACTGTTTAAGCTATCTGCTGGTTTGTGTGTTTGCTCAGGTTAGTGCTATCTTGGACATGCTGGGCCCCTAACAGCCCAGGCCTGGTCTGCCTGTACTGACCTTACAAAGCCAACAGTTAGTGACTGTGTATATAAGGATTTAAGAGATTATTTTACCAGAATAAAGTTACTGTGTAGCCATCCGGTGTAAATGGTATTTCTTTCCATTAACACATTGGAGAGCTTATGGGCACCTAGAATTAAATGGAAGCTTAAAAAAATAATAATATGCTTTAAAAAATCAGGTTTATAGACAAGATTAGGTATTTTCAGTGAAAAACCCAACTCAACTCTGGTTTCTGATCATGCCTGTCACATGGACAGTTTTATGTTTTTTTCATTATCACGTATTTCCCATTCTAATTTCATAAACAACTTACCCAAAGTCATGCAGTGACTTCATAGAAAACCCAAACAGCCCCAATTTAGCAATTACAAATCTGATACAAAAAAACTGATACAGTGTTCCTTTCACTAAACTATATTTCCTCATTTTATTTCCCTAAAAAATAATTGTTCACATGTCAATTAAAGTGGTCACACCAAAATGCAAAAGAAAGCTACCATTTTTAGTGAGTTTTTCTTGAAGCAACAACAAAAACTGAGTTTATGCTAAAAAACAAGCTATCAAAATAACATTATACCATACCAATTTATCTACAAATTTTAGTCTTCATTGTAGTCATTAATTAAAACACCATAAATCTTCTTTTCCAATTGCTCAAATATTCATAAACTAGTATACAAAGCACCAAAATGCACATTAGCCACAACACACACAAATCCATCACTCAATCTCGGTCCATTACTCTTGCCAAGGTCAGTATCAAGTATTCCTGAAATTTTCACTTGTAGAATGAATAGATGTTTTGTAAGGATTATCTATTCAAGCAGAAAGGGGGTGCTGGTGAACACAAGAAACAATTAGCCATTCAGCTGGTACGGAGCAAATTCCAAGTATGAACTCCTTTGTTTGTTTTTATTGTTTTTTGTTTTTCTTCACTACCTTAAGACTCCAACCCACAAGAAGAAATACACCTTGTGAGATTTTTCTAGAACTTTTCTACAGATGTTGGTGGAGATACTGATGTCAGCTTTGGCTGTATTTTGCAGCCAGGGACTGGAACTCCCAGCTGTCTATTTGCATTTCAACACCATTCTTTTGTTTTCTGTCGCTCAAGAAGTTCAACCAGTTCAAACAGCAGGTAAGGCAGTTAGACCACTCCAATGGCCCTAGAAAACTCAAAGGGGAGAACTCTCACAAAAAATGTGACTATTTTAGTTAAAAACTACCACTTACTTCATCACCCAAACCTACAAAGCTCGAGCTAGTCCATCTCGTTAAAAATTTACCTTGGATTGCTCTTCCTTCTCTCTGTGCCCTAGGGAGGAAAGAGTGTATGTCGGGGGGTGGGGGGGAATCTCTCCTAAATAAATATTATTAAAATGTTCAAATATTCATAGGAATTCACAGGTCATAGTACAGCATTTGATTTGATTCTGAGAGCCTCTGTCATTTGTGCTGAAGGAGCTCTCCTAATATAGCACTGACAAAGTGGAGAGAAAAATGTGTTTCAGGTAGACTTGGAGAGGCTGGGTAAAGGTCCTGCCATCCCAGGATCTGCTGGACACGAAGGCACACAGGGTGCTGAGGCATCAATCCTGACTCACTCACTCAGGTGACTACATGGTCAGGACCCCAGGATGTGCTACACAGGACAGCTTTCTCATGTCTGATATTCCAACACAGCAGATAAAAGTCTGCAGAGTTGCAGATCTGCATGGATAAATCCCCCAAGCCTGTGTTGAAAGTCAGTGTTTTTAGGAAAAGACCTTATCATGGCAAGGCCACAGATCACAAACTAGAGATGCAAGAGATCATAAGGTTCATTTCTTCAAGGTCCATGGTTGCACAGCTGGTCTGTGACAGACCCAGAATCATAGGGTAGCCCCTGGGCAGCCAACCCTGCACTCTCGGGCATTTAGTTACCAACACTTAGACCAGGTCCACAGCAAGATGGTATCATCTGAGATTTGGAGATGTGTCAAGTCAGCCTGTGATGATGTATCCGGATAGATTTCAAACACCTGAACTTGCCATCACCACATCACCAATAGTAGCCCTACCAACAAAATTATAGATTCAAGCATTCAGCTCTTTGAGAAGCACTCTCCTAGAACCTGGCATGATGAACAACTCCAACTGTCCTTGGAAGTATTGGGGCCTCCAGTGTATCAGTCTCTTTGCTTTCTCTCAGCTTATCAGCCCTCTGCTTTTTTTCCACTTTCTCACTTATTATATAGATGTATGTATTTTTTTCATTTGTTTCTGTCTTTGTTTGTAAAGATGTAAAGATGGGGTCTCACTATGTAGTTCAGGGTGGTCTTGATCTCATTATGTAGCCCAGGCTGCCCTTGAACTTTCAGGGATGCTCCTGGCTCAGCCTCCCAAGTGCTTGGATTACAGGCATAAGCCATCACACATAGATTCCCATTTATTCCAAATAGATTCTGTAGTCTGTTATTGTAATATCCTCCTTTTGAATCACTTAATCTCTCTTCCACTTTGTATTTCCTATACATTCATCTAGGAAAATGCCAGCCCTGGAGGATCCTAGCCATCCACTCTCCCACTGTTTGCACACAAGCGGCAGACCCTGCTGAAGGGGAAAAAGGTAGATAGATTCATGGCCACCTGTTTCATACAGGCCCTTAACACTAACTACTATACTATGTTTCTCTTTTTAACTCTCTTTCCAACAACTATTCCAATAAGAATTTCTAATGACCATTTGAAACTTTCTTCACCATTTAAATTTCCAACACATCTGCTTTTCCCCTGATTGCTTCATCTCCTGCTGCTTAGGTGAGGGCTCCCCAGACCCCTTTTCCACCCAGAGCACTGCCTTCCCTCCCAGCTCCAGGCAAGTGGACTCATCCTCTGTGAGATCAATCCCTCCTTGTGGGCTCTGCATTCTCTTCTCCCATCATCACTCACAACCTTTTTATCAGTTTTTCTCACACCACACATTAATTCCAGCAGAAAGTCTATTGGTTCTGCCTACAAAATATGTCCAAAATCTAGCAATTTTACTCTCATTACACCTACCATCTCATTCAAGACACAGCTGTCTCTAGAACATCATGTCCTCTCCACTTTTACTATGCCCTTACTCTCCATTCTCAACACAGTAACCTTGTGAGATAACTGAGCACATAACCTCCTTTGCTTTAAACTCTACAATGGCTTTCCCATCAAGGCCAACAAGATTCTACCAGCATTGCTCAAAAGAACTTTCTGTGATGAAAAAAATCATCTACCTCTTACTCTACAAATACAATACTCACTAGCTATACATGGCTACTGAACATTGGAACTATGGCTAATGTCATTGGAGAAATGAGTTTTTAATTTTTTTATTTTTAATTATTTACATGTAAGAAGCCACTTGTAGTTATGGTCTATCATATTGGAAAGCACAGCTCCATGTGACCTAGTCTCCATCAATATTATTGCCATTAGTGCTAGTATCTAGATCCCGCCCAAGCCTTGTGCACTTTTTAGAGGTGCCTGGACCAAGGGTGTGTGAATATGGATTATGGGTATATAACTGGATCACTCCATTGACTGGATTAGCATAGTTTTGGGTGTGGCTGAATGGATTAACTGAAAACAGACCAACCCTGGGTGTGAGTAGTGCCAACCAATAGACTTGTAACTTTAATGGAATAAAAAGAGAAAGGGAGACAAAGTCTTTGTATTTTTTTTTTTTTTTGGTACCGGGGATCAAACACAGGTCCTTGTGCTTGCACAGCTGGCAGCGAGACCACTGAGCTAAATCCCTGGCCCTAAAATCTTTGTAAATAGGGGCAGAGAGGTTGAAGGAAGGGCAGGGGAATGGGAAAAAATAAGAACCAAGATATATCATGTACAGGTACAAATTCCCAATGATGAATGTCATCATATTGTATACCTAAAATGTACCAATAAACTTAATGAATAAAAAAAACCTGTAAGAATGACTTTATATACTAAAAATATCACAAAGAGGCTATAACTGAATTTAGTATAATTCATGTACTGACAAAAAAAAAAAAGAGAGAAAGAGAAAAGGAGGCTTGCTGCTTTTCTGCCTTCCCTGCCAACGACTGTTTCTCCTCTACCATATCATCCTTCCTGCCTTGGAGATAACGGATTATGGACTGAAACTTCTACAAACTGTGAGCTAAAATAAACATCTCCTTCTTTAACTTTAGGTGTCAACAATGAGGAAAGTAACTGAGAAACCCCGCTTTTGTGTAAGCCTCCATCTCACTACTAAAGCTCAGATGATGTCACTTCTCTGCTCTATGGCTTACCATATCACTCAAAATAAAGGCCAAGGCTGAGAACATGGCTTGGTATGATCTAGTATGAGTAAGGTCCTAGGTTCAATTCCTAGCAACACACACACACACACACACACACACAGTAAATTAAGTAAGAAAGCCAAGGAACATTTTCATCTTCATCTACATATGACCTGGCCATTCCACCCATCTACCTGACCTCAGTCCCTTTCCCATTCTCTTCCTTGTTGACACCACTCCAGCCACAACACTGCCCTACTTAGTGGAATACTCTAAGCATGCTGCTGCCTCGGGGCTTTTGCTCATACTGTTCTCTTGGCCTGCCCCAGTATTCATAGAACAAGTCCAGAGTTCCCTTCCTTCAGGTTTCTGCTCCAGTATCTTCTGATGAGAAAGGCTGGCCTAACCTTACCTGAAGTGAAAGCCTTATCGAAAACAGTACCTCTCCCACCCTGTCCCTATACTCTGTCTTTTCTTTATAGTACTTATCTCCATTTGATATATCACCCTTCTGTTTGCTTATTGTCTGTCTATCTTCCCCAGCAGGGGCCGGGTCTCTGTTCTGTTCAGACCAGTACCCTAATACCTGAAACAGTGGCTAGTTTAGAATAGGTAGTACAAAACAAACAAACAAAACTAAGCTGCAATGAATAAGGATGGCCTCGTGGTACTGCAGACTACTTACAGTCTTTACCCTTTTTAGCTGTGATCCAGCACTCTTTCGTACCTATTCCCTGAGGAGAGGCTGAGTATTGGGTTCACTGTTAGTATCCTTAAGTACATGAGGGCTACTGGGTGCTTGAGCTCTGTTATACTTTGTTTGGTTTGGTTTATTGTTTTATTTTTGTTTTTGTTTTGGAGGAGGGGCGAATCAAACCCAGGGGCACTCTACCATGGAGCTACATCCTCAGTTCCTTTTATTTTTTTATCTTATTTTGAGACAGGGTCTCACTAAATTGCCCAGGCTGGCCTTGAATGTGCAATCCTTCTGCCTCAGCCTCCTGAGTTGGTAGGATTACAAGTGTGCACCACTACACTCAGCTCTATTAGTTTTAATCATGAACACAACTCATCTTACAATATGGAAACAGAGGCTAAGTAAGCTAGAGTGGCCTTCACCTTGTTTCTTATGATGACCTTCGCCTTGTTTCATAGTCAATAGAAATCCCTTCTTACAGCCCCTACAAAATGTGCATTCAAGTGACCTCATGACTTCACTATCATCTCTACTGACTACAGCTTCATAGAGGAAAAGGAGAATAACTATTTTTGTAACAGAGCAAATGAAAAATAATTTATTTAACAAAAAGTAAAATTTGCCCTCATTTTCTTCTTCTTTTTTTTTTTGTACCAAGGATTGAACTCAGGTCCTTGTGGTTGCAAGGCAGGTGGTGGAACCACTGAGCTAAATCCCTGGCCCCTCACTTTCTTCTTTTCTTTCTTCAGTACTGGGGACTGAACCAGGGTCTTGCACATGCTTTGCAAGTACTTGATCACTGAGCTACATCCCCAGGCCTTTTTAATATTATTTTGAGACAGTTTCTCACTAAGTTGCCCAACTTTCAAACCTCCCGCCTCAGTCTCTTGTGTAGCTGTTCAAGTAGTGCCTGCACCACTGCACCTGATATTCCATTTTCATCTTGTTCCTTCTTACCAAATTGCTGTTAGATTTTCAAAATGTTTTGCTAAATAAAATATTGTTGGCCTTCATGTTTGAAAATGATGCTGCTGAGAGTGCTATTATTTATGCTAGAATTTTTACAGTCAGCAAATAAAGCAATGGTGGTAAATTTAAGACCAGTTTCACAGGATGGATCAGCTTCCTCTTAGCCTGCTGGACAAGGGTGAATCTTTTCTTATGTTTAACATACTAATGAGAAGCAGGGATGACCCCAGCAAATGCAAATAACAGATAGTCAAAATGATTTTTGCCTTTAGTTCTTTTATATACGCCATGGAGTCTTCTGGTGAAAATGTCACACCATAAGCATCAGTTTGTATTTTACATCCTGTTCTTTTCCATTGGTGCCTGACAGAAGCACCAATGAATAGGGAAATTATATTTTTGGCTACAAAAATATAGTAATTCGCTGGAGAGAGCACTTAAAAGAATTGCAGGGATGTTGGGACTCCTGTTTCCAACACCCTTGCCTGTCAAAGGTGGAAACCCAGTCAAGCAATTTGTTGCCAGGCACAGACCTGTGATGAATTAAGGACCAAGGCCTCTTGACGTCACTGCAGTCAGAGCACTTTCACCAAAATCCAATGATTATCCTCCAATTGGTCTGGCGGCATGTGTGTGCTTGGTGGGAGGGAAGAGAGGATTTGTACAGATCTGTATCCCACTGTTTTGATGCTGCTTAGTTACACATTTGCAAATTGCTTTTCAAAATTACTTCTCTCAAAATATCCAGACACCTGGCCACTGCTTACTAACCTAATGCTAAAATAGGCATCTTGATTGGCTCACCCTGTGACTTTAACCATTCAGCTGCACTTGACCGAAGTGATAGATATCTTTGCCAAAAGAAATATGAACAGCTCTGGGAACTGATTACAGAATTGGAATTGGTCCAAAGTGCAAAAGTGATGGCTCTGTTGTCTGGAATGTCTCAGGGCCAGGACATTTTTCTCAACAAGTCAACTCCATATAATGAAAGCAATTAGAAGAAAATCAGATCTGCACAGAGCTTCTCTGTCTAATATGGGAATAATAATTAACTGTCCAAAAATGTAAGCACTGGCTCATGGCTGATGATTCACCTTTCAATTGGGCAGAATAAAAGGCCAAGCCTTTTGTAAAGCAATTTACAGTGTGTATCACGAGTCATAAAAATGTCTGTTTCCGTTGACACAGTAATCTTATTGTTGAAAATTGATCCTAAGGAATGATCCAAAGGAAAAGATGCTAGAAGCTGGATGTGGTGACACATGCCTCTAATCCCAGCACTCTGGGAGTAGGAGAGCTGAGGCAGGAGAGCTGAAGGTCTGAGCCCAGTCTGGGCAACTCAGAGACTTAGCAAGACCCTGACTCAAAATTTTAAAAAAGAGCCAAGGGTGTAGCTCAGTGTAAAGGTCTTGGGAACAATCCCAATTTCAAGCAGCAAAAAAAAAAAAAGTTAGCCACAGAATCTGAATCAACCTAAATGGATAAAATGTTAATTATGGTACATCTTCCCAGTGAAATATAGTCATTAAAATGAATTAGGAATACTGTCAAAAAATAGAAAAAACATTGAGAACAATGTTAAAGTATATGTGCATTATGACTGTAATCATGCTCAATTATATTTGCATGTAGAAAAAAATAGCATTATGAATGTTTCTTTTTTTTTGGTACCGGGGATCAAACTGGGGACCCTGCGCTTTCCAGGCAGGGGGTGGAACCACCGAGGTAAATCCCCAGACTGAATGTTTCTTTTCTCCTGAACTTCTTATAATGTCAATCTATTATTTTAATAATTTTAAAAGGAAAGAGTATATATAATGCTTGACCTTTCTCTTTATATAATAAATCAGCACATAAATACTTTTTAAATTATCGAGAGTTCATTTAAAGTTTATATCCTTTAAAAAGCAGGCAGTGTGCTTGTCCAGTGTTTGCAGGCCAGAATACTCAGTTTGGCTTCAACCTTTCTGACCTCCAGGGTATTGCCAGACCGTAAAGGCACATGACTCCGCCTCCAAAAAACTCCTGCCTGGGGCCCTCTCCTCAAGAAATTGGCTTTAGCCCAAGATTAATCTATTCATTATATATCAGAAACATACTAATAAAAAATAAATAAGAAATTGGCCTTGGGGATCTGGGCCCCAAGTTTCTACTATTTCCTGGTAAAACTTGGTTTTTTAATACTGCTGGGTTCACCTACTGAGACCTTCCTTGTTTTTCTGGAAGACACATAAGTTCTTTCTAGATGGACTTTGGATTCTGGACCAAAAGGCAAGAAAACATATAGCTGTGAGGTCTTTATTTCGGTGTTTCTCAAAAATATTTTTTTTCTGACACCTCATGCATCTAGGGAGCAGCTGTGGAGGCTGCCCCTCTTGCTTCTGTGTGCTACCAAAAAGACTCAACCAGGGCCAGGGATTTAGCTCAGTGGTTCTGTGCCTGCCCCACAAGCGGAAGGACCTGAGTTCAATCCCCAGTACCAAAAGAAAAAAAAAAAAAAAGTCAACCATCCCAATAAATAGAGTGGGCAATGAGCCTTAACCTTGAATACACAGCTCTGCCTTCACACAGGTATTAGTCATTCATGTATATGCATGAAAGGACACAGTTTTCGTCATAAAAAGCACTTAAAAAGGGAAAGAAGTAACTTTCCTACAGACTTGTTTCACTGTCTCCAGAGCATAATGTTGATAGAATCTCAGAAATAAATCTGTCTAGGGCAATGCTTGGTAAACTCATACAGTCTTTCCTGCATGTCAGTAAATAGTAAGGAAGGAAAACAGGGTCAATTTTCATTATTGATATATATGAATTATACTGTTTCAAATGAATGCTCCTGTCTATAATTCTGCAAAGGGAAAAATTTTATTTTTACAATTGTTTCTGATTTTTAAAAAAATCTATTAAGCTTTTTCTAAACCATCATACCTATGTTGCTTAAAAATTGTTGAGGCCTTGGGTCAAGGAGACACTCACATTGGCTTTCACAGAAAATGCGCTTCTCTACACTAAAATGGCCACTTAAGCAAGAATGTGGAAATGATTTATCTCACAATGTTTAACGCTGGATCTTTACTCCAGCTATGCCATGACTGCACCATCAGTCAGGGACTGGTAGGTATATGCTCCTAAACAAAGAAAAGCACTCTAATGGCCAAAAGAGCTAGGAACTTAACATACTAAAATTACCTTAATAAAAGTTAAATTACCCACATCCCAAAGAATAAAAAATCACTGACAATAATAATGTTTAAGTATTGAGAAGATCAGAACATAAAACAGATCTATTTACCTCACATAAAAGTTGTCTTCCAAAATTGGTATTAGGTTAAGCAGTGATATTAACAATATAGTAGTATAAAGTAAGAAAGAAAAAAGGAATCAAGTGGCATAACCAGAGGCTAAAACTACCAGTGAGCAGAGATTGATGTTAATTGTTCATTGCAGTATCCCCAGGACTTAAAAGATGCTCAATAAATATTTGTTGAATGAATGAATGAATGGATGAAGGCACAAATGAATGAAGAGAGCTCATCAAAATAAGAACACATCTTGTGTGGTGAAATTATAGAGCCACCCATACTTCCCTTAACAAGTCAGAAAAGTGAATGTTGCCTATGTGCTGTATTTAAGCATTGGGTGTTAAAATTTGGGTATAGATCCCACGTTTAAAATATGGCTGTAAGTGAATGGAGCTAGTTGGGGCCATCCTCAAAGACTGACTCTGATGAGTCAAACATGTTGGAGTTTCAGAAGTTTCTTGGTCAAACTGGCTAGTAAATTTTGAGCACCCCCCTCTGCTCAATCTCCTCTACTCCCTAATTCGCCACTCCAATTATGTGTGGTAATTGGGCTCAGAGGCTGCTTCTAGGGCCATTAGGACAGGAGATACAGTCAAAGACACATCTGAACTCTTCCTTGGGCAGCAATCCAGTGGGCACTCCACCCTTGTTCTCCTCCAGGTTACTACCCCGTGTTCTTGCTTTGTAACATTTATCACAATCCAGTGACCTTGTTTGTTTGCTAAGTACTTCCACTAGAATGTTACTTCTAGGACAGCAATCACCTTGACTGTCTTAGTGTATATGTTTCTAAGCTTATTACTATGGTCCACCACCTGACACAGTGCCTAGTATCTAGAAGTTATTCACATCTCTTAAAATGATTGTTTTGGGGGGGTTTTTTTTTGTACCGGGGATCAAACTCTGGTTCTGCACTTTCGAGGCAGGCGGCAGAACCACTGAGCTAAATCCCTGCCCCTTAAAATGATTGAATGACTAAATGAGTACTAGATTCAGGGATGACGCAAATAGCGTATTGCTGGCTCAGGAAGGTATAAGTCAAAATGTTTCAGTCTGCTACTCTAAACTGTTAATAGTAAAGAATTCTGTTTTTTAAATAAGGTGAGGTAAAAGGCTAAGTAATTGACATATTATGCATGGATGAAAGATCCAAGTCCTCTCATTTCAGATAAATTCTGAGAAAGATCCTGAATTTAAAGTTCAAACTGCTCTTAAATGTAAGAGGACTACTTTTCTAAAAATATACTTCTAAAAAAAAATTTAAAACAGCAAGATTCCAGCTACATAACTATCTGCAAGTCCATTCAGTTTAACCAGTAACTCTGAGTTTCTCCTTAGTTATCATTGTCATAATAAAATACACAATTCACTAATTCTAAAGTGAATTTTTAGAAATCCAATCAAAGACATTTTAATTTCATTTTGCCTTAACTCAGCAACTTTAAGATATTCTATTTTTTATTATATCTGGATTCTCAGGAAAAGATTTTACTTAAAGGGGCTTTTTGATCAGCAGTAAGTATGAAATTGGATCTAGACCTCTCAGATTTTACTGCTGATTCAATCCTAGCTTAACTAATTACAGTGCATTCACTTTGCATTCCCTGAATTATTACATGGTTTTACAACACAGTCAGGTTCTTTGCACGTATTACATCTACAATACAAATCTATTTTTGTCTAATCGTATAGGGAGAAGACTGTGTTGGTATTAATCCACACAATTCACAGAATCTGCAACCTCAACAGCTCAGTCTCCTTGTGCTATATTCAGACACACACACATTGATATTTCATAGTATTGTCGTGGTAATGCAAAGCCTAGATGAAAAATTGAGGAAAGAATAAATGTTAATATTCAATTTCCCCACCCACTCCATACACAAGATTCAATATAATAAACAAGATTCTGCCCATATCAATAATCATTCCAAAACCAGGTATAGCACAGATGGATATTAACTTAGTTGGTTTTGTCTTTGCACAAATATTACACAACGGTAACAGAGATCAATATAAAGGAAAATTACCCATAACTGATACTACACCAAACACTTCATTTCTATCCATACAGGCATATAATTTTATTTCTTAATGCATATAATTTTAAATTACACTCATAGTACATGTCATGTGGGGTTCTGTCCTTTTTGTTTCATATATTTCTAAGTTAGATACTTCATATTTATAATTTTCAGTGACTAATCATGCCATCTGTTAAACTTCTCTAATTTTGATACCCCTTCTGTGTGATTTCTTTTGTTTGGGGGAGACCATGATAAAATAACATCATAGCTGGGCCGGGGATTTAGCCCAGTGGTTCCGTCGCCTGCCTCGCAAGCGCAAGGACCTGAGTTCAATCACCCGGTACCAAAAAAATAAATAAATAAATAACATCATAGCTACGTCTCACTAGATTTTAAAATAAATTTTTAGAATGTGATTAACAAGTCAAAGAATATGAACATTTTCACTTGATTACATTTAAACCCAGATTTAAAAGTTCATTCTAAGAAGCATGAGTATTATGGGCATTCCAGGAAATACACAAATAGGATTAAAATGCTACTGTTTTTTGTTAAAAACATACTGAAGAAACAGGATAGGAGTCACATCCAATGACATGCAAGTCCAGCCCAGGAATATGTGGGAAGTTTTGGTTCCTTGTGACAGGGAAAGATTAAGAAGTGTGTCCCCAAAGCATTTTAGGTTTTCTTTGCATCATTTTGGAGTAATTGTTCCTAAAATTATTTAAGCACATGTTCTGCTCAGAAACTGGATTTTAAGATGTCAGAGATACACTCTGATGACAGGTATATCACTCATTTTGTTCCCACTGTAGCACTGGGCCTCAGACAGATCCAGGCAGCTATTAGGTACCATTTGTTGAGTGACTCTATTTAATGAGATCTAAGAAGACAGGGAAGTTTGAACTCACTAGGTGTGTGCACACTGGGCAGAACTGCTTCTGTTCTACTCAGAGAACCTAACTTACTCATCTACGTGTTATTTGCCAGGTATCTTCATCAGAATCCATTTCACTGAAAGAAGATAACCACAGACCATTAACTGCCAGGCCCTTTTAGGGGCAATAGGTTCAAATCCTAACTCTCTTCCTGAGGTGCGACCACTGACACATTTAACTTCATAATGACTGTTTCACACACACCATCACCCTGATATATATCCGCACTGTGTATGGATGTTTTATGTTTTCCTATTCCCTGACGGATCAAACCCCATAACAATATATAGCAAATAAATTTCATAGGAAGAATAAAGAGACAAAAAACCATAGGAAGAAATATAGATAATTATTATTTCAAAAAATTAAGAGGATTACAAGACCAAACAACATGTACTTGAAAACAACAGCAGCTCTATGGCAAACCCTACCTCACAGAACTTGGGAGACAAATGTGACCTTCGTGCTAGCCATGTAGCTCTGAGGGCTGCCATGAAATCTGAACTAACAAGGAGGACAGAAAAAGGCAATTCAAGAGACTATGGGCGGGTATTCAATTATCTTACAATTTGTTCATAGCTTCTCCTTACTAAAAGGTGGTCCATAGTGGCTGTGCAGTTCAATGTAAACTATTTTTATGAAAATAATTCACTTTTTAGATTTTCTAGAAAGGATTTCAGAGATAGAATGCCGAAGGATTTAGGTAAACTTTGCCCTTTTCTCCATTCTATGAAGACCTCTCTTCAGTTACATTTCACCAAGCATTTTCATGGGCCAAATATCATTTTCTGTATATGCAATATTCAAACACAGTCTTCTGTTAACTGCTGAATGCTAAATACTGAATCAAAATAAATGTGTTGCTGTGGCTTCAGCACTGAACAAGACAGGAGTGGAAATGTCAGATATGCACATCATCTAAAGCCACAAGGACCCAGAGGGCTCCATTACCCCTGAAGGCATCAGTAAAGGCAGCTGTTGAAGAATGCAACAAATATAACATCTATCAAAGATTCTTACACATAACTAAAATGAATTTCTATCATATTACTTAATATCCACATAGTTAAAGACAATAAAATTAAGTCTCTCTTTAAAAATTTGTTTTCCTTAATTAAAAAAAAAGTATAGCTCAGTGGTACAGTGCCCCTGGGATTGATCCTCAGTACAGCAAAAGCAAAAGTACAGGGTTTATCAACAAATACAGAGCCATCCTAGAACCATTCTAGAGTTTAGAAAATCCTACCATAGTCTAAGGACAATGGATTACTGTGTCGTCTCTTTCTAGAAAGAGTAACATTTCTGGTAACAATGTGAGTCAAGCTGGGTAAGATGTTTTCACATTAGCATATGAATAAAAGACCTATCCATAATTCTCAATGTGATTTAAATTTCACTTTCATTTTAAATGGAATGAATAATATTCCAAATAAATGATGAGTGTTTAAAGACACTTTACATTAGCTTATTTTAAAATAGGATATTCTAATTAAAGCAATCATGCATTAATAGACTCTATAACTTCACATCAATATGCTTTTAAACCATTTCTGATAACACCGACATTGTAGGAAATTTAAGTCACCTTTTTAATGTTTTTTTGCAAGGCTTTACTTCTTACATATACTGCAGAAAAATCAGAATGTACAAATAAGCAAAAACTACTTTAAAAAAAACACATAATCCCATCGCCCAGAGAGAATACATTATTAAGCCTTCCAGACTTTTCTCCTATGCACACATTCTTCCAAAAAGAAAAAAGGAATCGTCCTATACTTTATTTTACAGCCTCTATTTTTTTTCCTTGAATTCTTTTATTGATACATTTTAGGTATACAATACGTTTACATTTATCACTGGGTGCTTGTACCCGTACATGATGTATCTTGGTTCTTATTTTTTCCCCATTCCCTGTGCGCCCTTCACCCCCTCCACCCTTCCCTATTTACATAGGCTTCATTTCCATTTTTTTTCTTTTCTCATAATTTTTCCTTTCCCTTCTTTCTTTTTCCCTTCCCCTCCCACCACCCCTACCCCTTTGGACCTTTTCTTCCTATTTCAAATTATCAATTATTCGTTTTAATCATTTTAACCCTTATTTATACTTTCAGTTTCACATACTAGAGAAACTATTCGGTATTTACACGTGTCTATTTATTTTACTAAGAGTATCGTCTCAATATACATCCATTTAGCTATAAATGTCTCTAGTTTCTCATTCTTTATGGCTGGGTAGTACTCCATTTTATAAAAAATTCACATCTTGGGCTGGGGATTTAACTCAGTGGTTCCACCGCCTGCCTCGCAAGTGCAAGGTCCCAAATTCGATGCCCGGTACCAAAAAAAAAAACCCCAAACCCCAAAAAACCACATCTTCTTTATCCAGTTTCCAGTTGATGGGCACTTGCAGCCTCTGTTTTTTGAACTGAATAAATGTTAAATATCTTCCTTTTTTTTTTTTTGGTACCGGGGATCGAACTTAGGACCTTGCGATTGTGAGGCAGGCGGCAGCACCACTGAGCTAAACCCCCGGCCCTATCTTTCCAATTTTGTAACACTGCTTTTAGTGACTGCACATTATAGAAGTAGAATGGGTTAGCCAATCTGTCTGGACATTTAGAATGTTTTCATTTTTCATTATTACGAGTATAAACAGTGAGATGAACGTGCTTGTTTATTGTTGTACATATCCTACCATCTTTCCATAGAAAAATCCCTAGAACTCTAGCATAGGTTCAAGGCCTCCATGCATATTTTAAGGATTTTGAGATAAACTGCTCTCTAGAAAGGCTGGTAGTATATGAAAGTTTAGGCCACATTTCATTTCTTTTTTTTTTTTTTGGTACTGGGGATCGAACTCGGGACCTTGCGCTTGCTAGGCAGGCAGCGGCACCACTAAGCTAAATCCCTGGCCCTAGGCCACATTTCAAAGAGTGTTACATTAGTGTGATGTGTTTAACTTAAATGATAAGTCAAAAATGTAGGCAAATCAATTAACAAAAGACATACAACCAACAAATATAAGAAAACAACTTTCAAACTATTCACAAAAATGCTGATCAAAATAACTGCATTACCATTCTATCAAAACAGAAACATTCTTAGAACAATATCTAAAAGTGGACATAAGCATTTTTATATATCGCAAATGGGTAAGTTTTGGAGGTCAACATAGTAAAATCAAAGCCTTAAGAATTTTCAATGCTTTTAACCTAATATATTTTACTTATAGCACATACCATACTCAAATAATCAGAGACAGGGATAAAGAATTATATGCAAAAGGACTCACAGTGTTATAGATTTCATTATCATAACAGTGAAGAATTCACCAACAACCAGTAACAGGATACCAAAGGAATAAAGTAGCATTACAAAACTACACAGATAAATAATAAAAAGGATAAAAATAAATACAAATATGGAAAACCAGCAGGAAACACAACAAAATGTTAAATTCTTAAGTGCTGAATGTCTTTTTTTTCTTTTTCTCTCCCTCCTTCCCTCCTTCCCCTCTCCCTCTCTCTCTTGTTCTTTTGCATCCTCCAACTTCTTAATAAATATGGCATATAAAAAAGAGAGAAAAATGTATGCAGTCAGCTGGGTATGGTAGCACACATCTAGCAGTGTGGGAGGCTGAGGCAGGCAGATCAAAAGTTTGAGCCCAGACTGGGCAACTATCAGGATCCTGTCTCAAAATAAAACATTTTAAAAGGGCTGAGGATGTAGCTCAGCACAAAGGCATGAGGTCAATCCCAACACTGGCCCCTCCCCAAAAGGTCACTGAACCTTGTTTTTTAAGATAAAAATGCTATTAAATCTGCATTAAGCAGTTTTATATTTAGCACTATGTTTATACTATTAATGTAAATTCACCAAATGGACTAAACTTAAAATATTTTGCATCTAAATTTTGTTCTATAATTTCTGGATAGTTTATGAAAAAGTTCAATATTTATCTTTTTTTTTTTTGGTACCGGGGATCGAACTCCAGTCCTTGGGCTTGTGCAGCAGGCAGCGAAACCACTGAGCTAAATCTCCAGCCCTAATATTTGTCTTTCTTTAGGATAATTTATATTAACTTTTAACTGCAAAGTAAATTTGCAATTGAAGATCTATCTGTGTCTATGGAAACAAAATATATCTCCTTCAAATAAGATATTTAAGAGTGCTACAAGATAGGTAAAAGGAAAAGAATTTATCATTTATTGGAAACAGTGCAAGAAAAGGAAATAGGAAAGAGGTCTTCTGAATTTTTGTTTATTCATTAAAAAAAAACACTAAGAACCTAGGTATTCACGTAAAAACTAGAGTGACAAACAGCTTTTTTCCCTTTCCATCTCTTTCCCTCTAAAAGAAATAAAGTCAAGACAGATGTGTGTAAGCGAGTTCAGAGAAGTGATCCTCTTTATCTCCTAAAGCAGTGTTTTCAAGTTTTAAGTTGTTGTCTACTGGGCCCTATCTAACACTATCTATCTATCTATCTTATCTATCTATCTGGAGACAAGGTTAATTCATGATTTGTATATAGGTGATGGAAATATATTTCTTACTGTGGGGTCATAGGAAAAAAGTGAAAGTTTCAATAAAACAACAATAAACTATTCTTTCCCACTCCCAGTCAAAACTTTGTTTTCCAGATCAAGTTTTCCTGGAAAGTATGAAAAACTAATTTAGGGCAGAAGAATTCTGTAATTATGCCCTAACCCAATCATAAATCTTCAAGTTTTGAGTTGCTCCAAATCATAAGTGTTGGCAGTATGGCCACACTAAACACAGGTCTATTTCTTAGTACTTATTTTACCTGTTATCCTTCGCTAAACAGCTACCACAAACCCCAAATCTTCCACCTTCCTAGCAGCACTTTTCTTTCCCATTTAAAGCCTCTCTTTGTATCCTCTGGGATTTGTATACCATGGTCCAATTCTCCAAAACCTCAGCCTCCTGGCATTACCTTCAACCTCCTGTCCCCACAGTCATCGCAAAAAAAAGCTATTCTTGCACACACTTAACCAACATTTATTGAATACCTCTCCAGTGCCAGGAAAGTGCAAAGTACCATAAATGTCATAACGAACAGAGGGACAGATGCAATGTTTGAGGTGGCACTAGGCTTGCCTTGCAGCAGCAGAGGAGCCCGAGTGTCAGGAGAGCAGAGTGCCACCTGGGAAGAGCAGGCAGGAGGGTGGCTATGCAGGCCTCACAGGAAATGTGGATTTTACTCCAAAAGCAGCTGGAAGCCTCTGACACAAGCTGAAGTTTAAAACAGGGGGATGATATACAAATGATTCTAGAGGGAAGTGGATTATATGGTGACAAAAATAAAAATGGGAAAGAGCTGAGAAGTTAAAGTCTGAACATGAGATAATGGTGGTTTAGGCTTGGGTTGTGACAAGACACGTACTGAGAACTGATTGGAAATATATTCTTGAGGCCAAATGAATAGTATTTGCAGGAATAGTATGGAGAGAATTAAGACAGACGAGGGGGCTGGGAGCATAGCTTAGTGCTACAGCACTTGCCTAGCGTGTTTAAGGCCCTGACTTTGGTCCCTAGTAAGGTGGAACAAGAGGAAAGGTGGGGAAGAGAGGGGAGGGCAGGGGAGGGGAGCAGACAGACTAGGGCTGGGAAAGGCTGGAGTCAGTGTCCTCCTCATGCCACATACCTTTCTTTGACCCTCTTGTAATACTAGTTTCTATAAGCTTCATAGCATTAATATTTTATTTTATGTACAAAACTTTCCTGGTGTGCAAATTCCAAACATTAGCATTAGCAATACAAACTATACACATGAAAATTACAAACAGGGCTATAAAAGGTATAGATCAGCAGTCATAGCATGTGAGGCCCTGGGTTCAATCCCTAGCACAAGAGGGAGGTAGTTGCAAACAGCTGAGCACAACACTGACACTGCCTAACTGGCCTAACAGAACACCAGAAGATTCTGTAAAGCAGAATGAATAAAAATGGAAATGATTCACTCCTATACATTGTTATCCCAGTTCTGCTATTCAATCTCTTTTATGCATCACTGGGATTGTTTTAGTTCTAGATCTTTACCTATTACTGAAAATTTCTCTGTCCTCTGCTCTGATAGTCACAGCAGTCCTATAAAACAGGTAGGAAAGTATTTTTACAGTCACTTTACATTTATGAAAGTTAACCAAGAAAGGTTTAGAAGTTTCCTCAGAATGCATGTATCTTGAAGACCTAAAAGTGGAGAATTTAAACCTCTGGACCACTAGGCTTGTGCTCTTTCTACCCCATTACGGTGAAACTTGGTGCCAGGCTGGATAGTGAGCACAGTGGAAAGTAACAGGGACCAAAGCCAAGACTGCCTTTGCATTCAAGCTGCACCATTTCCAGCATTTCTCTGGTGGAAGTTTCCTAACCCAATTTGTTCATCTGTAAAATGAGATTCAAATTATCCTGCTTCTCAATTTGTCAGAAGTAAATGAGGCAAAGCCAGCAAGAACCTTGACACAAAGGAGATGTTCGACAAATGAAAATACCCAACCCCATAAGCAGCTCTGTGGAACTTTCAAAAGCTACTCCAAGTTCTGCAGGACGTATATTTTGTATAGTGTATTCTATTCCTTATTACAGGGCATTCAAAACAATGCAGGGGCTCTTTCGGTTTATGCAGGTCCAAAATCAGACATTTTAATTGATGGGCTAGACTTGAGTTTCAACTCACATATAAATCACTTCTAACAACATAATATATCAAAATCCCTCCCTCTTCTACTTGAATCAGTAGCTGCTACTAACATGAAGCAGTAATTGCTACTCAATCCTTCTGCCATGGCTGTATAGCCTATGAAGGTATTAGTCAGGCAAGGCCTAGAAAATAAGACTTGTATTATTTAAGGGAAGAATTTCCTAAGAGGCCTGAGGATGTAGTTCAGTGGTGGAGTCTTTGTCTACATACATGACACCCTAGGCTCAACCTCCAGCACTGGAAAAAATAAATGCTAGGCATGGTTTGTATGCCTGTAATCCTAGCACTCAAAAGACTGAGGCAAGGGGATCATAAATTCAAGGCCCGTCTGAGCGACACAGTGAGTTCATGAGTATCCTATCTACATAGAAAGGCACTGTCTCAAAACAAACAGAAAGGGGTGGAGAGATTCTTGGAATAAAAAAAAGATGAGTTACCTCTACCCTGATTTTTAAATGGTACTCTAAACATGAAATTAATACAAATAGGGAGTTTTAGTTAACTCTAAATAGATTTCTCATTTCAAAAATCAGACTGACCTCAAAATATGAGTAATATATAATAATCCTAAATCTATCATTACAATTAGTGATCTAGAAATTATCCAGAATATACATTGGAGATTTATGTTAATCTTGTAGATGCTTCTGAGAATCCATCAGTAAATTTTTATTTATAACTTAAGAGCAGTTAAGGCACTGCTCAATTAGTCACTTATAATTTGTCAGATAAAACAGTGATCAGAAATCAAAGTAATGGGCAAACAAATAAGCTTCAGAATTTAATAACCGAATTGGGTAGGCCTAAGGGATTTTTCTTGCAGTTTCTCACTAAAAGTTGCCCAATCTTTAGTCACTGCCAAGCTTTGTATTCATTTCTTCAATAGTAACTGATCATGGGGCTGGGGATTTGGCCCAGTGGTTCCACCACCTGCCTCACAACTGCAAGGACCCGAGTTCAATCCCCGGTACCAAAAAAAAAAAATAGTAACTGATCAGGTTATCTAAGAATTCCAAAATAATCTCGCCATTTGTTCCTGATTTCAACTGTGGCACACCACTCAGGGCAGTTTCTCCACCTCAGCACTGCTGACACTCTGGGCTGGATAATTTATTCCTGTGAGGAGCTGTCCTGGGCACTGGAAGATGCATGCCAACATCCCTGATCTCTCCCCGTTAGATGCCAATAGCACATAATTAACCAGCAACAACTGAAACTATTCCCAGATACTGCCCAGTATCTCCTGGGGAACTAAACTGCCTCCACTTGGGAACTACCGATTTACAGTCACTCTCTTGATGTCTTTACCTCCACAGACTGCACGTGCATTTCCTGGAATGGTTAAAGATTGGTTCAACAGCAATTGTTAACACTTTTGAACGGTGCCATGTGACCCTGTCCCACACAGTAGGTGCTACGGGCGACCCTTTATTTTTGTTTTTTGAGACAGGATCTCACTATGTAGTTTAGGCTGGCCTTGAAATCAAATACGTAGCTCAGGCTGGCCTCAAACTTGCAGCAATCCTTTTGCCTCAGCCTCCACAGTGCTGGCATTACAGGTGTGTGCCACCATATCTGGCTACAAGCACCACTTTATAAATGAGGAAATTCAAGCTCGGGGAGATGAAGTAGCTTTATTTGTATTCAATGTGAAAGCCAAGATTTTCAATTAGGTCTTACTAACTTTCTATATGGATCTTTCTGTAAATCCAAGACCTCTGAAGAAAGAAGGCACAACAGATACCTGAAATCACCAAGGGGTCTCACCAGTTCTACCAGCGATGCAAGCTCAGGAAAAAGCACTAGTGATATGAAAAAACCTCCAGATAGTACACAAATGACATGTGGACTATGCCATACATAGATAATTATCATCTGATGTTTTAAAATTTAGCTATCAGCACTTAAACTCTCTTCCCCCAGATGCACTTTCTACCTGCTTTGGCTCTCTTCTCTGATACCTTTTCCAGGACTTCCTTAGCTGAAGCGAGCACATCCTTTGCTCCCATTCTGGTCCAGTTACTGTTAGCTTTCTTCCAAGCAGTTAATATCCCCCCATCCCCAATCATCACATGGTGTATTTGTTCACCCAGCTCCAGTGTCAGATATGAAAGGTACTTTACTTTGCTCCTTTTTCACCTTTATCACCTAAAGTAGAGTCTGCCATACTGGGTACCCAGATAACTGCTCGGTGAACCCATTTTATAAAACTACACCAGTGAAATTTGAATTGAGCCTATGGGAATGGGATGGAGTCTGGTTAAAGATGAGAAAGCAAAGCCAAGGAGAAAGTGTTGGAACATTAGAGTTCTAAGACAGCACTTCTCAAACTCTAATGTGTACCTGGAGGTTTTTGTTTTGCTTTTTTTTTTTTTTTTTTGGTACCAGGGATCGAACTCTGGTCCTTGCGCTTATGCAGCCGGCAGCAAAACCACTGAGCTAAATCCCCAGCCCTGGAGGTTTTGGTTAAACTGCGGATTCTGATTCAATGGCCTAGGGTGGGCTGAGACTGTATGTCCACCATATTTCTAGGGGATGTTGATGTTGCTGGTCAACTTTCACAGCCAGGCCCTAGACCACAGAGTGTACTTGGGTAAAAAACAAAACAACAGGCACTCAGAAGGAAATCAGGACTGCAGAGGACTAATTTGATGAGTTGTTTGTTAATGAAAAGTGCATAAGCTATCTCTCTGGATCGCTTTCATTTCCACTTCCAATGCTGATGACTACATGGAACACTATGAAATAAACATTCTGAGAAGCCCAGTGCTAAGCAACCATACTTGCATAGCATCTTTTCAAAATGCAGTGGTCATCTATTTATATACATGTTTTAGTCTTTTTGGGGGATGTAATATGCTAAAATATTTAATATTAACAATATATTTTTCTGATTACCACAATAGAGCATAATACTAAGTGTCATATTTCAACAGATTATCAAAAGCTTTCTTTTCCACTATTGTTCTGCTTTAACATTACTTAATACTTAATGCAATACATTAGTCTCTCAATCTGGTAGACAGAATATGAACAGCTGCAAATTATGAGACAGAAAGTAGCTAATGGGAAGAAAGTACACATTCCAAGATCAAAACCACACAGTTGTCCACCAAGTTCAATTTGGATAAAGTAATTAGGACCACAGTAAATAAGAGCATCATTCAACTGATAAATTATGTTTGCTTATGAGGGCCACTGGTAACAGTATAATGCCTAATTTACTTTTATTACAAAAGATAATTTTAAATCAAATCAGCAAAAAGCATAAAATTATCAAAACATCTTTATAAAAAAATCTTTATTGATCCCTAATTTAAAATAAAATGATTCTGCATTTATAAAAGAAAATATGATAAAACAAATTCATTTATAATCTCTAGTTATGAACGAGTTTCAGCTAATCTAACGGTCTCATAAAATGAAAGGCAGAAATGAGTAAATTTCCAAAGTATGAAACGAAGTTTATAATTTCTTTCACTGAATAATACATTAAAATGATACTTTTGGATCATTCATGTGCCCACAAGGTAGCCCCTAATCTTTAGAATATTTATCAGTTTTTGAATACATTCTAAGCCTGAATTATCAACCTGCGAAATGAAAATTTTTTTTCTCAAAAAAAAAGTTGACTTATTTTACTATAGCCCAAACAACTTCCGCTATCCAGTATTTGTCCAATATTTGAAAGTCTCCTTAATGATTTGAAGTGGCTTTTTCTGAAACACAGGGAGAACTGAATAAAGAATTCCAAAATATAACTATTCTGTGAAGCTCAATTTTCTAGGTATGTTTACCAGAATCGGGCTTCTTCAAAACTCAAAACCTGTCCATTTTAGGCACTGGTTTGCTTCCTATTGATAGGCTAAACTTCTTCCCTTTCTCAGCACAATCCTAATAACTCTACACACATTAATCTTATTTGTTGCCGAGCAATGTCCCCACAATCTGCTCTAAATTGTATTCCATCTGAAAATATATTTCCTCTTTTATATATTCAGCCCCCAGTAATCTGTGTTCTGAGTATTTTATTACAAAGCCAGTAGAAAGGGGAGAGAATGAAATTAAATTTGATCATCTAAATAACTATATACATGGCTTATAAACAAAATTACAAAATGAGATGAGATGAAAGGCAATTCTATATATATTTTGAATTTCTGCTATCATTTTCAGCAGCTCAAATTCTGAACATTTTTAACAAACTGTACTTTCAGACTGTTCAAAATGTTTTTGCATTTTAGTTCCAGATGGAGTTTTGGTTCAGTTGGTGATTGACTGAATATAATTCAGGGTGATCATTTCTTATTATAAAATGTATTATTTACATTTGGCTTGGAAATAAAATTAATTTCCATCATTAAACATCAAGAGAAGTTTTGAAGTTATTTCATGATTATACAACTAATTCTATAACATTTTACTTGCACATTGTATAAGATGCAATTACATATACAAATGAATTCACAAGGTTTAAAAGTGAAAAATATTCTTTTCATTAGTTTAGAATGAAAATGTTTTTAATTACAAATCATTTGTGATATTTTAAAAATATATTCACCTATACTGAATTACAGTTATACAAAATTTCAAATTTCGAGAAAACTTTGGTGTTATTAGAAATAAACTATCAAGGAAGGCATTCCCTTTACTCATCTTTTCCTAAGCACTGCCTTTTCTCCTTTGTATAGGACACAAATGCTATCAGTAAAAATACCATTACCTTCATTAATACTCCTCTCTCCTATTGGGCATGGTGGAGCATACCTGTAATCCCAGCCCTTGGGAGGCTGTCCCAGAAGGTGCCATGAGTTCTAGGCCAGCTTACATTACGTAGTGTGAGTTCAAGGCCAGTCTGAACTACGAGACTCTGTCTCAAAACAAACAAACAAACAAACAAAAAATACTCTTCTCTCCTTTCTAAATATCAAGTTGATTTAAAGTTTTAATAAAATCAAAATGAACAAAATGAGAAAAGGTGCAATGTTCTCTTCATTTTACTAGGCCACACCAGAAATCTTCCCAAATCATATCTGAATTTTGTCCTTAAATACATTCACCAGCAGTATCCCAGAGGAACCCATTATCAGTTTATCATTATTACCAGCCTTCCAAATGTGTCTCATTCAAATCTGGAAGATCTTTCAAGTAGTCAATAGTAAACATGTTCATTAATATTAATCTCCTTGTATTCTTTTTTACTCTGGCCTTACACAATAGTCTTTCCTTCTGTTTCAGAAATAAATCTGTCACAAGTTTTAATAGTTTACAGCATGTTCAACATTCACAGATTTTTATATTCCTTCAGATTAATCCTCATCTATGTTAAGTGTAGACATAACCTAACTTTCTACTAAAAACAAGAAGGCAATTCAAATAGCCAGAGTGTAATGGTTTTGGATTACCTTCGCAAATATTCTAAATCAAACCTTAAGAGATTAGTCAAGTAATCAATGTAAACACTCATTAAAAAATACATAAGTAACCATTCCAAATATGATTGAGTATAGAAATTTGTATATCTTGATGAACTTTCTGAAAAAAATTAAACATTTACAATTTCTGCAGCTGTCCCTTAAATCTAAAGAACTAAAATTCCTCGGTAATTTACCTCACCAACAACATAATCCTTAATATAGTAACACAAGTGTAAGATATTCACTGAAAGGCTACTTATAAGAATCAGTACAAGAACAGTATTTATTTATTTATTTATGTACTGAGGATCGAACTTGGGACCTTGTACTTTCAAGGCAGGCAGTGGAACCACTGAGCTAAATCCCCAGCCCAAGAACAATTTTTTAAAACGTTTTAATGCATTTATGCAGTGCTATGAACCTTGCTCAGCTTTCTAATGTGCTTATGAGAAAATAAAATTTTCATACTGGATCTATAAAACAAAGTTTCCTAATTTTTACTGCTATACTTTTTCCACTTGCAAAATCTTTAGGTTTCACTTCAGTCAGCTTTCTAACCTATATTACTCATCTTTGTTTGGGGTCACTAAACAAGAAACTGCAAACCTCTCCAGCTCCACCATTAAGTGATCAAGGTCATGGGTTTAATATTCATGCAGACCCACAATGATACTCATTTACAGTTCTCACTGTCCACCTAAAAGAAGGAACTCTTTCTCGAATGTCTGCACTTGGCTTCCTCGTCAGAAGAGCCTAGTTTACGCAGAACCAAACATAAAATTGCTATATTGCTGATGATGTTAATTTTGCAATCCACTCTTAAAAATTAAGTCTTTGAAAATGTCACTTCTAGACTTTAAAAACTGCATTTATGCCAAACTCAAGATGAAAATGTGAGCTCCCATTTAAAACTTTAATTTTCCAACAAATTCTTATCTAAAATGGAATGCACTAATGAGCTAGTCACCACTTAAAATTGAAAAACTTTATAAGGCAAAACTTGAAAAATAATTATTAAGTTTTTCCAACTTTTAAAAAGCATTCACTTTCCTATTGTCAGCACAATATGCCTTTATCTATTATACTTGTAAATTTCTCTTTTGGTGAGTGGATGATGTGGGTTCAGAGCTTTTGTGTTAATTCCCAAGATCTGTGCATGTTCACTTGATCACACATAACAATAATTTTGACTGGTAAGAAAAAAAATTTTAAATTCTTTACCAATCAATGGAAGCTATGCAATTTTATGAGTGACTAAGAAAAAGATTTAATATATAAACACAAAGATTAGCCATCTTTTCCCTAGATCGGGAATGTAAACAGAAGTTCACCACAGTTGTCTGTTAACAGTTATTTATTAATTGTTCCACAATAGGACTAAAGTTCATAACAAACCAAAGTACCAAAATAGGTCTACACTGAAAGAATGACAAAATATGAACAGTTTTCCAACTGAAGAATTCCTTTACCTTCTACTTAATTCTGCAAGACCACTATTAATACTGGCGTAAACTTTATATTCCCTTCTTTCAAAACTTATTCCATTTCTTCTCCATTCTAAGGTTTCCCTTAACTCCTTTAACATTCAACCCCTAGCCATTATTCTTTTATTCTCTATTCCCACAGAGGACAAATTTTTTCCCTTTGAAATATGTGGTCAAATTCTCAAATTTTTCTCCAGCTATTTACACATCCCAAGAGTTACCTATTTCAACATACAACTTGCTTTACAAGTCATTTTGCACAGTACACTTCAACCTGGATAGTCACACTCAGGTTACATTTAGTCTTAATGTTAGAAAAAAATCAGTATTGTTCTTCCTAGATAAAAAGGGTATAAATGGGATGGTTGTGTGTTTTCTTTCATTTTTGCCAATACCTGTCTGGGAAGCGACTTTTGTGCAAAAAAAAAAAGAATTTCGGTTTTTGGCTAATTATAGAGTTAACACATTTCTTTGTTGATGGAAAATAATGTACTGTCAAGTCTAGCAGCTATAAATTAGTTATCAGATAAAAAAGTGCAAATTATAATTTCTATTCAGCTCATTATTTAACCCACTTATAAAACTCTATGGCTTTAGTAACCTAAATGTACTCCACAAATGCTAAACTGCATATAAAAGTATTTTAAAGCAACTAATTTGATTATGTTTCAGAAGTGATTTTCTACTTGTGCAATGAACTTTTCAGTATTTGGGCAGCTTTCTACGGAAAGTTTTGTTTTGTTTTAATTTTGTGCGACTAGAAACTAGAGCCAGGACTTTTGCACTAAGCCCTTTCATATTTTTTTGATAGGGTCTTGCTAAATCTGTTGCCCAGGCTGCCTCACTCTCCCAGAATGCTAGAATTACAAGCATTCAACAACACACTCAACTCAGGAAGGGATTCTTAACCTGGGGTCCATAGGTAAGAAATTTTCTTCAGTCATCTATGAGTACAGACTGGTCTGTGTAAATACATTTCTGATAATATATGGATTCAAATAGACACTGATTCTATTAAGTGCCCAAAGGATCTGTGACCCCAAAAATGTTATAGTATTTCTTTGTATGATCCTAAGACTCATTAAAAATTTAGGTAGACTCTACATTCAAATACTGCCAATACTTTTTTAAAAAGTAAACAAATACAAGGAAAGCAGAAATGTGTCTTCTTTCTGTTAATAATCTCTTTAGAAACACTCTCACAGAGGATTCGTTTTTAGACTTTCTTGATCAAGGGGAAGACAACAGAATTCCAAGATACTGTCTCATGCTAATGTTCACTTTAAATAAATTATTCAATACATAAAAATGTAACAAGTGGAACACAATTTCCCTCAAAACTACCAGGAACTGCTTTTCCTCTCAGGGTACAAGCAGATTAACAAACTGCCACAAACCTCTCCTCTTAAATAACGAGAGCCCATAACCAATATATGGAACATTACTGATATAACCTCATGCAACACGATGCATGGGTTATATCATAGCACTAACAAAGGAGTCTTGCATCACACTGAAAAAATGAAATCCTGTCATTATGTATCATAGAAAACATGACCACTGAACTAAGAAAATGATAGTCTTCAGATGTTTTACTTTTAAAAACAGAACTTTGAAGTCCAAAACTTTTTTCCTTTTTTGAAGGAAGTTCTGCTTAACAAGAATCTATGAATTTGGAAGCTAAAGACTGTATGTTTTCATGAGGGGAGGCCGTAAACTTACCCAGATCAAGCTTTAATGCCAAAAACTACAAAACGTCAGATAACAAGGAATGAACAAAAACATTTATCTCTCTCATCTGATTAGTGTAACACAGAAAACTAAATCTGAGGTAGAAATATTTGTATCACTCTGCAATTTTTTAAAAATTGAAAGCTCTCAAGTAGTTTTTTTCCCAGATTGTTCTGCTCTTATTAAACTACTTCACAAATTATTGACCAGTAATTACTAAATGAAGGTAGTCATTCTGAATTTAGAATAGCACAATGAAAACCCAAAGCACTGTTTCCTACTTAACAGCCTGTCTTAAAATAAAAAACTGTAGTTTTGAAAGAACCAAATTCAGATATAGACATTTTACAAAAGAAAAAAAAAGCGCAGGTGAGTGTGTTAAAAAAAATGATAAGCAAATCTAAACAGAAATCTGTACAGGGAAATCAAGAATTGGATTTCAAAGCAAAATGAGTCAATCTAGATGGGTGTGATGGCACATGCCTATACTACTAGCACTCAGGAGGCTGAGGCAAGGGGATCATCACAAGTTCGAGGCCAGCCTGGGCTACATAATGAGTTCAAAGCCAGCCTGAATTACATAGAAAAACCCTCTCTTAAGAAAACTAACAAATAAATAGATACATAGATATTTTTAAAAAATCAGTCAAGTGGGCTGGGGATTTAGCTCAGTGGTTTCGCCGCCTGCTGTGCAAATGCAAGGACCCAAATTCGATCCCCAGTACCAAAAAAAAAAAAAAAAAAATCAGTCAAGATTCTGCTTGGCAATAGTTTAAGAGAATAAACAAATCTAAGGAATAATTCTGGCAAAGTAAATTAATCTAAATTTCCTAATCATATGGCCCCATGCTTATGCTCAATATAAATCAGTTTATCATTTCCCTACAACACTGTTATATATTTAAAAAGCAAAGCCTCAAAGACCTATCCTACCCTTTAATATTTTTATTCCTAATCCCTCAACATCTGTAAACACTAAATTTCAAAGTACAAATTCTCACAATCTCAGGTATTTACAATTTTTCTCCTTCATTTTTAAGTTACCATATTTACTTTCAAACACCTTGTCTGCATCTTCAATATTTACATGGTTTACCTCTTTCCTTCTAGGGCTGGGAATTTAGCTCAGTGGTTCCGGCGCCTGCCTCACAAGCCAAGGTCCCGAGTTCAATTCCCAGTACCAAAAAAAAAAAAAAACACCTCTTTCCTTCTAATATCTATACTCTCAATTTTTTAACATTGTTCACTATGATTTAACAATACTTTACTAAAATGCTCGACTATTTTTATGTGTTATATTGTCTTTTTATAACCTTTTTGAGGCAAAGAAGGATGTACCTTGAACCAAAAATAATTGGAATCCAATTTAGTCTCAGTAAATAATCTTTCTATAGGAATATTTAAAATGACTAATCCAATTTCAATAAGACCTAACATACATATTAGACTTCTATTCTTATTGTGTACCACAAATATAAAATATTCAACCTATTTCCAAATAAAGTAAACCCAGAAACATAAAACACTTTAAAAAATACAGTAAGAATGCAAGCTCCTAAACTGAGGGTTATACCACTCACTATGTGGTATAACCACATTTTATGAAATGAGTTCACAGAAACCTCTGAAAAATGTGACTGATAAAGTGATATCTCCTTTCTTCAATTTTGTGATTAACAGGACTTTTATTGGTAGTAAACTAGAGCAAACAATCAGAATAATACATATGCAGTATTCAGTACACACAATAAAAGTTAAAGAAATTCAAAACCTGTATAAAACAAAAAACTGGAGAAAAATCATACAGCTTAAGAGATACAGTGGTAAAGGTCCTTTCCATCCTTTAATTACAGCTTGTACTCTGTACCCAATAGAACTTACCGCACTTACTGAAGTAAGAAATACAGACATTTTAGTATTGAGTGTATTTAGGAGGATTAAACACATTTTCTAAGAATCTTTCAATGACAAGTTGGTGACCCTGTAGCTGCTAAAGCTAAAGGGAGGAAAGTGGGGAAAGGAAATTAACTAGTATTTTGTAACCATTTTTAGTAATTTCTTATTTTCCAAACACTGCCTTTATAACAGAAGTGTTTTACACTTGCACAATATTAATTACTTTATTATACATGGAAGCCTGTGGTAGGCTAATTACACAATAAGACTGCAAACAACCAGTGGTACTTTTCTGACGTCAGAAGAGTACATAAGACTGAAACATCACCAAAAGTACAAAAAAACTCATCAGCATAAACATCAAAGTACATTAAAAAATATAATCAGAAAAAAATACAACTGCTAAAAAGTGGTTTAGAGCAGAGCCACTGCCTATCAGTAGCTTCAAATGGCAATTAGCGTTCATAGCAAGTTTTGATGACTTTACAAGACCCCTGTACAATACTGAGTAATACACTCCATTAAAATGTACATTAAAGGCTGCAATTTCACAAAGAGGTTCTGATGTCATTACTAAATACATACTCTTATCCCTTACACAAGCTACATCACCAGGTGGAATTATACCCCTCTTAGTATCTATAGCTCTGAGTTCACGGACTTTTACTATACATGGATATCCATATGGGGTTGTTCTTTAAAAAAAAAAAGAGGTTGAGGATGTTTATCATATTTAGTATTTGGATGCCATAGGCACATAAAATGCATAATCAACTGCCTACTGGAATGTAAATCATTCTAAAATTGAAACCAAGATAGGGAGAAGAGAGAACAAGAGAGGCCTAGAACTCTAAGATTAAGAACAAGAATCAAAAAACTGAAGTGATGGTGATATATAATAGTATAGATAAGATAACATTTTTTGGGCCATATATAATAAATAATGCATACTCCAAATGTCAATGAATTAGTGACTCCCAATACTAGAACCCCAACCACATGGGCTTGAACACTGTACTAGACAGTAATAGAATCACTTAATGGAATTACAGCCTTGTTACAGTTAAAGAGGGTGCTTCTTTTTCCTTCTTTTATTAAAGCTATCATTCCAGGCTTTGATCTAAGATCCAAGAATATTTGTTCTACCAGCTGGAATGAATGTGGTTTGGAAGTTCAGAGTACATTTAAAAGCTGCAACAAAATATAGGTAGCCAACAATCTCAGAATTTTGGATCAGCCCAGAGGAGATAGCAATTTGAAATGTTTTCAATCCTTTAATGATGAAATGTGTATACCAGCCCAGAAAGAGCAATCTGAAATTTGAAATGTTTTCGATCCCTTAAATGATGACACGTGTATCACACTATTTGTAAAATTGGATATTCCATTATGGTGATAACGTACAGAATTCCCATGCGTTATTACACTTTCCTGAGAGTAAAGCAATTAGAATAACCTTAATCCTAGCAACAAAGTTTTTTTTTGTGTTTTTTTTTTTGTTGTTTTTTTGTAGTTTTTGGTTTTATCTTTTTTTTTTTTTTTTTTTTTTTTTTTTTGCATTTAAAATTTTTGGGCTATTCCCTGACGATCTATACATGTAAATTTGATTGCTAAACATTGTCACTTTGAATGTCAAACTATTTTTAATCTATTGATTTTGATTAAAAATCATAATACAAACAGAGCTAAAATCACGCTAACAAAATAAACTAAATATGAAAAGTTGCATTGAAAGGGCATTACATTATTCTTAATAGGATCGTGTAGAAACATTCCAATGGCAGTGTTCTCAAAATAAAACAAAATTACATTAGAAGACCCCCAGCCTGGTCACTTTTGGGACCTTACCTGTAACTCTGGCTGGTAGGTGTTTTTACTCTTGTACTACATGGCTCACTTACATCAGACATCATATTTGTATACCCTGAGAAATCTGACACTGAAGTCCTTACTCTATGGTCCACTTCTCCATTAGAGTTAGTGATAAAGGTCATTGGCACCCTGCTGCCCGACTTAAACTGAGAACCAAATGCTTGTGCAAAGTTCTCAATCTGGTACGTTGTTCTAGGCTCTATGTCTTTCTGAGGATCTATCTGGCTAGCTAACTCCTGAGATGGAATCTGAAAGCTTGTTGAGGACTCTAAGTTCTTCTGTTGTTCCTTCTGGCTAGTCAATTTCTGAGATGAGGACTGGAAGGCTGATGAAGTCTCTAAATTCTTCTGAGAATCTATCAGATCATCCAGCTCCTGGGAAGGTGTCAACTGCTGATGTGTAGCATCCAAAGCAGATAAATAAAGACCTGGCTGAGATCCAAACAACATCCCAAAAGGAGGCTTTGGCAATGAAGATGGCAACACTGAGGTAACAGATTGGCCGAAACCACACTCCAAAGGAGATGTAGTGTATATTTGTTTTTCTGGAAATAAAGTGTGGTTATGGAGAGGTGAAGACAAACTGACAAATTGGAAACCAGGTCCAAGAGTAAAACCTGCATTAGTGGATTTTTCAAAAGCCTGTTGGAGGTATTTGGAATATTCTTGTAACACACTTGCTTTATCATTTGAAGGTGTCTGGGTGCTGGGGCTCAAATTTTCTTCTTGAACCAATTCTGAGTGTTCTCCTGAGGTGTGTAAATCCACTCGTGGTTCTGTTATATTGAAAGGATCCTCTTTCTGACTTTCTGATTTGTTGGAATATTGATCCAAAATACTCTGTAAAACCTCATCAGGAATTCCAGACTTGTCATGACAAGACTTAATTTCAGCACTGAGAGCTGAGGAGTCAATAAGTGACAATGGTGCCTCATTGTCCAAAACACTGACACCTGCAGACTGAATGACAGACTGTTGGGAGACCATGTGTCCCACATTTATAGAAAAGGCACTGTTGCTGCTGGCAGTTGGTAAATATCTTCTTTTCTTTGAAAACTGCATGGCATCATCATAATTACTACTTATTTGACCTTGTTTGCCACTTGTATTTTGAAGAAGACTAATGGTCTCCACACTATTATTTGAGACTATACCAAGTGAGCCACTTGGTTTCCCAGACAAGGATTTCTGTCCAACTATGTCTGGTAATGGTGACACAAAATTAAGGTAGTTTTTATCTGTATTCTTTCTGCTTCCTTTCTTGAAGATCAGTTTTGGCACCCTTTTCTGCAATTCATCTATACCAGTGCCAATTATGCCTCCACTGGAAGACACAGTAGGCATTTCTACTGAGTAACTCTGCATGTTTATATTATTTGAAATTTGTGATTCATTTGTTTTACCAGTCTTCTGTTCCTTATTTTCAATAGCTATACTTTTTGACTTCGATTTTCTCCTTGAAGAACTTGTATTTCCCTGAGACAATGCAACCAGATTTCCCATATTGTTATGGTTTGATGACCCAGGTTCTGCACTAGCGGCTCCTTTCGCTATGGCTTCACCACATGTGCGCCTGTGCTTCAACAATCTATCAGTCCTTGAAAAATACTGTTGGCAAGTGTCACACTTATATGGCTTTTCTCCACTATGTGTTCTCTTGTGTCTCTCCATATGGTACTTCTGAATAAACTTCATGCTGCACTGATCACATCCAAAAGGCTTCTCTCTGCTATGAATTTTCTCATGTCTCTGCAGTAGGTATTTCTGAATGAAACCCATACTACACTGGCTGCATTGGAAAGGTCTTTCTCCTGTATGAATGAGGACATGTCTCCGTAGGTGATAGGAGCTTCGGAAAGCAGCACTACAGTGATCACAGATATGAGGTTTTTGACTTGGGGAGAGGATGGCACCTTCTCCATCTCCAACCAAAGAAGGTTTGGAAGATGCACTTGGCTTCCTCTTCGCTTTGATTCCCTGAGATTCTGGCTTTGGCCTCTTTGCCTTTTTGACATTAGTGTCCTGCTTTGGCTCCTCATTGCCATGGTCATCAGTCCTGCTACTGCTGCTCAGTAATACATCTCGGTGGTGCTGGGCTGGTTGCTGCTGGACATGCTGGTGGAGAATACTGAGGTCCTGGATGACACCGTGGCTCCCCCCTTCCCCGCCTCCTAGACCTGGAGATCTTTCTTCAACCCCAGCGAATAGACCCCCATAGTGGTGGTGGTGATGGTGGTGGTGGGACTGCTGCTCCTCAGGATCTGTGGGTTTCTCCTGCTTGATGCTAACCAAAGACTGCAAGAATCCCCAGGAGGTCCTCTGAGAAGGGAAGGCCGCGGCTGACGCCGCCGGCTCCTTCTTGAAAGTCATGTCCGGGGCTGGCGGAGGGGGGGGTTCAGCGGCCGGGGCTGCGGAGGTAGAGGAGGATAACACGCACTGCGGGGGAGGGGCGGCCGACCCCGCAGGCCGGGTGAAGCTGGTGACCGGGGGAAGCCGGTGGTTGAACATAACCATACCCTGGGGGAAGGTGGGCTCCATCTCGGCTCTCCTGCTGCCGCCGCTGCCGGGGCCGCTACTGCCGCTGCCGGGGCCGCTACTGCCGCTACTGCCGGTACCGCCGCCGCCACTGAGGAACCCGCTGCCGATTTTCATACCCCGGAGGAGGCCTGGCTGAGGAGAGGAGGGGGAAGCGGGGGGAGAGAGGAGAGGAGGTGGAACCGGGCCCCGGGCCGGGACCACCGCAGCGCTCAGGACCCGCCGCGCCGCCGCCCAGACCGCAACGCGCCCAGCACTAATTCCCAGCCCCGTCGCCTCAGGCACCGGCACGAAGGGCCGTGCGACTCTTCCCCGGGCCTCGCCCTCTCCCTCCCAGACCCACCCGCAACACTTACGGGTCCTGCCGCCGCCGTAGCCGCCGTCGCCTCCAGTTAATAAAAATAACGCCGTCCTCTCCACAATGGAATTAAAAGCCTCCCCTGTACTGCGCAGCCGCGGCGCGGTGTCTGCTGGGAACTCCTCGACCCGGCCAGAGGGAGCTCGGAGAACTCAGGGCGCCTGCGCCGCAGTTTCCGCCCGGCCTGCCTGTCAATCACAGGGACGGTTGGGCGGAGTTGGGGGGGGCGGTGTCCAGGGTAGGTGGGGCGGGGATTGGGAGCCGTACTGAACTGGGGCTTCACAGGAGAATAGATGTGATTGGTGGCCTGCACCCAAGGAGATGAAAGTAGTTGAGGGTTTCAGGGGGAGACCCGCTCGGGAGGTGTAACCCAGAGGGACGGGAAGTGGGTCAGAGGAAGGGGGAAGACAGTTTTGCAGCGTGGCGTGGGAGCTGCAGAGGAAGGGGTTAGAGGAGAAGACGAGGGAAACTGAGGACTGAAAGTTGGGGCTTTTTCACTTTCGGGTTTGCAGTCCATGAAAACACAAACCCACAAGTGGATCATTTAGGGCACTTTTATTTCTGTCTAAAAGCGTGAAAGTTAAAATGCCCACCATTATAGATACTTCTGTTATCCTGTTTAGCTTGGAAACACTAATAATGGGTATCTTTTGCATTTATTGGAGGAACTCACTTTGAAACCGCAAGAAAGGTACCGTTGCAAAAAAGAGAAAAAAAAATTGTCGTACTGCCAACCTACCTGAAGGCTACTGGAAAGGGAGACCGCGTGTGATCCAGGTGCAGGAGAACTGTAAAACACGCCCACACACATACTTCAGCTCATCAGATGCTGTTTAAATGCCCACATACCTTCCCAGGCTTGCTAATGAGTCTTTTGGCCACGTTGTATTGTTGCCTAGCCTCTTATATTAGTTGTGAAAAATTGACCCCCAGGCCCTTCTAAGATCTCTACTCTAATCTATTCTTTCCTCCACAGAATAGAACACCTAGAAATAATTTTTTACAAATTTTTCTATCAAGGGAAAATTATAAAGTAAAATCTTGCAAAGTTACATCAACAAAACGAAACAACTATTCAGTGCCTAAAATAGTCAAGGTGCTGGTTTTCATATTAAGTGTGCAGAAATCTAAACCAGCAACTTTCCTAAAGGTATTTATAAATCACAAAAAAAAAATCAGCAAAAGAACAAGACTATGACAATAATTTATTTGCATAGTATATTTTTAATGAAATTGCATGTTCATTTTCTCATACTATTTCTCTAAATAATTTCTCATAATAAATAACCCCTGAGAAATTTCATAATTGAAACCATTAAGATTATTTACTAGCATTTATAGGCCTCTCAGTCTGCCAGAAGAAGTTAACAGAAAATATTTATTGAGCATTTTTGAGATAAGAAAAAATTGTAATTTTCTAACCCCATCTCACCATTTAAACCGCAAGTTTAATACTGTCAAGTATAGCTAAGTATTAAAGACTGCAAATTCAAAACTTCAGGCAGTAGTAAAATATTAGTCAATGCCTATGAGAAATGAGACTGTCCCTTTATTCAGGGTGTCAGTGTTTAATAGTAAGCTGAGATGCATATAAGCTAGTCCAAGCATGAAGGGCAGTAGGGCACTCATATGAAAAGCCAACTTTGTTCCTCAGTTATCAAGATAAGAAACCTGTCATTTCCCTCATTCACTCTGTCAGCCTTGAGATACTCTAAGCAGACTTACCTCTGTGTTGTACACCCCATATATCAGGAAGATGAAGAGACCCTGTAAAATAAAATGGAGGGGAAAAGCTGTTAACGCTAATCATTTCAGCAGTAGAAATACCTGAAATAAACTTTCCTGGGAACAGACAAAAGAAGACACACTTCATCAAGGTCAATTTATTTTCCTATTTTTCAACATTAGAAGCTGTACCTTGAGCATTTATATGATAACACAGCAGCACATCATTTATAGTAGTTGTGCTATTCAGTTCTTTAGAAGTAGAAAATAAATACACAGTCCTAAGTACATAGAATAGTAATTAGGAAAATCAGTATACTCGTCTCTGAAAGATACACAGCTGGATAATGAAAAATCAAACTCAGAAAATGTCATCAAAGTAATCATAGAAATGGCACTAACCATAAAGACTTGTAAGCACTGTTTTAGACTGTAGCAACTAGAATATATTTGTTACAATCTTCAGTGGGATAAAAATTGAAAAATAAGTATAAAACACAAAGGATGGCATTTAACTCAGTGCTTGCCCTAGCTTTGATCCTCAGAACCACAAAAGAAAAACAAAATGCCAAACCCAAAACTCTAAAAGGATAAATTTAAATAAGTATTATAATCTATGTGATTTCAGAAATTAAAACTATTACAGTACATGTATTTGTAAGAAAGATTAATGAGTTTTAAACAATTTAAAAATTCCATTTTGTCCATAAACTTTAAAAAGTTCAAGTATACTCATTTTTTTCACTGTGTATACATGATGTCCCAAAGCTTAATTCTATCTTCTAAGTAAACTTTGTTAAGATCTACACAGTGCAGTGAATTCAAGAAAAAAAATTATTTTCCTCTGATTCAGGTAAAAGCTATAAGACAATTAACAGTCCCCTTCCCTCATTAATTTCTAATTCTTTCTTTCTGTCAGTGCCTTGTGCATGCCAGACAAGCACTGTGCCACTGAGCTACAGTCCCCAGGCTTTCTAAAAATTTTATTTTGAGACAGGATTTCACTAAATTGCCCAGCAACTCAAATTTTAATTCTATATGTGAGATTAATAGGAATATTTTGCTTTTGCAATAGATGAGTAAATAAAATTTTCTGAACATTGGTCCATATGCATTATTTTACATAAAATCTATATACTTTGAAAATCACAGAGCCTTTTAGTAATAGGTGTAATCACTATTATAATTTATATACTATGTGACATCAGTTTTTCTCTAAAGGAAAGGACAGTAAAAATATCTTACTTTCCCTCAGGTATTAGTAAACTAAGGAAAATTGGGGTATTTTCCAGTATTTTTATTTACAGTGCTTCCATGTTACCTGTTCTCTTTTTTTTGTTTCGGTACCGGGGATCGAACTCAGGACCTTGCTCTTGCGAGGCAGTTGCAGTGCCGCTCACCTAACTCCCCAGCCCACCTGTTCTCTTTTAATGGTAACACATTTAATCCTCTAAAGTAACATAAAATGATCAACAAAAATCTCCCTTTGGCAAAGGAAATGTGTGCCTGTAATTTCAGCTCCTCGTGAGGCTATGGTCGAGGATTGCAAGTTCAAAGCCAGCCTGAGCAATTAAGCACGACCTTGTCTAAAAAAATAAAATTAAAAAGGAATGAAAATGTAGCTCAGTGATATAATACTTGCCTAGCATGTGTGAAGCCCTACGTTCAATACCCAACACCACACACACACATACAAAAAAAAACTCTTTTGAAGGGCCGAGGATTTAGTTCAGTGGCACCGCACCTGCCTCGCAAGCACAAGGTCCTGAGTTTGATCCTCAGTACCAAAAAAACCAAAAAAAAACTCTTTTGAAAACTAGATCTATATTGAAAAAAAGATTTTAGATACAATTTCTATCTCAAAAGATTTTTCTTTCAACATATGTACACTTAACAGGATAAGAAATTCCTAAAATAGTTTTTAAAGACCATGCGGAAGACTGAAACTTCAAATCACTTCAAGGACTTTGTATCTTTTTTCTCTTGGGGTGTCTACCTGATGCTCCCACAACTACCTGAAAGGCAAAACATTTAACGCTAATTAATTCAATTGTATGGCCCACACATGGTGACATTTTCCCCCCATTAATGTTAGCAGCAATTGACAGTTGTAATCATTTATTTAGATTTAATTCTGCAGAGCTTCATAAGCACATCAGTCCTAAAAAAAAAATCTTATTTTCTCTATGGGAAGAATCAAAAGAGAAACAGTTAAACATCACCATCTTAAATTATAACAATAAGCCACTTTTAAGTCTGCAGAGAGAATACCTTTAAAAACAGCTGGAAGGAACCAACTGCCAGTCTTCAACTAGCACTGAGATTTCTGGAACTCCTTACACAAGCATTCTGTCCTACTAAGGAGTGAATACTGAAAACACGCCGTATTTCTGAAATGAATGAGCCTTCAAGTGTTTTAGGTAGTATCTGCTGTCACATCCATACACATACTGTATATGGTGTATTCATTAATAGATGTGCCAATTTCTTCAGTGTTTTAGTCACAGAAAATAACAGTGGGCAGGAAACATCCAAAGAGTAGCTGCATTCCTGTAACCACGTGTGTATTTTATGAGCAATGGCCAGGACTAGGAAAAGAAACCAGGATGTTGCATCTATCTGATACTGTACAGGAGTCAAAAATAGAAAATTAAGGCAAAGAGGAAAAAAGTATTTCATTATTTCATTCTCATTTACAGTACCTGAAAAACATTAAAAATGGGGCAGCTTTGTAAATATTTTCACTGTTACAGAAGTCCACTGAATATAGCTACAGATAGATTCAATGGCTGACATCTAGTCTTATTTTTTTTTTATTGATTGTTCCATACTTTTAAGGTACACTTCATGATTGTTACAAAATCAATATTCTCTTAAGTGGTAATATGTTCTTTCTTGGCAATACAAAGAACAGGAAAGGTACCATGATACATAGTACAGTGCCTACTCAAGAATCAGAATAATATTAACAATGTTAGCATACGTAGCTCTTGCAAAGCACTTTCATTTACATAATCCATTTGTTCCTCACCACAATACTACAAAGTAGGCAGGATGAATATTATTAGCTTTATTTTATACAAGAGGATTTTGAGTCTTGCTCAAAGTGTCACAATGCTGACAAGTTGGCAGAGCCAAGGATTAGTGTTTGGCTCCTCCGGTGATGCTCTTTCACACACTCCGCCTTAAATAGACACCTTCATAGCTCTTTAAGTCACTAGCTTCCAGATAATTCAGTTGGTGAACCCTTTCAAGACTCAGGTTTATTAAAAGCATATTGCAGCTTGATTAGCTTCTAGGGTCAGGGACTCAGTGTTCTGTAATAGGATTTCAAAGAACTCTTTTCCTTTACCAATTTAAGGTGGTGCAGCAAGCACAATGGGAAATGTGCTTTGTAACAATGATTCTCAGGAGCTGTGAGCCAGGCTCTGTCTTTTGTTCTTTGCTTACAAATTCTCATTCGATGATATATACTTTCTAGTTGCTGGGAAACGCATCTTTTCTCATCAAAAGGCTGCTAGGTAACCACATAGTTAAATATCCTCACCATTATCATTTACAGAATTTCTTTGAATCTGTGGCACTACACTGTGTACTTTTATTTATTTATAAATGATGCTCCAACCTACTTAATATAAATGATTCCTGTTTGAGGAACTGTATCCCATAGAAACAACAGCATTAATGTATAAGGATATGTATATTTGAGGTTGCTTGTTGCAACATTGTGTACAGAGGCCAAGAACTGGAAACAATCTGAATGCCCTTCAACACAGGAATGGCTGAATAAATTGTGATATCTTCATCCCTTAGAATATTAGACAGCTAAACAAATGAGTTAAAAGAGGTGATCAGGCATCATTAAATGAAAAATTTTAATTAAATGAACAAAACAGGAGGAAGAGACATGTATATGTTTTCATTTATGTAGAACAGAAGCAAAACCTTCCTGCTCCCTCCACTGAATGCTTAAACAGGAAAGAAGTGTGTAAGGGTGTACACCAAACTGCCACTGGTTTCCTAGTGGAAAGGATAAGAGGGAGAGGAAGTAAATAAGAAACAAGTGAATCAAAAGTAGACTAGAAAAACCTACTGATGTTATCAACAGAAAAGGTGGAATATAACATTTGTAGCACATTGCTATAAATACAGAAAACAGAATATGCATAGGGTCTAAACACAGATAACCTTCAGTATTCATGGGGAATTTGTTTTAGGGCCTGTTCCCCACTTCCTCAATCAGCTTCCCCTCCATGGGTATTAAAATCCCAAGAGGTTCAAATTCTTTTCTGTGAAGTTGGGTAATATTTACGTATAATCTATGCACATCCTCCTGTATACTTCAAACCATCTCTAGATTACTTACAATACCTATACAATATAAACACTCTATAAACAGTTATTGTGGCCAGGATTTAGCTCAGTGGTTCTGCCACCTGCCTCATAAGCACAAGGTCCTGAATTCGATCCCCAGTATCAAAAAAAAATAGTCATTGTACTATACTGTTCAGGGAATTATGATGAGGATAAATCTCTCCTCATCCAATACAGATGCAATGTTTTAAAAATGTTCCACCTGAATTGGTTGAATCTCCAGATGCAGAACCCATAGATACAGAAAGCCAATTGTGTAAGACAGGGAAATAAGATATTGATTTGATTTATGAATAGGATTGTAGATTTTTTCATGATTAGTATTTTTTTTTTTTTGGTACTAGGGATCAAACTCAGGACCTTGTGCTTGCGAGGCAGCTGATTACTATTATTTTAATACAAAGACAACAAATACATTTGAACAAAAGATAGGTTTATTTTTAAACAGATTCATTATATATATAACTATTTTCTAGAGAGATAAAGATACATAATGAGAAAATTCTTGGTAGAATTATTTTATCTCCCAATGAAATGACAACTGAAATGAATAGACACTTCTCAGAAGAAGTGTAAACAGCTGATAAATACATGAAAAAATGTTCAACATCGCTGACCATTAGACAAATGCAAATTAAAACAACACTGAGATTCCATCTTACTCCAGAAAGAATGGTCACCCTCAAGAAATCAAAAAATAACAAATGCTGGCGGGGCTGCAGAGAAAAAGGAACCCTTTTACACTGTTGGTGAAAATGTAAACTAGTACAACCACTATGGAAATCAGTATGGTGATTCCTAAAAAATCCAAAACTAGAAACTCAATTTGACCCAGCTATGGCCCTTCTAGGTATCTTCCTGAAAGAGTTAAAGTAATCATATTACAGTGATACATGCATATTCATATTTATAGCAGCACAATTTGCAATAGCTAACTCTTGGAAATGGCCTATATGCCCATCAACAGATGAATAGATAAAGAAAATGTGGTATTTATACACAACAGAGTACTATGCCATAAAGAAAGATAAGCATGAGGCATTCAAGGGTAAGTGAACGTACCTTGAGACCATATTAAGTGAAAAGATCAGACACACAGCTTTAAATAGTGCACAGTTTCTCTTGTATGAAAAACCCAAAATATAAATAAAGAGCAACATAAAATATAGATAGTAGGGAGATGTTTTTCAAATGGGAAGGGGAACAAAAAAGGGAGGGAGAGAGGAAGGGGAGGGAAACAGGATGGAAAAAAGAGAAAAAAGTGGAAGTAGAGTTTTTGCAAATGGGAAGGGACCCAGAGAGGGAAGCAGCAGGGAGAGATGGGAAGCGAGGGACGATAAAAGAATCAAGAAGTGTTACGTGCATGTACCAACTCCCACCATAAATGTAATCAATGTGTACTGCAAACATGTACTCATTTTTTAGTAAAGAATTATTTTGTCTCTTTTTCTGGGCTTCTGAATTCTTTCAGATTTAATTTCTAAGTACAATATCTTGCCATATACACATATAGAAATAAAGATGGTTATACACACATACATAACTCATCCTCTTTTATCCATAGTTTTACTTTTCACAGTTTCAATTACTCACTATCAACTGGGGTCCAAAAATATTAAATGGAAAATTCCAGGAATAAACAATTAATAAGTTTTTGTGTGTATTATTCTAAGTGATGTGATGAAATCTTGCTTCATTATTCCCTGGATGTGAATCTTTCCTTTGCCCAGGATATCAACAATATAAACTATTCTCCACCTTCCCCTGCAGCACTGGTCACTTAGTAGCCATCTTGGATATCAGATTCTCTATCATGGTATCACAATGCTGTGTTCAAGTACCCCTATTTTATTTAATAATGGCCTCAAACTGCAAGAGTATTGATGTTGGCAATTCAGATATGCCAAAGACATGCTGTTAAGTGCTTCTTTAAATGAAAAGGTGAAAGTTCCTGACTTAATAAGGAGAGAAAAAAACACATTCTTAGGTTGCTAAGATCCATGGTTAGGAACAAATCTATTGGGGAAGCTGCGAAGAAGTAAAGATATTTATGTTAATTTTATTGTCACACCTCAAGCTGCAAAATTTATGGCCACAGTGCCTGATAAAATCTTAGGTAACAGCAAAGGAATTAAATTTTTGTGTGTATGTATGTATATATGGGGTAAAACAGAATATATAGGACTTGGCATGATTCTCAGGTTTGGATAACTACTAGAGATCTTAGAATCCCTACAGATCTGTTCCCTACAGATAGGGGGAGGGTATTATTCTATGTGTATAATAAATTAGAATTATTTTATCTCTATTTTATCACATATAGTTTAATACGTAAGTAATGTATATTAACATATTAATTATATATAGTACACATGTTGAGTATCCCTAATCTGAAAATCAGAAATCTAAAATGGTCCAAAATCTGAAACTTTATTTTTACCTGTATCAGACATTTATCTTTAAAATAATCACAGCACACTCAATCAGTTCTCTTTTCCGCCCTAGTAACAGCTTTGTTTAATTCTAAGATGCCATCATAGTGAACAACCTTAACTTTCATTCTACATAATTATATTCAAAGATTTATGTATTTTTGTTTATAATTACACAGTAATTATAAATGTTTAGTACCAAACTGATGACAAACACTATTTTGTTGAAAAGGTCTTGCATTTAAAAGAAAAATCTGTAAAACCCAAGGCACTAGGCCACAACAAATATCAGATTTTTATGAAAACAACTTATAATGGGGAAAAAATAGGATCTTATTTCAAAACACAGCATACTTGAAATAATCTGAAAATTATATTGTAACTCAAAATCTTCAAGACAGGAAATAAAAGTATATGTATTTTTATATCTTTTTAAAATTTTTCATAATTGAAATTCCTCTTTATATGTACAAAAATGAAATCGGGAAACACTGAAAACAGCAGGATTCGTCTCCTTTTTTTTTTTAAATAACTAATTCCAAAAACCTGAATAGAAATTTTCAAATTTTTCTTTTGGCAAAATTACATTCTTGAATTAAAAGTTATGACTGGAATATTAATAAAGTATCTCATCAATTTTAAAATTATGTAAATAAAAAACAATTTAAATAAATAATTCTTTCTTTTTCTTTTTCTTTTTTTTTTTTTTGTGGTACCAGGGATCAAACTCGGGTCCTTGCGCTTGTGCAGCAGGTGGCGAAACCACTGAGCTAAATCCCTGGCCCAGTAATTGTTTCTTGAAATCACTTCTGCATCAGCATAAAATGTACTGCTATTCTGAAGTGCACTCCTTTATTGATATCAATACTAAGCCCTAAAGAGTACCTGTATATACCAGGCAAAATCTGTTCCTAGTAAAGACCATGGTGATCCAAACTTGAAGTTCAGCATTTTTTAACTTGCCTTACAGAAATGTTTAAGAAAGCAATTAACCCTTCTTCACATGACAGTGAGTAAACAAAAATGAGCAATTTAGGCAAGAAAGCTGTTCATGGGTGCCCTAACCAAAAAAATAAAAAAATTTTAAAAACCAAAAAAACCAAAAACAGTGGGGGGGGGAGTTCCATAAAAAGCCTTCTGCTTTGATGTGAAAACAGAGCTAATGTGAGTAAAACAAAAACAGTAGAGACTAAATAATTTACAAAAATAGAAAAACCACCATTTGAAGAATGAAATATGATGTGGTCCAAAATATGTCCTAAAGGTTTTGTCTCAACCCTGAGTCTGAATAGTGAGGATTGATCTTCAGTTCAGTCCAGCAGAAGCTGACTTGTGTGACTTCCGGTGTATTTATTGTACAGGCTATGTACATTCTAGAAGGTTCCTTTATGCTACACTGTTTACTTTTTGTCCCAGCAATTTGAGGGCGTGCAAATTCCACAAAGTCATCAGTGAGAACAGGCCACACTCCTTCTTCACCATAATTAGACACGTCATCTGCAGTCACTGTACTGAAGTCTAAAAGAAGACTCCAAGTATCTTTTGGTATTGATCATTTATGACGTTCCAACAAAAATTTATTCCAGAAGTTTAAGAATTTAAATCTTCCATTAAGCACTAAGTTCCAGTAGGCGATGGCCATTTCTAGCTCTCATCCTTTTTGTTCCAGATTCTTCGCAAAATTAAAAGAAAACTGGTAAAAAATCCTTAAATTGTCCTGGTTCTTTCAATTGTTGTTCCATCTTGGGTATTTGAGCCTTCAGTTTTCCTATGCTGTCACATCCTAATTCTGTCCTGCTTGGAGAACTCGCACTGTGTTGCTGCTCTGAACTTCCAGGCAATGATCAAAACACTAATGCTGGCTGGATCAAGTGCCAGGTCATCACAGAATTGCTGTATACCATCTATTCCAATTTTATTTTCATCTTGAGGATCTTTGTATCTATTGTATAGTTGTTCTAACTTCTTACTGTCCAATGATCCTTTTACACTCTCTCATATGTACAGTTCAGGATTTTGGAAAAATTATCTGTTGCAACATCTAACTTCCAGTCATTTTGAGAAAGACAACTTAGTGCAGTTTTTTCACTAGATTGTGTGAAGATCATAAACTGTTGAACTTTATCCTTCTGTGATGATTTCAACTTGTTCATGTTGGTGCCCTCCAGGCCTCTCCCTCCAATCTGAAAAATTTTGACTATCTAGGTGATGCTCAAAACAGTTTCAGATTTCAGAGCATTTCAGATTTTGGGTTTTCAGATCAGGAAAGTCTATGAAAATATTACAAAATTCAAAAAACTCCAAAATCTAAAAAACTTCTATTCCCAAGCATTTTGGATAAGGGATACTCAAGCTGTATATATACATATATGTATTATATATGTGTATAATATACATACATGTATACATTATAGGTGTATCCTATATTTTAAAAAACTATATATAGACATGTATATATACTATATATACTAATATACTGTAATATATGCTTTTATAATATATAATATAATGTATACCCACCCATAGGGTAGTAAAAAATAAAATCAGAAAGAAATCAGGAGTTCAGAAAAAGAGAAAACATCATTCTACAGAATTTCATTTAGCTCCCAGTGGCCAAGGCCAGAAATGATGACACGATGGTTTTATCGCTGTCTGATAATAGGTCCTGTTTTATACAAGAGAGAATCTTGGCTGAAGTGTTTCCTAAGACCAGTACTGAGTGACACACAGGGGTTCTTAAATAGAGGTTTTGCCAAAGAACCAAAGAGGATCCAAAGAGGAGGTCACGTATAGATGCTCAAAGGTAAAGATTCAGAGTGAAGAATTCTTGGAGGTTCTCCCAACTCTACCAGCCACCAGCCCTGTGACTTGGGGCAGTTTTCTTAACCTTTCGGAGCCTCACTTTATCATTCATCCTCGAATAACAATGAAGCAGGTAACACCACGTGAAGACCAGCACATAAGGACGGTTCTACAGTTCAACAAGTACTGCCTGTTATTTTTGGGTTGGGGTGGGGGGGTTGTTGTTGTTTTGAGACAGGTCTTGCTATGTAGTCCAGGCTAACCTTAAAGTCGCTATGTAGCCAAGGCTGACCTCAAACTCGTGGTGATCCTCCTGCTTCACCCTTCGGAGTGCTGGAATTACAGGCGTGCACCACCATGCCTGGCTTGGCTGCCTGTTATTTTTAAGTTCTTCCCCTCAAAATGTTTATATCCACTCTGAATAAACACTGAATACAGGGCTGGGGGTTTTAGCTCAGTGGTTCTGCAGCCTGCCTTGACAAGCACAAGGTCCCGAGTTTGATCCCCGGTACCAAAAAAAAAAACTGAATACACAAGAGTAATTCATAATCACTCTTATATTATTCATTTACATTTACCGAATAGTCACTAGTTACGAGGCATTGGGTGCTAAGGAGGGTTAAGACCTGGCCCTTGCCACGAGGAAGCCTAGCAGAAGAGTTCCATTTTAAAAATAAATGTATATTCATAATGATTGGTAAACTAAAAGCAGCTTGTATGGTAAATAGTTCATGCAGTGAAACAAATAATCAGTTTGGGTAGGGGAAGAGGGTAGATGGTGGGAAGGGAACCAAAATCTATTAAGAGTTGACCTCTTTTGTGTTAAGCATTTGATTTCATACTTTTTCTGAAGCTCTGATTGTTGAAGGAGTAGCAGGAGATCGGGGAGGGAGCTGGCGAAGAGCAATTCAGAGAAAGATTTTATAAAGGTGCAGCCTTGTGAGAGCACCATGCGCTGCTCCAGTTCCCTGCAGCACACCCAAGATTGCTAGAGTGAGAAGTCTGCAAGTGAGAGAAGGACAGTGATAAAAGGGAAAAGACCCTTACCTTGCCCAGGACCTGATCCAGCCATTCACACAAAGGGCTCAGTTATTCTTCTCTAGGAAAAGGACATGACTAAAGAATTCTAATTGGGAAAGTGATGTAATAAGATTTTTTAAAACCTGGAGCTGGGGCAGTAAGGTAGAGCATTTGCTTGGTGTGCAGCAGGCCTTGGGCTCCATCTCCAGCACTAACACACATGCACACACATTGTGATGTTGAGGAGGATCGATTGAAGTCATGCAGAGATCAGAGGCAGAGCAAGCAGTTAGGAAGGCATAGTCCTAGTGAAAGAACCAGACCTAGGAAACTGGTTGTGAGAATTCAGAGGCACTTCAGAGGTACAAATCCACTGGAAGTGGATATGAGCTGGGCATAGAGGGACAAGGACAGATCTGAGTCACAGATGACTCAGATTTCCAGCTTCAGTGATGGGGTGGGTGCTAGTACCATTTTCTACCATGTAGAATTAAATACGAAAAATGCATGTTTGTTGGGGGAAAATAAGACATCTATTTTTATGTATGTTGAGTGTGAATGTGAGCCAATGAGTAATTAGACACAGAAGTTTGAGCCACAGACGCCACAGAGGACATGTGGGCTGGAGCATGGATTTGGAAATCATCTGAGTACAGGTGGGAATCAAAGCCATCAACTAGCATATATACAAAGTTAATAAGGCAGTAGCTATAGACAGAGTTTTGGAAAATATCAACACTCCAGAGATGAGCACAAAGAAAAGAACCAGTGAAGAAGTCAGAGAAATAAAAAAGATGTTTCATGGGAGCCAGGGGAAGAGTTTTATAAGGGAGAAATGATTAGTAGCCACAAACAGGTTAAGGCATAGACTCTGAAGCCTGACTGCCTAGGTCAGTGGTGGCGAACTTATGACACGCATGCTGCAGCGGACTGCTTGTATCATTGAAAACTCTAACAGGTTCGCCATCACTGGCTTAAATTCTAATCTTAGCTCTGCTACTTACTACCTATGTGAGCCTGCGGAAGTTACTCAGCTTCTCTATTCCTCAGTCTCATCATCTGTAAAATCTATACAATAACTGTACCTGTCTCATAGGATTGTTATGAGAATCTAATGCGTTAATATTCATAAAGTGTTTTGAACTTTTTAGCTTCTGGCACATGATAGTTGCTATCTGAGTGTTTCATCAATTGTCACAGTAAGATCAAGTAAGAAAGGACCTGAAGCCAGGCATGGCGGTGCATCCCTATAATCCCAGCATTGTCTCTGGGAAGATGAGGAAGGAGGATCGTAAGTTCAAGCCCAACCTGGGGAACTCAGTGAGACCTTGTCTCAAAATAAAGTAAAAAACAGTCTGGGGATGTAGATCGGCAATCCCTGAGTTTGATCCCAGGCATCAAGGGCAGAGCTGAAAATGTTACTGCATCATGGAATTAGTAATTTTCCAATTTATATTTGAATACTTACCATATGTCAGGCACTGAAGCTGCAGTTGTGAATGAACTCTGGCTTTGCCTTGATGAAGTTTTACATTCTGGTGACTAGCATTTACTGAGTGTGTAATACGCACAGTGCTCTAAGCACCTGACAAGCCTCACCTCACTCACACCTAGGATGTAGGTGCCGTCATTAGCTCCATTTTACAGATAAGAACAATGAGCAGCAGAGAGAGGTTTAAGCAAAGTCTTCAAGCCAGAAGGTGGCAGACCCTGTACTGGAACGGAGCTGGAGTGGCGCTCCAGAGCAGTCCCTACAACTCCTGCATACGATTTCCAAGTGGTGCTGGTGACCTTGGCTGCAGAGAGTTTTAGAGGTGTGGTGGAGCCATCTTCAGACTCAGGACACTGAGCTTTGCGTGGGAGCTAGCTCGTCGACAGAGAGGTTGACACCATTGCCACAGACGACCAAACTGACAAAGTCCAAGCGTGTGGTCTTTGCTGATCTTAGTTTGTTTGAGTGATAGAGCAAGGAATGTTTAAGGATTAAATGATGTGTTCTTTGGTCAAGTCTTTGTCAAATATCTGTTTCTACCATTCCTTTGCAATGAGCTGGATGGACATCAGTTCAAGATTAAGATTTCTAGTAAATGCCGGAAGGGTCTATATTTGGTATTAGTCATCAATGCAAAGTAAATATAGGTAAATATCAGATGCACTTGTAGCAGACTGTCATTCTGTTATAAAAATCAAAGAGAATTTAAAAAATCAAAAAGAATAATCTGTACTCTCAATCAAATTTAAGATTAGTAAAGGCTGCAGTTGGAGATCAGAATGATTTGGTAAATGGGAAAAAGAATCTAAAGAGTACACTTAGCCTTTCTTTGGTCTGGTTCTGAATTGGTAGGTTCCAGGACTCCGCATTTTTGTTTTGTTTTTTGGGATTTTTTTTTTTGGTACCGGGGATGGAACTTGGATCCTTGTGCTTGCGCAGCAGGCAGTGAAACCACTGAGCTAAATCCCCTGGCCCTGGGACTCCGCATTTTTAACAAACAGTCCAGTTGTTCAGATGCATACTGAAGTCTAAGAATTAATTTCATCTCCACTGTTCACTAACTCTGTGACCTTGGGCAAATGACTTAATTTTTCTGTGCTTCAGTTTCCTCACTGTAACTGGAGATAATAATAGTACCTCCCTCAGAGATTTGTTGGGAGGATCAGATGAGCTAATTCGAGTAATGGGATCTAAACTGAGTAAAATGCTTAGCACAGTACCTAATACCTAACCCTAAAAAGCATCCTGCACATATTTGATATGTAAAACAAATAAATCAGTGTTTTAAGGGATAATCAACAAATAAAAGTGTTTGTAACTTTAGAGAAGTTGGAATTCCCCTTTTTTTTGAAGATGAAATAAATTTTATCTCAAGTTGATTTTCAGGAATGCTAACCAAAAGGTGTAGAAAGTAAATAAATTTTTTAAAAGTTCCAGAACAGAATTTAAAGAGCTTTAGCAAAAACAAAAAATTTTGTTTCCTTCTATACCCTTTTAAAAATTTAAGGTCAGATGTGATTTTGTGCATGCCAGATACATGCCATTTTACAGATCTGTGCTACAAGAATTTCAAAATATAGTTGAAATATTATATGAATCAGAATCTTCTCATCAGCAAATGGCAGAAAGCCACCTCAAACCACATGACACACGTACAAGGGGAGGAGATTTACTGAAAGGATACTGGTTATCAGAATTGAATAATTAATTGCACAATTAAGTCTCAGAATGACAAGAAGAATGCCAAACACAAGAATTCTCTGTTAACTTCTCAGCTGTTCTCAGATCTTCTTTCTCTGGTGGGAGGTATCATGCCAAACAGTTTTAGGCTCTTGGTCTTATAGCTCCCAAACAGGAGAAGAAATGGTCTTTCTCTCTCAACTCCTCAGTAGGATCCTGGCCCCATTCTGGTCACATGTCTATCAGTGGACCAATTGGTTGTAGTTCAGGGAGTGGGCTATTATGATTGGCTTAGACTGGCTTACAAGTCTATCTGTTATCCAATGCTGTGTCTAGAAAAACAAAGCCACATAAGAGGATAGCCACTGCCATGCAGATTCGGTAGCTACACCCAAGAGAGTGAGAGGAGAGGACAAAAATAGTCACCTAAAGCAGCATCATTATTCCAATTAGTGTTTACTGCAGACATGGTCCCCAACCTCAGGACTTGCAGTTTAGTGGGAGAGCAAAATAGGTAAATATGTGTGTAAGAAATGAAGAAAGGTATATTAATGTGAGTTATGGTACTAAGAAAATACAAAGAAGGTGCTTGTAGCTCAGTGCTAGAGCACTGGTCTAACATGTGCAAGGGTTCCATTCTAGAACTACAAAGGGAAGGAAGGAATGTTAGAAGGAAAAACAAAGATGAATATTAAAAGATCCCTGGAAAACTGGTATTCTGAATCTTAAAGGGTGAGAGAAAAATCACTGTGACCCATGGACGAAGCTCTCATCCCTGAGAGGCAAATATAACGTAAAAGAGAGCATATGTGAAATAAAACCTGTTTGGATGAGAGATCCTCCTTTGTAGTTTGCCATTAAGTTCACATTAGTCATTGACTTTGGAAAATGACAGGCTTATTAAAGGAATTCTAAGGATAAAATCACCTTAGAAGCTAATGATGAAAAGATGCACAAGAATAATTAGAAGGGGCCATAGGAAATAAAAGCAGAGAATCACATGAAGAAGATATTGGAGGATCCCAAGTTACAGTTACCTGAACAGGGGTAAGGAACTGTCAGGGAGAACAGAGGGGAATGAAAAATCTGATTTGCTCTTTAGGAAAAAAAGTTGTAGAGTTAGATTAACTGGGACATAAGAAACCAAAGAAAAATAATAGCCCAAGAAATGTGAATATTTAGCTGGGTGTGGTGGCACATGTCTGTAATCCCAGTATGCTGGGAGGCTGAGGCAGGCAAGTTTGAACCCAACTGTGGCAACGCAACAATTTAGCAAGACTCTATCTCAAAATATAAAAAAATTAAAAAGGGCTGGGGTGTAGCACAGTGAGAAGGCCCTCAGTTCAATGTGAGCTTTGAGGTGAAATAGTAACGGGGTGTTTGTAGTAATAAGGCAGAAGATAGGGACTTTTGGGTAGAGATTCTGGAAAGAGAAGAACATAGCAGATGTAGGTAGGGAAGAAAGAAATCAAGAACATTGGTTTTCAGACAGAGCACACAATTAGGACAACTTCAATGGAACAGAATTTTGCAAAATAAGTCATATTGTAAAATCTGAAAGTGAGTGGGAATACAACAGACCTCTCCGTCATGTTCCTGCGGACTGCAATCCCCCTTTCTATTGATGGTTGTCTCCCTAACACTTTGTGAATCCAGTCCTTATTAACACCTTCATGTTGCTTTACTCAAGATGTTGCTTTTGACAAATGTAACTGAATTTTAGAGAGTGATACTTGGTTGTTTGCATCAACCTGAAGTCACAGATGTGACTGACAATGTCAAGGTCAACGTGAATGACAATGTCATTCACCTCCCGTTCATATCTCTGGAACTCTTCAGCCATGTGTTCAAAGAAGCCGCTTTACATGCTTGTTTTCCCCACCAGAACCTGCACTCTCGGAGGGCAGAAACTTCTTTGCTTTTTAATCCCAGTGCTTGGAACACGGTGGGGAAATGATCGTTAAATGACAGAAATGAAGGCCATGAGAATGATTAAGTGATGTACCCAGTTTGCACCACTTGTTCACAGCAAAACCTAGGCTGGAAAGCAGACCTCTTGCCACCTAGGTTTAGTCGTGGCTTATAACGCCGTGTCGTCTTCTCGTGCTCTCTGTAAGAATTTCCCTGAGTTCTCAATACCTTGTGAAGCTGCCATTCTGATTTGAATTTGAGTTCGTTGTCAAGAAACCGTGAATCTAATCATTTGCTGTCTGCTGAATGCTTAGCATCAAATCTTGTCCTGCCTTTAGCACCTTTTTACTTCGTCCTGATTCTGGGCTTCTCAAACCCTCTTTGGAGAAGGTGAAACACAAATGTACAGACAGAATATTACATTTACACCTCAGCATAGTACCCACAGCTGTGAATGACTATGTCTTCACTTCATATTGGTGATGACCCACTTTTCTCTCGTAGTTTATTGATGTGAATTTTGCAACCTACTTTATTATTTATTGAAAATAATCTAAAAGTCAAGTTTCCTTGCTTATTCAAAGGAAGAATTAAACTGCTAGAAAAAGCCCTGATTGAAAAGAGGAAATTTTAAGCAAATGATGGCAATCGGTGTGATGTAACACTATGCAGACATTAAAAATAATATTTATGAAAAGTTTTAATCATATGGTAATCTACTTAACATACTTGAATGATGAAAACAAGATATAAAAGGTAATGTCGGCCTTATAAAAGAAAATACAGGGGCCAGGGATTTAGCTCAGTGGTTCTGGCGCCTGCCTCGTGAGCGCAAGGTCCCAAGTTCGATCCCCTGTACCAAAAAGAAAAAAAAGTTAAAAAAAAAATACATTTAAAGGGAAAGGAAGGAAATATGCTAAACTATTAATGATGTTTATCTTTGAATTGTAGGATTGTGGATAATTTTTATTTTCCTTGTACTATTATATATTTTTTCAAATTTTCTATTTCTTTTATTATCAAAAAATATTTTGTGAAAGTGGATTCTAAAAGATTTTTTAAACATGGGAAATAAATATTCTAAGCAGTTTTGGGAGTTTTTTTGGTACCGGGGATCGAACCTGGGACCTTGCACTTGTGGGACAGGCAGCGGAACAACTGAGCTAAATCTCTGGCCCCTCTAAGCTGTTTAAATGATAAAAACCAGCATATTAAAGTGTGTCACAATATAATTACAACTGTAAAAATACCCATAGAAAAATAATACAAAAATATACCAAAATGTTTTACAGTTGCTATCATATGGTAAAATTCAATGAAGCATCTTTTTCCTGTAATTTTATTCTTTCTCTTTTTCCCCAATGAGTTTGTGTTGCCTTTATAATCAGAACTTCCCCTTCAAATAATATAGCTCCATAAACATAAAAACCTCATAAATCTGAAATACCCAGAGTAGCTACCCTGCTAATTATTTACAAACTGTGTCTGTTAAAAATCTAGACTTCCACTTTCAATTAAAAAGATGCCACAACACATTTCCAGGGAACAGTTTTGAAACAGTGTCTTAATATTTTAGCATAAACTCACAACCTGTTGAATTTCCAAGAACTTTCCAGAAGATCAGAGCTAACACTTCTATACTCCCTGGTGTATGTAGAGGACAACTGCATCCCCTAGTAGACTGTCTAAGGAAATCGGGTGGGTTGTGCCATTTTGTCACTGCATTGGGGACAGAATTCAGAGGAGGTTTGATGGGAACCAACAAGAGGCTGCCACAGCCCGATACTTCCGTAGAATGTGTGTAAGTTGTTCTAGATTGTTATGGATTCTTCCCTGGGACATCACATGGTCTGTTGAAAAATGCAAAAAACAAAGAAAGCTGGGCCGGGGATTTAGCTCAGTGGCACTGCGCCTGCCTTGCAAGTGCAAGGTCCTGAGTTCGATCCCTGGTACTGAAACAGAAAAGAAAGAAAGAAAGAAAGAAAGAAAGAAAGAAAGAAAGAAAGAAAGAAAGAAAGAAGAAGGAAGGAAGGAAGGAAGGAAGGAAGGAAGGAAGGGAGAGAGAGAGAAAGAAAGCAAGCAAGCATAAAAATCTTGGGATGGTGAACCAAATCCTGTATTTTGCCATAGTCAACTGTAACTGGAGGGACATACAAATTTCAACTCTAGCACAACAGTCCTCCTGTTAAGGTGCTATGCTGGCCTGGCATCCCCTTCTGGCTAACCTGTGTGGAGATCTGCATTTGTCCAGCACATACTGCTGTGTCCTTAAATGGCTTCCAGAATTCTACTCCCTAGACTCTGCTTCATCAAGCCCAGGGTCTCCTCTATTATACATATACCAATTATTGTAAAACCTGATATACTGTACATACACCAAAACAAAATCTTTTTGAGACACTGAATGTGTGTGAAATTTTAATAATCAACAACATCATGGCATAAAGCCAAAATATTTGGAAATCCCCCCTCTGTCTCGCCCTCCTCATAGTATTTATTCAAGCCAGAACCTCTAAGACTAGCCTCCTGCAGTTCCCCTTTCTAGTTTCTGACATTTAATTTATTCATCAGTAAACACTTACATGGTACTTTATACGTTGTGAGTTGCTTTTATGGAGCATGATCTCATTTTAGACTTGCTGCAACCCATTTTAAAAAGGAGGAAAATGTGTGACCTGCCTAGATCATAAAGAAGCAGAAAGAGGATAAAATCTGAATTTAGGCGTCTGAGTTTGGCTTTTGTTCTACTCTAACACGCATCTGTTCAACAAATAGAGCAGCCTACTCCTGTTTGTGTCTCATTCTTTCATACTTATAGTTAGCATGTCCTGTGTTCTCCAGCCCATACTCAGAGCCTTCATACTGAGCTACATCCCCAGCCCTTTTTCAGTTTTTGATTTTGAGTTGCTCGAGGCTTGGCTCAAACTTGTGATCCTCCTACGTCAGCCTCCCAGAGCGCTAGGTGTGTGCCATCATGTCCAACCTAGTCATTGTCTTTGTTCCCTTCATATGGTAGAAAAATTAATTGGTGAATTTCCTACAAAAGATAATATGTGAATATAAATCCCTTTGATGAATTCAAAATCTCATCTTTAAAAGGTAAAACTGACTGACTATACTATTTCTGTAAAAATCTTGAATTTCTTTACTCAACAAATTTTCGGACTCAATCTAAAAATCTATGTGACAAGCAATTTTCAAAGGCTCGGGGTCCACTCCAGCCCACGCTCTGTTCTATTTCACTGTGAGCAGGTGAGGGTAACATAGATCTTTGCAACAAGACTTTCGGCTCTTTCCTCCATAAATAGTAACCAAATTGTCTCCAAATCCTAGGCTATTAGTCATTCTTTTTAAAAAACTGAGTATAGTATTACTGCTTAAACCACAGAAAAGAACGTTCAGTTTTAAAGAATATAAAAGGCTTTGTTGTATGCTCCTCCTTTTTTTTTTTTTTTTTGGTATCAGGGATCGAACTCAGGACCTTGCACTTGCGAGGCAGGTGGCGGAAACACTGAGCTAAATCCCTGGCCCTGCTTCTCCTTATTTTAATTTATAGTTCAATTAACAGTTAATCCATGCACCAAACTTTGGCCTTTTAGTTGTTGATCTATATTGTTCTCTCTCACGTGAGTGCTGACTTCAGGAGCAACTGGTCTTATGTATAGTGTGTGTGTGTGTGTGTGTATTTATTTATTTGCAGTACTGGGAGTTAAACCCAGGGCCTTGGCACTGAGCTACATCTCCAACCATTTTTTTACTTTGAGACAATGTCTTACTAAGTCACTAAGTTGCCCAGGCTGTGCTTGAATGTGGCATCCTCCTGCCTCAGCCTCCCAGAGTGCTGAGATTACAACTGTACACATCACATGCTGCTCCTGTTGACTTGTTAGAGTACAAAGCATCAAATATATAGAGAGTGTAATAGTCAATAGAACTTCCTTTATATAAGCATAGAATAATTGTTCAACGGATGATAATTAGCTATTTGGGAATGCCTTTCTGACCAACATACCGAGAGCTCTGATAGAATGCATTCTTGAGGCCTAAACTGTCACTTCTATATTATTGCTATGAGAGTCCTGAGTTCTAGCTAGATGGCTCCAAAAATAACCCCAAACATACTTGCATGTCTTGCTCCTCCAACTTCCACATCAAAGGGGCTGGCCACACTTTGCAGGGGAGCATAGGGCTTTTGGGGTGGCATGAGACAAGGACAGTTTTACCTTCTCTGACTAAAGAAGTCCTTCCATCCACAGCACAGAATACCTGCTTGTCAGGAACTTGACAGGGTTTCAAGGTCTCATTGACTGCAACCCGGCACTTGCCAAAAGCTTGAAATAACCTGATAAATGTGAGAGACAATCTCTAGGACAAATATCAGCTATTCCTAGATTCTTTGAATGCTGTTTTTAGAAAATAAAATCATTGAAAATAATATACTGTTTAGATTATATCAGTATTGCTCTGTTACAGAAATGCTTTCATTAAGTGACAACTTTTCTAAGATTCTTTCTTTCTTTTTTGTTTTGTTTTTTTGAGACAGGCCCTCACTATGTAGTCAGGCTGGCCTTGAACTCATTACGTAGCCCAGGCTGGCTTCAAACTTTTGGCAATCCTCCCACCTCAGCCTCCTTAGTGCTGGGATGACAGGCATGTACCACCACACCTGGCTAAGTGATGACTTTTTTATATTAACTTTTTAATTTACTTTTTTATTCCTATCAAACTTACAGGTAGACACAGTTTAAAGAATCATATGATTCTGTAAGATTTGTAATAAAAATAATGCTCTGGGTGGCTGAGGCAAGAGGATTACAAATTTGATCCCAGCCTGGGTAACTTAGAGACTTAGCAAGACTTCGTCTCAAAAATAAAATCCAAAGAAAAAGCTGGTTATGAAGCTCAGTGCAAAGGCCCTGGGGTCAATTCCTAGTACCTTAAAACAACAACAAAGGCCGGGAACGTAACTCAGTGGCACTGCACCTGCCTGGCAAGCACAAGGTCTTGAGTTCAATCCTTGGTGCTGGGAGTAAATAAATAAATAAAACAAGACACGGATCCCCTCTCCCGTTTCCTATTTCCTAGAAGTAACTGTTTTTCACTCTTTTAGATTATTTTCATACTTACCTGAATATGTGTAATAGTCTTATATTGGTATTTACTGGTTTTCAGTTTTTGTTCTATCTATGAACTTTCCAGAATGACAAATATAAATTCAGTCTCCTTTTAGGAGCCTCAGTCTACCTCATGAATGTCTTGTGTTCCTATCTCTGAGTCTATTCCTTTTTGGTAGAGCATGTCCTTCAAGAGCATCGCGACAGGGGGGGAATGGGAGGTGCAGTTGTTACACCACATTTCTGAAAATGTTTTTCTCCTTCCTTCATACACAATGGGTAGCACAGAATTCTACTTTAGAAATTATTTCCTACGGGATTTTAAAGACATTAGTTATCTGCTATCTTCTATGACTGCTGTTGAAAATTTGGATCCCCTCTTACACTTGATCTTTTTTGTGAAACCTACTTATTTCTCTTTGGAAGTTTGTTTCCCCTTATTCCAAGTGTTTGAGGAGCTGTTGATGAGGGCAGTTTTCATTCATCATGTAGTACGTTTGGAGGCCCTTTCCATCTGGAAACTCCTCTTTCATGTCTGGGAAATTTTCTTCCATTGTTTCTTTGATGATTTCTTCTCCTTTCCCTAATTTCCCTCACACCCTACCCTTTTTGGACTACCCTATTATTTAAATATTGGACTTCCTGGATAAATCTTCTAATATTTTTCTTACATTCCATTCATTTATTGATTTAGAGGTGTCAGTGATTGGGTCCAGGGCCTTTTATATGCCATGCAAGTGTTGTACAACTGACCTATGCTTCTGCCCCCTCTTTGTCTTATTAGTCCATTTTCTGAGATACTACTGTACTTCAATTTACCTTCTTAATTTTTATTTACTTTTTAAATTGTCATACCATATTTTTTAAATTTTCATAAATTCTGTTCTGTTCTCTGAATTTTCTTTTTCTTTCAAGCAGTACTTCATTCTTGTTTCATGGGTATTAGTGCTATTATAACAGAATTTGTCATTTAAATTATTTTCTCTCACAGATAGTCTAGAGTGGGATTTAAAAAAAAATTTAAAGTAGAAATCTTTCTCTTTTTTGGGGGGGGGGGTACCAGGGATCGAACTCAGGTCCTTGCGCTTATGCAGCAGGGGGCGAAACCACTGAGCTAAATCCCCGGCCCGAAAGTAGAAATCTTGCCTGGAATCTCTACCTGGATCTGAAGGTTTGTCAATTATAGACTTCACCAGATGATTAGGTAGCTGTGGTTTCTTTCTTTACTTCTCTCTCTCTCTCTCTCTCTCTCTGTTCTCTTCTCTTTCTTTCTCTCTTTCTCTTCTTCCCAGCACTGGGGATTGAACCCAGGACTTAGCACATCCCCAGCAAGCATTCTGCCATGTGTTGTATCTGCAGCACCCCCAACCCCTTTTTGAGACATGATTTTGCTATGTAGCTCAGGCTGAGCTTGAACTCACTATGTAGCCCAGGCTGGCCTCAAACTCACAGTGCTCCACCTGCCTCAGCCTCCCGAGTGCTGGGACTACAGTTGTGTGCTACCACACCCAACCTGCAGCCCTTTTAAATTAATTAATTAATTTTCTTTGGATACACGGTTTCCCTAAATTGCTCAGGCTTGCCTTGATTTTTTCATCTACTTGCAGCCACTTAGGGCCAGGGATTTAGCTCAGTGGTTCCAGCTCCTGCCTTGCAAGCACAAGGTCCCAAGTTTGATCCCCAGTACCAAAAAAAAAAAAATTCAAGCCACTTGGAGCCACCTTAGTAACTAGGATTATGTGTGCATGTGTACTACCACACTTAGCTACACTGAGATATCTTAGTAGCTTAAAATATTATCACATGAGTGTGTTGCTTGGTCATTAAAAAGTTCTCAAAATAGCTGTTTTTAAGATCAGGAAAATAGTATATAACTTATTTTATTTTTCCATTTCTCTAATTCTCACATTTTGCTTTTTCATACCTTTGTATTTATCTTTGTTCACATTCTGATCATTTTCCTAGTTGAGATATAAATTTCTAGCAGATAAACTGTGTTGGTGAGTGGGTTTGTTTTGATGCAAACTCCTGTAAAGCAATTGGACAATATTTTCAAGAGCCTCAATGTTCACAGTCTCTTGCACAATTAATACATGGCTTGGAGTCTGGAATATAGACTCAAACAGATTCCAGTTTGACTTCACATTCACCATCTACAAGTTTGTCTAGCTCAGGGCTTACTTTAGTGCCTGACATTAAGTATGTACTCAATGGAAAGTGCTAAAACTACCTTACTCCTCTGCACCAGCATTAAATAGCTTTTGAAAATTTGATAAATGGTGTTGCCTTTAATTTTAGTTTCTTCTATTAAGAATGTGGTCCAAGAATCTAATACTCCTGTGCCTTATACATGAAATAAATTTTGTGTACCCTTTTCTCTATTTCTAAAAAGAGATTGTCTGAATCAGACATTGAAATTTCATCTTTGTGAACTATTTATTTAGGCCCTTTGTACTTATTTCTGTTGAAGCATTTGGTTGATTTGTTAGGCTACTTTACTAATAACCTTACACAACTGTCCAGCTTAGCTTTCCATTTCAAAAGTCTGATTTTTGTTTTTGTTTTGTTTTGTTTTGTTTGGCACTAGGGATCAAACTCTGGTCCTTGTGCTTGCAAGGCAGGCAGCAGAAACACTGAGCTAAATCCCTGGCCCAAAAGTCTGATTTTTAAAAATTAAAATAGCTTTTGGGACTTCTGCCTTTCCCAATTAAACATGTGACATATGCTCATTTTATATTGTCAGTTATAAAGGCCTTACACATGCTAAGCAAGTGCTCTACCACTGAGCTAAATTCCCAACCCAAATTAGCAACTTCTTTAAAAAAAAGTCATTTGTAATTTTACAACCCAGGGATAACCATTACTATCATCTTAGTACATACCTTATGTGTTAGCTTTCCATCACTGTGACAAAATACTTGAGCTAATTAACTTATAAGGAGAAAAGGTTTATTTTAGCTCACAGTTTTAGAGCTTTCAGTCCACAATCAGTTGGTTTGTTGCTTTTGGACCTGTGGTGGCACTGTATATAGTGGTGAGACCCCATTGGTGAGAAGGCCTGTTTACTTCAGGGAGGCTGGAAACAAAGAGAGAGAAAAAGGTTGGGTCCCAATCTCCCTTTAAGTGCATGCTTCCAATCACCTAACTTCCTCCCGCCAGGCCCCACCTCTCAGAGCTTCCCCCACCTCCCAGTAGTGTGATAGGCTGACAACAAACCTTTACCACACCAGCCTTTGGGGACACTTGTCCAAGAAAAGACACCCCCCATATCTATCCATCTTTCTTCCTTTGTAAAAGATATGGGACTATTCTGTACTTTCTTCTTCTTCTCTTTTTTTTGGGGGAGGGGCTACTGGGGATTGAACTTGGGTCCTCGGACTTGCAAGGCAAGTGGCAGAACCACTGAGCTAAATCCCCGGCCCCTGTACTTTCTTCTTTATGACTTGCTTTATATACATAAAACCATATTACAAACATTTGCATCAGGATTAAGTTTGTTATAGATTTTCTTTTAAGAGTTAACTCGCCCACACTTTTATAGACTGTATTAGTTATCCACACTTTATACAATATATAGTCTCATTTTCACCCCTTGGTAATTTTTAGGAAAGAAACCCACCCAAAAGGATCTTTAGAACATTTCTTTTTTTCTTTGTTTTGTTTTTTATTTTTTGAGGCAAGTTCTTACTGTGAGGTTCAGGCTGGCCTCACCATGTAGCCCAGGCTGGCTGTGAACCTGTGGCAATCCTCCTGCTTCAGCCTCCTGAGTGCTAGTATTACAGGCATGTGCCACCATACCCAAGTGTCTTTAGAACATTTCTAAGGACACATACTAATAAACTGATTTTTGAAACAAGGGCCTCTTCCTGGATAAACCTGATCTTGTTTTGTTTTGTTTTGTTTTGGTACCGGGGATCAAACTCAGGATCTGCCATGCAAACACAAGGTCCCGAGTTTGATCCCCGGTAACACAAAACCAAAAACAAACAATCAATACACCAATCTTATACCTCACAATGGGACCACAGGACCCCATCCAGATGAAACTGGTTATTCTGAATGTGACCACAGTTCCTAGAGTGAATTATTCAAGAATTCAAAAGCCAGAATTTTACCCTATTGTCTTTAAAAAAAACAACAACACTTGTTCGGTTTGGTTTTATAAAGTGATCATTTTGGTGTTCAACAGGGGGAGATGGGCAGACAGAAGAGGATCTCGAATATATCAAGTGGTTTAGGAGATATGTTACATAGGTGATTACATTTATTTCCTGCATGAGTCCATTTTCTGCTGCTATAACAAAGCACCTGAGGCTGGGACCATTCTAAAGAAAAGAAGTTTATGTAGCTCACAGTTTTGGAGACAGAAAATCCAAAATCAAGTGGCCTCATCTGTTTGAGTCTTTGCTGGGTCACACAATGGCAGAGAATTGGAAAGGGGACTGGCTGTGTGCAGAGGTCTTACTGCATAACAACCCACTCTTCTGGAGCTAACTCACCGGGTGAGAGCAGCATTGATCCCTTCTTAGGGCAGCACCCTCAGTGACCTGCTCAGCCAATTCTCCAAGGTTCTACCACCTCAACCCCAATGACAAAGCCTCCAGCCCATGAGCCACAGCATTCCCCAACTAATCCTTTGAGATAAGAAAAGTGAAGTCAACTAATTTGCCCAACGTCACAAGTTACTAAGTAACAAGACAAGAATTCAAACTCAGGTGCACGTGCATTTTCTGTTCTCTGACACTCCACAGCCTTCTAGTGGAATGAGATGGAAGAATAACGGGGGTGTAGAAGGTCTGCTGACACCTGTGGTGCAACTTTTTAAAAATAGAGAACATGCTTGACATTTAAGACAATTATTGGGGAGGAGAGAGCAAGACCCAGAGCACCATGTCCCAGTTAACTGTGACAGTCCTAGTTCCAGCCTCACCTTGCCATGTCCCCATTCATAACCGAGAAAGAGCACTGATACTTGGATTATAAAATCTTGAAAGCATCAGCACAGGTTATTGCAAATAACTGACTTAATGACCCCTTTTTATAACTCAGGACATTAAATTAGGTTTGGAGGAGAGAACTCTTCTTTGAAAACCCAAGGATTCCATTCTGCAGTGTTCTGGAAAGTCATGTTCAGAAATGATTGAGCTGCATTCAGCTGTTCCTACAAAGAAGAACTCCTGTTTGGGAGCCTAAATGAGAACAGAAACAATGCTGAGACTTAAGAGAATGAACATGACTGTTCCTTAGGGTACAAACATTTCCTCCAAGGCTCTCTCCTAATACAACTCAGCAAGTCCAAGAACTCTGATATGTAGATAGTTTTAGAAAAGATATCATTGAAAAAAGAAGTGACTCCACCCTGAGACATAGATTGCCATGCCAATAACAGACCACTGAGCCCTCAGCCCAACTCACTTTTGGAAGTATTTTCTGGGCATTAGCTATGTCCCAGGTACTGAAATACAGTGATGCTAAAATTCAGTGCCTCCATTCAAGGAGTCAACTATCTGAAAGGGGAGAGAGAATGGTAAACAATAAAGTACAGAGGTTATGGAGGGCATCTGTATCATTCTTCAATGCCAGGGCAAGTCAGGGAAGATTTCCTACCTAAGATGCCAGGTATTATCCTAAGTATTTTGCAGCAGTTTCAAATGGTGAATAGGAATTTTCCAGAGAACGATTACATTCTCAATAAAAACTGGTTTCTTTAAAATTGGTCTTTGGAAAGAAAATTAGCAGCTAGACATCACACCTGGGCATCTAAATGGCTCCCAAGTTTGACCTTTTCATTTGGGGAGCATCAAGCAAGGAACTCCAATTCAGTTTAGATGTGGACATTTAGAAGTTGAGGCTGTCTTGCTCCTTCTTGTGTGCCCTTTATTAACTTCAATGTTCAATAAATGTTTAATGGATTGATGAATGAGTGATTGAACAAATCAACAAATTAATAGATGAATCAGGATTATCTGATAGAAATAAAACAACTAAGCAAGACTAAATAAACCTTTACCACTATTGAATATAGTAGGAGGTAAGCAAAAAGACAAATAATAAACAATCTTGCTTAAAAATAATTTCCCCTAAGGAATTTATCCAGTCCCCTCATGCTAACTGATAGCTTACCTCCATATTGTGGGCACCATTCTAGCATTCTTTTTCACAACCTCCTCCATTTGACATCTTGACTTCCATATATTTTCATCTATGAAAAGAGACCCAGAGAGAGATAAGAATGTATTCTTCCATCTACCTAAGGCTTTCTGAGTTCAGTTTTCCAATCAACTATGCCCTTTTTCTGAATGGATGAGAACGGAGATCAGCTCAGGCTCTGTTAAAGAGTAGGCATAAGGGCTGGGGATTTAGCTCAGTGTTTTTGTCACCTGCTACACAAGCACAAGGACACAAGTTGATCCCTGGTACCAAAAACACACACACACAAAAAAAAAAAAAAAAAGAGTAGGCATAAAGAAATTCAAAAGGATTTGTGATAAGGCAGATGAATGATAAGACAAAAGATTGTGTAGGGATTGGAATAAGGTTCAAGGATGACATAAGGGGTTAGAATGTTTCATGCACAAACTATTTGGTCCAAATGGTCATATTTTTTTTGGCACTTTATTAAATTCTTTTATTGGTACATTGTAGGTATACAACACAATTACATTTCTCGTTGGGAATTGTACCTTTACATGATGCATCTTGGTTCTTATTTTTTCTCCATTCCTAGCCCTCCCTTCACCCCCTCCACTCTTCCCTATTTACAAAGACTTTATTTCCATTTTTTCCATTTCTCATCATTTTTCCTTTCCCTTCTTTCCTTTCCCCTGCCCCTCCCACTACCCCTACCGCTTTGGACCTTTTATTCCTATTTTGCATTATCGATTATTCATTCTAATCATTGGTACATTTTAGGTATACAATATAATGACATTTATCATTGGAAATTTGCACCTTTACATAATCTCTCTTGGTTCTTATTTTTCACCCTTGCCCAGCCCTCCCTTCAACCCCTCCAGCCCTCCCTATTTACAAAGATTTTGTTCCTATTTTTCCATTTTCTCATATTAATTCCATTCCCTTCTATCCTTTCCCCTAGCCCTCCCCCTTCCTTCCCCTTTGCCCCTTTTCTTCCTATTTCACATGACCTATTATACATTTAGTCCTTATTTACACTTTCAGTTTCTCACACCAGAGAAACTATTGGGTATTTATACATATGTGTCCTATTTATTTCACTTAAGAGTATTGCCTCAATGTGCATCCACTTAGCTATAAATGTCTCTAATTTCTCATTTTTTATGGCTGAGTAGTACTCCATTTTATTAAAAAACCACATTTTCTTTATCCAGTCTCCAGTTGATGGGCATTTGGGCTCTTTCCAAGTTTTAGCTATCACAAACTGTGCTCCTATGAACATGGGTGCACATATATCACTGTGGTATGATTCTTTTAATGCTTTGGGGAAGATCCCCAGCAGTGGAATAGCGGGGTCAAATGGGACTTCCAGTCCTAGTTCTTTGAGGTACCTCCATACTGATTTCCACAGTGGTTGCACCAGTCTACACTCCCACCAGCAGTGGAGGAGGGTTCCTCTTTCCCCACAGCCCCGCCAGCATTTGTTATTGGTTGACTTCATGATAGCAGCCATTCTTTCTGGAGTGAAGTGGAATCTCAGTGTTGTTTTCATTTGCATCTCTCAAATGACCAGTGATGTTGAACATTTTTTCTTCTATTTATTTGCTATTTGTACTTCTTTGTCTGAGAAATGTCTGTTCATTTCAGATGCCCATTTTCAGATTACGTCTTTAAATTTGGGAGGTCTGATCTTTTTAAGTTCTTTGTAGATTCGAGATAGTAGATCTTTGTCTGAGGAAGAGCAGGTGAAGATTTTTTCCCACATTGTGGGTTGTCTCTTCACACTGCTGGTGGTTTCTCTTGCTGTGCAGAAGCCTTTTAATAAGAAGAGATCCCACTTGTTGATTGTTTGTGCTAGTTCACAGGCAACTGAGGTTTTGTTCATAAAATCTTTTCCTACACCGATGTCTTCAAGGGTTCTACCTAACCTCTGTTCCAACTGGTTCAGTGTTTCTATTTTAATATTTAGATCTTTAATCCATTTTGATTTTTAGTTGAGTGCATGGTGAGAGATACAGGTCTAGTTTTAATCTTTGGCAAGTTGAAGCCCAATTTTTTCAGCACCATTTATTAAAGAGGCTATCTTTCCTCCAGGGAGGGTGTTTGGCTCCTTTGTCAAAGATGAGATGGCTGAGTGTGTCTGGCATTGTTTCTGCATCTTCTAATCTGTTCCACTGGTCCTCAGATCTGTTTCTTTGCCAGTACCATGCTGTTTTATCACAGTAGCTTTGTAGTATAGTTGCAGGTTGGGGCTTGTGATACCCCCTGCCATGTCTCTGTTACCTAGAATTGCTTTTGCTATTCTGGGTCTCTTCTTGTTCCAAATGAATTCTTGGATTGTTTTCTCAAGGTCTATGAAGTATGCTGCTGGGATCTCAGTTGGAATTACATTGAATCTATATAGCAGTTTTGGAAGTATGGCCATTTTCACTATATTAATCCTTCCCACCCAGGAGCAGGGGATGTCTGTCCATTTTCTGATATCATCTTCAATCTCTCTTTTCAGAGTGCTATAGTTTTCAGAGAAGAGGTCTTTGATTTCTTTTGTTAGGTTGATTCTTAGGTATTTCAGTTTTTTGTATGCTACTGTGAAAGGAATTATTTGCCCTATTTCTCTCTCAGTGAGTCTGTCATTGGTGTAGAAGAAAGCTATTGATTTTTGTGTGTTGACCTTGTAACCAGCTACTTGACTGAATTTGGTTATTAAGTCTAGAAGACTTTTGGGGGAGTTCTTGGGGTCTTCTATATCGAGTATCATGTCATCTGTAAATAATGACAATTTGACTTCTTCATTTCCTATCTTTATTCCTTTTATTTCTTTCTCTTGTCTAATTGCCACGGCTAATGTTTCCAGAACTATATTGAGCAAGAGTGGTGATAGTGGACATCCTTGCCTTGTTCCTGATTTTAGTGTGAAGGATTTCAGTTTTTGACAAATGGTCATGTTTTAAAAGCTGTGCTAAAGTAGCCTTAGTGTACTGTTTCAGACATGAGTGGGCCACATGAATAGCTCTTGCCTAGTTGGTGGGATAGACAGCCAATGTGCTGAGTCATTTTAATGGCTGCTGGGTCATCCAGGGAAGGTAACTGAATGATCTTTGCCAATTTCCAATAGGATTATGGATCTTTTATTAACAAGACTCTGCTTAGTTGAGATAAATCCTGTAAGTGAAAAGATATGAGGATGCAGGACAGAATTCATTTCTGAGTTTCTCTGGTCTGAGCTCACACCAAGAAATAGCTCCGTGAAAGTCATCTGGCCTTAGGGTCTCAGGCTCTTCCAACTAAAGATTCTGGGATTGTGATATTCATTTATTGATTGATTGATTGATTGATTTTGAGACAGGGTCTCACTATGTAGTTCAGGCTGGCCTTGAACTCATGACAATTCTCCCGCGTCAGCCTCCCAAGTGCTGGGACTATAGGCGGGCACCACCACGCCTGGCCAGGATTGTGATTTTAAATGGCTGATAAAATGAAGATACAATCATAAGCCAACAAAACATGGTGCCAATGAAGATGAGCAATTTTCTGAAGGAAAAAATAAACCATCCAACCCCTAATATTGGAGGGGGTGTGATGCTATTAGGTCAATTTTCCAGCACTCTAGCTTTCTTGTTAATGATCACCTGCTCCCTTTGGACAGGAGACAGAGAAAGCTTACTGCACTACTGCTTCCCTGCAGTCAGGCCTGCTGGCACAGCCCTGCTTTATATTGCATTATTGGGCTGAACTCTGACACTCTGTAAAATCTATTCTTTTGCCCCCATTTTGCTCATGAAGAACTCTATGCTCTTGTTCATAGACTGCTCACAACGTATTTAAAGACATTAGACGTGCACCTCTGCACCTTGTCTTTTCCAGGTTAGTGATGGGTACTCTTGGCCTTGATCTATGCCAGAGTTTCTGATCTTTTTCCTCTGCTGACCACCTGTTATAATGTATCTTTCTACTACATCGTAGACCTGCAATCAAGCCTACATATGGCTGGACACTCCCAATCCCACTAGTGGGTGGCATGTTATGATTCTGGTAACGTAGTCAAGATTGGATTAGAATTTAGAATTTTAGCAACTATGTCACACCATGGGCTCCTGCACAATGAATATGCAATTAGATGAATTAAAACTGCAGATTTATTTAAGTAAAGTACAAGTTACCCTTCTGCTATCTGTGTGCTTTACTTGGAGGATATGAAATCAGAGGTTCACATTTATCCTTCTTTTGTTTTATCTTGTTTATTTTGGTCTGTAGACTACCTTTTAATATTAAAAGAGCCAAGCAGAGTGGTGCATGTCTGTAATCCCAACTACTTGGGAGGCTGAGGCAGGAGGGTCACAAGTTTCAGGCCAGCCTGGGCTTCTTAGCCAAAATCTGTCTCAAAAACTAAAACTAAAAATAAAAGGGTCTGAGAATGGAGCTCAGTGGTAGATCTCAGTGTGAGATCCCAAATTCAATCCCCAGTAACACACACATACACAGACACAAAGAAAAAAATTAAAATAAAACAGGTAGTAAAATACAAAGGAAAAAGTAAAAATCACCCTGGGGTTGATTACACTTTTAAAAAGTTAACACACAGGGTAATATTTATTAAATAAAAGCATTGTTTATAATAGTAAGTTTGTAGTTGCATTTGATAATTATGTTGTGTCATCTTTAAAGCTAAAAAGAGGTCCATAGTATAATACATGAAAAAAGAGTAAATCACCAAACTCTGTAATCTCACGCTTGTAAAAATAAACAGGTAATCCATATATAGGTATATATGTACATTTTTAAAAATGAAAGCATGCTATATTCTGTTTTATAACCTGTTATTTTTCTCTCAGCATATATATCCTGCTTGGTAGCACATATAGAACTACAAAGTTATTTTGAATTGTTATGTGGTGTTCTACTGCATTTGCAAAGCACAATTTAACGAACAAATAGTTTGTTTCCAAATTATGCTTGTAAGCAGAAGTATGATAAAATGTTTTTGCACTTGTGCAATTATCTCCTTTTATAAAGTTCTAGAAGTATTGCTGCCAGATTTTTGTTTTAATTCCTGAGCTTATCATTTGGGAAGCTTATAGTTTTGCATTATTTGCAAATGTGATAGGCACAACACCTCCTTTCTTAATTCAAGTAGCTGATAAAACATCAAACATAAAGTCAGGCCAAGAGCCTGACTTCACAAAGCCTCTCCTCCTCCCACCTACAATTAAATGCTCTTTTCTTTGTGTGCCCAGCGAACCCTTTTCAGATTTCTATAGCGCAACATCGCTAATATGCTATCATTCTAATTTATCTTCTTGTTCCCTTTTCCATAGAATGTATTAGACAGCAAAGGCTTGTAGGATCAAGGACAAGTTCCCAGAGTGTACTACTAAATCTAAATTTTTAGGCTGATTTGAACCTGTTCATTAAATAACTTCAATTATCGCTAAGTCATAGGTTCATTCATTTTGTTTGATTTTGTTTTTCTTTTTTTTCCTGAACAACCAAGTTTTATTTATTTTTTAATAATTTTTTATCTTATGAAATAATAAAACAAAAAATTTTTCAAAACAAAACAAAAAAATTTTAAAAATTTATAACAAAATAATAAAAGGACAATAATTATTAATACACTGTGCACACCCATCCTCAAAGCAGTTACTCAAAGTACAAGACACAGATAAAAAAGAGTCTCTCTTAGAAAGGAGAAACAAGGGCTGAGGATTTATCTCAGTGGCACCATGCCTGCCTCGTAAGTGCAAGGTCCTGAGTTCGATCCCTGGTACTGCAAAAAAGGAAAAGCAAACATAATAACACAAAACTTTCCTTTCAATTAAGAGAAATTAGGGCTGGGGATTTAGCTCAGTGGTGCTGCCACCTTCCTTGAAATCCCAAGGTCCTGAGTTTGATCACTGGTACCAAAAGAAAAGAAAAATTAAGAGAAATTAGATATAAATGAAACAAATGAGCATATATACTGAAGTATTTTTGAAACAGCAGAATGGACAATTGGAGGAATTATTTGAACTTCTCCCTACTTCCTATCTTCTATTTTGTGCTCTCTCCCTCTCTCAGATATACAGATTTATGCTTTGAGTTTCTCGTATGAGAGAAACCATGCAACATTTAATCTCTCCTGTCTCACCTGTTTCACTTAACATCGTGTTCTCTTACTTTGTTTCTGTTTCTTCCATACAGTTGTCATTCTTTCATTTGTTTGCAAAACATTGAATCCTTTAAAATGTTGCAAAGTCACTGAGTGGAAAAGTATGCCAAAAGACAAAAAGACCCTCACCTAGAGTACCTTTTGCACGAATAGTGTGACTATAGATAAAAACAACATACTATGTATTTCAAAAAGCTAGAAGGATTTTTAATGTCTTCAATAAAGAATGGAATAAAGAATAAAGAAAGGATAAATGAATAAAGAAAGGATAAATGTTTAAGGAGCTAGATATGTTTACCTTGATTTAAACATCACATTATGTATACATGTATCAAAACATCATATGTTTTGATGTATTGGTTAAAGGAAAAAAAATCGATTGAGCATTGAGAGACCCTACTCCTCCTAATCATGCCATTTGTAGAGAAACTCAGACACAGTCCCTTCATATTGTTCGAAGGCCACAGAGAAGTCTAGACAAAATGCTATCAGGGTGCAGAGAAGGGAGAGTTTTCATGTTGGGTACAGACAAGGACAGCGGTGGGAGTTAATAGATAGATGGGGGGTGGGGCATGCGAAGGTTTCACTTTTCTAATTCTAATTAGAGAAGTTACACTAATAAATTTGATTTGGGCTTTGTGGCAAAGTAGGTGGATTTACAGAGACGGGAGAAGAAAATTCCAGTTACGGTGAGAGAAGCTAAAGAAAGCACAGTAGTGCCTTGGGTTAAAAACAGACTTAAAAAACTACAATCGCTAACATTCCAGTATGTATTCAACATCAGATTAAAAAATATAGTAGATCGGGCTGGGGATTTAGCTCAGTGGTGCTGCTCCTGCCTCGCAAGCACAGGTCCTGAGTTCCATCCCTGGTACCAAAAAAAAAGGAATATTCATTCTACCACTCATGAAAGTATTTAATGAAGCTAAAGCAATTATAACAGTTTCGTACTAACATGTATATAAATGACAGTAAATGACAGTTCAGGAATAGGTCAATATAAATAAGGAATACAGGATGTAAATTAAAACAGGTCAAAGAAAGACAGGTTAATTGGCAATCAGGTGCAACTAGCCATTTGAGAAAAAATGGAAATGAATTGACTCCCCTCTCCCTCCCTCTCCGGAGTAACCTTGACTCCCTCCTCCATGGTCTCTACTCACTCCCAGTGCAATCCAACTCCTGCCTGTGCCTTTCAGGGATGGAGCAGGCTGGTCCCGGCTCTGTCTTCAGCCCCCTTTCTGCTTCCTGTGTGTGCGCCAGTCCTGGAGCACCCCAGGCCCTTTCCACAGCAGAGCTTCTGCGCTGGCCTCCCTCTTCCTGGTTTTTGTAAGACCAGCTTCCTCTTGCCTGCAGGTCTCAGATGCATTGTCTGCCCACCAGGAACATTTCCTGACCTGACTATTTTAGGACATTCAGCACCTCGCACCCATAACTCTCCACTGCTGCTTTCATCTGAACACTCACGTACTTCCTGGTTAGCTTTTACCGTAATTGATCATTATCAAGTCTTGGTTTTATTTATTTATGTTTTTGTCCATCTCTCCTATTCTCCACAAGGAAGACTCTCAGGAGTCTCACTGCCCTGCTGTAGGGCTTTAGCACATAGTAGATGCTCAATAAACATTTGTGGCATGAGAGAAAGTGCCTGGTGTGAAATGAAAGGTGGGCCTGAGGCCCAAGACAGAAACCTGCTGGCCTTGTTCCACCAGCAAAACCCCAAGGCAGCTCTGCACAACTATAGCGAGAACTCAGAGTGAGTGCTTCTGGATCCTAAAGGGCCAGCCTAGGTGGGTGCACTCCAGGGCTGGAGTCAGGTTCTAAGCTGAACTTGCTGAGGCTCTGCCACCCAAGCTGTCGAATCTGCCTTCAGCACTCTTTCCAGTACAGACCCTTCTTCTTGATGGAGAACAATGGAAACCAAACAAAAGGTTAGACGGGACATTCTGATTCCTCTCCATATCTGACGAATAGGATCAGTTAAGATCATTACAAAATGTTGAAGCTAGAAAAGTGCTTTAAATATCATCTCCTAAGGCCTATAAAGGAGTCCTCCACTTTTGCCCAGCACATAAGGAAGTCAGGTCCAGGAGATTCAGTGGCTCCCCAGGCCCACTCTGACCGTGGCGGTGGGGTCCACAGACCACCCACATCTTAAGGTGCGGCTCAGGGCCTTTGCTATAATTATATACTCCGCACCACATTTCCGAAAAATCTGAGACCACAGCTCACTTTGAAAACATCATCATTCTCTGTTAACTTTGTGTGCCTTCTGCAAGCAGTCTGCCAGCTCTTTCTTTTTTTCTTTGGCTTGATTTTAGAAATCTTAAAATGAAGTAATTAATTTGGGCCCAAATCCCAAGGGAAGAGTGTCTCCAGGACACAGGGGAAAGTGGGCAGGGTCTCCCGGTGACAGACTTGGACTGGGGTCTTCCTTAGAGCACCTGTGATAGAAGCAAGCTTCATCTTAGAAAGAACCCGATCAGAGCAGTGCGCGAGGAGTGCTCCGGGCTGGGGTGCACAGGGGCCCCTTAAAGAGTGGAAGCAGCAGCGGGCCCAGCTTTTCAAACGAGGTGAAATGGTCTAGCTTATCACCCGGACACTGGCCTCTCCTTTGCCCTTTTTCTCCAAGGAGGATGAGTCAAGACAAGTCATCAACTGGTTCTAGTACCAGAGCAAGGAGATCTTCGGCCTTTCCCTCCTTTTTGCTGCCGTTATTTTTGATGGAGGGAATGTAACCATGGGCAAACTCAACAAGCATCATACAACAAGATAATGCAAAGCACTGGCAACGCCAGTGAGCATATGCTCGCTCACCCAGACCTTTTGTCACCATTTATTTGACTTTTAAAAAAACAGAACAGGGCTGGGGATGTGGCTCAGTGGCACCACACCTGCCTGGAAAGTGCAAGGTCCTGAGTTTGATCCCCTGTACCACAAAAAAGAAAAGAAAAGAAAAAAAAAACAGAACAGATATCACTATTTTTTAAAAAATGTATCATTTCAGTTTACTGTTGTACATGGGGCTGCTGCCAATTCAATCGCTAAAGTCTACTTATGTTAGGCAGTAGTCTTTACTGGTTTATGAGCAGTTCTGTCAGCTAAATCAAGGTGACCACTTATTTCTATCTTCAGGCTTGAGCGGTGCTTTAATCAAATGACCCCCCAAACACTTTGATCAGAGTATACGTAAACCTTTATTAAGGTCTTATGGAAGAATTCTGTTTCCAATTGCCAGACTATACAAATGTGAGTTCATCCTTAATTACAGTGCAGGTCTTGCCAGAAAATGTACCCTTGAACCTTCTGCCACTCCATTCTTCTTGAAGTCCAGTTATGAGGCCTAACACTGACGAATGACTTCCAGAATGACACAGAGCTCGTCTATCCTAGGTAGTCTCAATTTTGTCTGGGACCAAGCCAGATCATCAGAGGACTGTACGCCTGATTGCAGTATTTTTAACTGTCACAGGACTTTTCTTTTTGGTAACATCTTCATGGAGATATAAACATTTTACTCATTTAAATGAGACAATTCAATGGCATTTAGAATATTCACAAAGTTGTGAAATTTTCAATAAATTTTTTTTAAATTTTGCAATAAAAGACACTGTGTATAAATTCCTCCCCTTACTTTGAACACACTTATCACATAGTTCTTGCCACTTTCTGAGACAGTTTTGGAAGTCTTTTCTATGAATGTCTTGTTGTGGCTGGCTCGATGCCTTGAGTTGATTCAAATTGTTTGTGGTAATTTCTGACAGATAAAAACACAACAGTGTGTCCTCATCCACCTTATTCACCACAGCTGGTACCGTGCAACTTTGAGCTCTTCCCCAAAGTCAAAAACGACCACGGCCAGGGATTCAGCTCAGTGGTTCTGACGCCTGTCTCAAAGGTGTAAGGTCCTGAGTTCAATCCCCGGTACAAAAAAACAATGAAAAGTAAACTTTTCTAATCCATTTAGGACATCCAGGCAGCCACAAAAATGCAACTAGTGACATTCACAAAAAGACTTCCAGAACTGCTTCCGAAAGTGGTAAGAAAAATAAATCGGAGTTACTGTAGGAAAATGGATGCACCTTGAGATCATAATGTTCAGTGAAATAAATCAGACACAGAAGCTTAAATATTGCATGGTTTCTCTTACATGAAAAACCCAAAATATAAACAAAGAGTAAAGTAACAGATCGATAATAGGGAGTAGGGAGATGGATATTTCTCAAACAGGAAGGGATCAAGAGATAGAGAAAGGAAAGAGTGAGTAGAGGAAAGGGAGTGAAAAGAGAATTAAGATGTGTTATGTATACATACCAACTCCACACAAGGAATGTAAACATTATGTACTGCAATCATATACTAATAAAAATAAAATTTTAAAACAGTTCCAAGAATGATAGGATAAGTCTGTCCAAAGTCAGAGGGAGTCTTTTGAGGGGGATTAATGGTAATGTGTCTTTTACTATAATAATTTCTTTTTTTATTTTATTTTATATTTTCGTACAGGGGATCGAACTCAGGATCTTGTGCTTTCGAGGCAGGCAGCAGCACCACTGAGCTAAATCCCTGGCCCCTTCTTTTTTTTTAATTTAAACATTTATTATATATTTTGTTCATACTTCATATCCCACTCAGTTGATGAACAATGGATTTTTCTCCACCTTTTGGATATTATGAATAATGTGACTATAAACATTCATGTACAAGGTTTGTTTTTTGCAATGCTGGGGGTCGACTTTGTGAGTTGTTTTGTTTTGTTTTTAGTTTCCTGATAGTCTTCTGAAGCACTAAGTTTTCCATGTTGATGGAGTCCTGTTTATTTTCTGTTACTGTGTTTGAATATCATATCTGAGAATCCATTGTCAAATCCAAGGTCACAAAGATTTACCCCTATGTTTTCTTCTAATAGTTTTCTAATGTTATGCTTACACTTAACCATTAACTCACTATTTTGAGTGAATTTTTGTATATGGTGTGAGGTAAGGTTACAATTTCATTCTCCCAAACTTGGCTATCCTGTGATTGTTACCAAAGACTACTTAAGGCATTCTAAGAATCAGACCCATGGAACACAGTTGTGTGTTTTTGAAAGGATATGGTTGATAACATCCTCCACTACCACACAAAAGTATCTTCCATGAAGCTCCACAGAGGAAATTCTTCACAGGCCTTGCTTCCAGGACACTATCAAAGATACAGTGGCTTTGTCACAGCAGGGGCTCTTCTTTCTCTGGCCAAGGAGGAGCTTAGACTCAACTGTGCTATCCATCTTCACGAATGCTTTGTGCTTAAAATGGGCACTTGGAACGGGGCCTGGTGCTGCATTTCTGTAATCGCAGCACTCGGGAGGCTGAGACAAGAGGATTGGGCAAGTTTGAGGCCAGCCTGGGTTACATAGTGAACTAAAGATGGCCTGAGCTACAGAGCATGACCCTGTTGTAAAACAAACAAGCAAAAAGATGCTCACTTGTTTCGCAGTATTTTTTTTTTTTTTTGGTACCTGGGATCGAACTCAGGACCTTGCACTTCCAGGCAGGTGCTGGAACCACTGAGCTAAATCCCCGGCCCTGGGCACTTGTGTATAGCATTGACTCTGATTTCATCTTATTTCCCACCTTGATTCCTTTGAGTTTTTCATGTTTTATTTTCCTTCTGTTATATCACATACACACCGGGAACCACCCTAAATCATTTAAAAAATAACATCAGTTGAATGAGTAAAATAAGGAAACAAGAACTTCCAAAGCTCCTCGGTATTCTTTGACATATCTTAAATTTTGTCTCATGTTATGGTTTTTTGTTAAAATGTCAAAATGCGGTGCTAAAATTCATGAGCACATAAGTCTCATGCACTCTTGGATGCCCCTCTGTAGGGAAATTCTCTAGAGTGTTTCTTTTTTCTTTTTTTTTTTTTTTGGACTGTTGCTGGGTTTTTTTTGTTTTTTTTGTTTTTGGTACCGGGGATGGAACTCCGGTCCTTGCATTTGTGCAGCAGGCGGTGAAACCACTGAGCTAAATCCCCAGCCCAGTTGCTGTTTTTTGAGACATGATCTGGCCATGTAGTTCAGGCTAACCTGGAACTTGCTGTGTAACCCAGGCTGACCTGAAACTCACTATCTTCCTGTCTCAGCCTCTATTTTTTGTATTCTTTTTTTTTTTTTTTTGGTCCCGAGTATCAAACTTGGGACCTTGCACTTGCGAAGCAGGTGGCAGAACCACTGAGCTAAATCCCCAGCCCAGTTTTTTGTATTCTTAATGATCATCATTCTGATTGGGCTGAGGTGGAATCTCACCGTAGTTTTGATTTGGATTTCCCTGGTTGTTAAAGAAGTTGAACATTTTTTCATGTACTTATTGACCACATTTGTATTTCTTCTCTTGTTCAGTTTATTTGCCCATTGATTGACTGGTTACTTGTCTTTTGGTGTGAAGGTTTTTGAAATCCTAATGTGCTTAAAATATACTGTGAGCCAGGCATGGTGGCACATCCCTGTAATCTCAGCATTCGGGAGGCTGAGGCAGGAGGATCACTGTGAGTTCAAGTCCAGCCTCAGCTACATAGTGAGTTCAAGACCAGCTTGAACTGCATAGTGAGACCTTATCTTAAAAAACAAAAAACAAATTTTTAAAAATGTAATGTATTTTTAGTGTCGTATCTAAGACTCTATTGTCAAATCCAAGGTCACAAAGATTTATCCCTATGCTTTCTTCTGAAAGTTTTTGAATGTTATTACTCACACTGAGGGATCTAAACAGATGATTTAGTGAATGAGTGAATGAATGAATCAATGAATGAATGATTGAGCAAATAGAAGAATAAATGTGGCCTAGCTGAAAGCAGACTCAAAGCCCCTTCCCTTATTACATTTTAGGAGCAAGAGCCCAATATTCAATACAGTTATTCAGATGCCTCGGAAGGTGTATTTGTTGGTTTGTTTTCTTTTCTGTACTGGGGATCGAACTCAGGACCTTGCCCCACCCACTGGGGCTTCTTCTCTTCCTGTGACAGAGCCATCTGTGCACCTTTCTATCACCAGCTTCAGAATCACCTAAGGTAATAATGCAGATTCCTGGGCCTCCCCACGGGGTGGGAACAGGCATTTTAGCAAGGACCCCATACACTCTTTTGCACCCTAAAATTTGAGCAGTAGTGTTTTGAAATGATAATATTTTGGAGAGGCAAAAACATTTTCCCTTGTTTCTGGTGCTGCATGTTGGGGTGTGAATGATTTACACATAGAAAAAAGGAAAATGAGTTGGGGCCTCTAAAAGCATCAATGCAAAAATACCCAAAGACATTTTTATACCAAAAAAATGTGCCAGGGTTATTTTTTCAGAGAAATGAACACAGTGTCATTAAAATTTTAAGCTTGAAGATTCAGATGAGATGGCTTATCTCTCTCTCTCTCTCTCTCTCTCTCTCTCTCTCTCTCTCTCTTTTTTTTATACTGGGGATCGGACTCAGGACCTTGCACTTGCAGGCAGGCGGAGGCTCCACTGAGCTAAGCGAGACCTTGTCTCAAAAAACAAAAAACAAATCCCCAGCCCTGAGATGGCTTATCTTATAAATTCCATGAATTTTGTTGTCATATGGTAAAGGATAAAAAGTAAGCAATATGACACAAAAACAATAACTTTCATAAGCAAATGTTAATTATAGATTTAGATTTACACATAGATTTAAGGTGGCTGATTTACTTTGCAATGTGGGGCAGTTATTTTAGCAGCTTTGTACTTTGGTACCAATCCCAAGCAGCGTTTGCCCAGGGCCATTCCAAAGTGTGAAAATGAGGAGACATTTCAAGCAGGTGGCCAAAGTTTGAGAGACAGGGTGGAAAGGACTCCTTTCTTCTTTTGACTCCGGACAATGAAACTGAATGATCTCTTCTGCATTTGAAGACATATTTTTGTCTTCAAATATTTTGACATCCTTGTACAGTCTAGTAAATAACACTTTTTAACTGGAAAACCCCCAAAACTCTCATATAGAAACCAAATATTGTCATCTTTACTTTTTTCCTTATGTCAGTGTGGGCCATTCATATTTTGAAAATGGCTTCAGCAAAATCCCCTGGTTTCAAGTTTCTTAAGATAGCTGTTTCATTCATTCTTTTTGATAATACACTTCTAAACCAAACTTATTACCCCAAATCCTGTTGTGTATCTAGAGAAATCAACTTCCTTGGGCCTTGGCTGGATAGCCATTGGATCTCAGAATGCAGAATGCTAAAAAACACCTGAAATACATATCTTTCAGACATCTGTAGAGAAATTTGTCTGAACTTTCCCTTTTTTGGGGGGTGGGGGTTGAGGCAGAGTCTTACTATGTGGTTCAGGATGACCTTGTAGCTCAGGCTGGTCTGGACTTGTGAACCTCCTGCCCAGTCGCTTGCCTGAACTTTCTAAGAGGGTTAAGAAAAAGATGGTCTTAACTTAGTGAAGTTGAATTTTAACTAATAATAAAATAAAAGCTATATATGATGTGCTGAACATAATAGTAAAAAAGCGGAAATAAATGTCAAATGATAAAAATATGGTCAAATAACTTATTTCATCCATAGGATAAAAGATTATGAAACCCTGGATTTTTCAGAGGTTTTAGCAACTTGAAAAACTGCACATAATAGATACATTTTAGGAGAAACAAGTACAAAGTGTGACCTCAATGATATAAATATATTGAGATTTGCATGCTGGAAAAGACTAAAAGGAAATAGCCAGAATAGTAATGGGAGTTTTTTCTAGCTATATAATGTTCTGTGATTTTCATTGTCTTCTTTATATTTTCCTAAATTTCCTAATTATTTTTTTACCAAAAGTAATTACACTAAATTATAAATTATTTTACTTCTTTTTTGCTTATTAACTATTTTTAGTATATGTACTGGGAAAGAAGACACTGTATGTAACATTTGAAGACCAAGCTGAAAACACTGATTTGCAACGTCTTTCCATTCTGGTTTCCTTTCATAGCACCCATCCTCAATCTCTTGGCTCTCACCCTAAATTAAAAGTTCCCTCTCCAGTGTGCACAAGTGTCACCTGGCATGCCCCACGATTGTTCCTATTGTTCTCAGTGTGACAGTTTATTGAGATGCAAAAGAAAAACATCTAAATTATAGCTTAATGCTATTTTCTGGAGCACAGCTGTAAAAAATACAATCTGTGCATGTGAGAATTACTTTGAAAGTTGGATTCCCTGTATTTTTTTTTTTTTTTTTGGTACCAGGGATCGAACTTGGGACTTTGTGCTTGTGAGGCAGGGGCTGGAACCACTGAGCTAAATCCCCAGCCCCTGGATTCCCTGTATTTAAAAAAAACTTAGCATGATTGTCACTTTGTTTTTAAAAAAATAAATGAACTCTATTGAACTAAATCAAAATATATTTAAGAAATAATGTTCGTGGCAGTGGAGTATAAAGCATAATGAACTGCTCTGAGGGTGATTAAACGCCCAAGGGAAGCAGAGGTGCACGGGAGAACCACAGTAGTGAGAGGGAGTAACTGCCAATGCCAAAGGCATCATTATTAACACATGAGGAGGAGGCAGCAAACCACAACAGGAGAAGGGGAATTTTTTAAAAATCTCAGTTTGTGGGGAGAGAGGTTGTGAATAGAACATGCGCATGTGCACACACACACACGCACACTGAAGTTACCTCAGCTGACAGGTCCCAAAGGACACCCAAGAGATTCAGTGTCCTGCTGCTGATCACCATGCTGACTATATTTTGTTAGACACATCACTGATGCTGCGGATATTTGCAGTAGAAGAGACTGCCTTCCCTCCTCTCTCCTACAGAGGCACAGATTATGGAAGGACCAATGCAGTGCATACTTAAGAAGGTAACATGGAAGGACCAATACCAAAAACATACATCAAAAGCAAGGGGGGAGACTTTGACCAATTGAAGGGGAGAGAAAAAAATCAGAAGACAGAAGAAAGAGCGAAATAAGGAAAGAAAATAAGTGAAAGGAGATACTACTAATTACATATAAACTCAGCACAAGTTACAATCTTGATGCCATGCATTCATTCAACAAATGTCTGTGGAGTATCTCCTGCTTGCCTGGCAATGCAAGTGACAAATGATGAGGTGGATACACCCTGCCTGCCCTGATCTTGCAGCAGGAGATACGCTTGTTGACATCTGCTTGTATTATTGGGAGGCACCACTTGGTTCAGGCAACAATCACTGAGCCCCTCTTATAAGCCAGGCTTTCTGCTAAGCATTGATGTGTATGCATAAAAACACAAAAATTATGTGAATTGAGAAGAAAAAGAGCATTTATGGGACTAGATATTGGATGACAAATTAATATCAACATAAACAGATGAGTAAGTATTCTAATGATGTTAATAGTGATTCAAGCAAATGCTATATTGCTAATGCAAAAACACTGTATTAGATGCCTGATCAATGTTTGACCAATATTAGGCTGCTTTAAGCTGAGCAAAAAAGAATTTTATTTAAAAATAGAAGGGCCAGGGATTTAGCTCAGTGGTTTTGCCACCTGCTGTGCAAGCACAAGGACCTGAGTTCAATCCCTGGTACCAAAAATAAAAATAAAAATAGAAGAGCTGGGGATTTAGCTCAGTGGTTCCAGTGCCTGCCTCACAAGTGCAAGGATCCGAGTTCGATCCCCAGTACCAAAAAATAAAAAATAAAATAAAAATAAAATAGAGGGACTGGGGATTTAGCTCAGTGGTTTCGCTGGCTGCTGTGCAAGCGCAAGGACCCGAGTTCAATCCCTGGTACCAAAAAAACCAAAAAAAAAGCAAAATAAAAATAGAAGAGGGCCAGGGCCAGGGATTTGGCTCAGTGGGGCTACCACCTGCCTCAAAAGCACAAGGTCCTGAGTTTGATCACCAGTACCAAACAATAAATAAATAAATAAAACTAAAAGTAGAAGGGGAAAATTTCTTTCAGGACAGGGTCTTACTGTTTTGCCCAGGATGGCTTTAAACACCTGGCCTCAAGTGATCCTCCTGCCTCAACCTACCAAGTGCTAGGACTGCAGGCATTTGCCCCCATCCTCAATGGAAGACATTTTTTAGCTACAAATATTTGGTTTAGTAAAGAAATTGCAAAGCTGAAAAAATAAAATTACACTGTTTTATTAATGTATATTAGTTATATAGGCCAGTAAGTTTCATTCTGGCATATTCATAAATGCATATAGCATTCTTTGATTGTTTCTCCATTCACTCTCCTCTCCCCTAACTCTCTCCCCTTTGCCTCCTCCATCCACTTCCTCTTCTCTAACCGTCTCCCTTCTACTTTCATGTTCTCTCCCCTGCTCCCACACCTCTCTTTTTCCTAGATTTTTCTTATGAAAGAAAACATGAAACATTTGTCTTTCTGAGTTAGGTTGATTTCACTCAACACAGAATTCTCCAGTTCCATCCATTTTCCTGCAAATGACATGATTTTATTCTTCTTTATGACTGAATAATATTCCATTGTGTTATATACCACATAAGAAATCAAGAAATTTGCCAAACCAATAGTTGGATTTTTTTTTTTTTTTTGTACTGGGGATTGAACTCGGGACCTTGTGCTTGTGAGGCAGGCGCCAGAACCACTGAGCTAAATCCCCAGCCCTAACAGTTGGATTTTTTAATGCTGCTTCAATTGTGTATGCTAATGAATTATTTTAAAATCAGAACTCAAAATCCAGTTTTGTCTCCTAAAGTAACACTCTTGGATGTCTTCTGTTTTGTTTTGTTTTTTGTTTTTGACACAAGGTCTTGTTAGATTGCTAAATTGCTCAGGCTGGGCTCGAACTTGCAATCCTCCTGCGTGAGCCTCCTAGAATGCTGGAATTATAAGCATGTGCCACCACATCCAGCTTGGTGTTGTTTTTTGAGATAGGGTCTCACTATATAGTTTAAGCTGGCCTTGAGCCCAGGATGGCCTCAAACTCACAGTGATCCTCCTGCCTCAGTCTCCCAAGTGCTGAAATTACAAGCCTGCGCCACCACTCCTAGCTTCAGTTGGCTTTGTGGTTGTCAAGTGGCTAGACTTTTGTTTGTTTTATATTCCAAGTACACTGGTATAATTCTTCCTAATTCTTGGATCCACCTTGAATATCATGAAGTACCTTTAATCCCAGAAAGTAAGATGAGTTTGGTTGGTAGGGCCATGTCTTCGGAGGATGCCATGAGTGTGTTAGCTAAGTGTTCTCCCGCTGAGCCACACAGTCAGCCATTCACTTTCTTACCCCTTTTCTCTCTAGGAATATTCACTTCACTCGCTCAACCCTCAACCGGATTCATCCCAAAGACATTTAAACATGCTCAAGATTCTCTCATCTAAATAAAAACAAAACCTCAAGCCTTCCTTAGATATCACACTCCTCTTCAGCCTTATCTGTCTCTCTCTTCCTCTTTACAGTCAAATTTCTAGAGAATCTGTACTTCCTCTCTTTCTTCACCTCCCACTCGCTTCTCAGCTCCCTGCAATGCAGCTTCCTCGCCTTCGCCTGCAGAGAGCTCCCACTGAGCATGACCTTCCATACTTCACGGACATACGTGAGGCTGCATCTTTTGGGATCTTGTCCTTGAAATACTTTCCTTGGCTTCGGTGGTACCAAGGTGACCTTATTTTTCCCCTACTGGCTCTAAGGCTGGGGCAGATGGACAATCATGGTGGTGACTACTCACATACTGGAAGGAGAGGTGGCCACTGTTCCCTCCACTGTTCCTCTTCCCCTCCCCTGCGAGGAGGAACCTCGCAGCTGGAGTCTGTTCTCAGTGTGGAGAGAGAGAAGCAGAGGAAGAGAAGTTCTGAGGCTGGGGGAATCTGGCCCCTGGAAACTTTCTTCTCTTTCCTCCCCTCCATTCCTGTCCCATAACTGTTGGTGGCTCCCATCTCATATGAGGAAAGGAAAAGGTGCTCAGCCTCACTGTAACTCAGAAAATGAGAACTAAAAGAACGACAAGGTAACTCGGAATGCTTTGAAATAGGGGGAGGGACGTGGTCTACGGGTTTGTAAATCAACACATCATTGTGCAGTGAAAAGTTTTATAGCTGTGAGGGACCGTCTACATTTGTTTCCATTCAGATTTCAAAGTTTTGAGTACGTGAAATAATGTTTCTCTCCCAGAAAGGGAAATAATGTAACATAAAGCTGGAGTTGCAGTCTCCAGCTTTTTTTTTTTGGCTCCTCCCCAGCTCCATTCTCCCCTCTCTAAACTCCAAAGGCTAGAATTTCTAAAGATCAATTCCAAACACTGTACTTTTCTCACATTAAACCTCTCCTGAGGTCCCCTTAACTCTGGCCCTGGCGGAGGGACACTCCAGTTCTTTTTTTTTTTTTTCTTGCTGCATAGTTCAGGCTGGCCTCAAACTTACAGCGATCCTCCTGCATCAGCCTCTCAAGTGCTGGAATTAGAGGCATGTGCCTCCACACCTGGATCACAATTGTACTTTTTAGTTTCAATATTTATTTAATGACACAAACATCCAGCTGTCAGATGGACAGCTCCCCCTGTTTGTCGCAGAGGTCCCCGATCCTCCTTCGGATTTTCTGTCAGGACCCGATATCACCATGGACACCGTTGTTCCAGGAACCAGAGCTGTTCTCCGGGCCCTGACAACCTGACCTCTAACATTCACCCCTCTGCCTGCTTCTCTGCCTTCACCACTGCCTTCACCACGGCCTTCCGGCGCACCCCACCGTCACCCACGTGGAGCCACTGCAGGGGCGCCCCATGGGTGGCCCTGGACCCTCGCAAGCCCTTCTCCTGCGTGCTCTTCTCCAGCCGCAGTAGTGGTCTACACGAAGCCCGCCCTGCAGCACCTCGCCTGTCACAGAGGCCAGTGGCTCGGAGGGCGCCTGCTCCAGCCCTAACCGGACCTCCAGAGCCGTGTCATCTCCTACACTGTCCGTCCTAGCGCTGGAACCCAGGGCCTTGCACATGTGAGCCAAGTGCTCTACTACTGAGCTACCTCCTGGCCCTTTTGCTTTTTTATTTTGAGACAAGGTCTTGCTAAATTGCCCAGGCTGGCCTCCAATTGGGATCCCCCTGCTTCAGCCTGCTGAGCAGCAAGGATTGGAGGTGTGCAGCATTGCATTCGCTTTCACCTGTGACCACACTGAATGTCTTTTGGTTGCTCCAACACATGCTGCTCCCCGCAGCTTAGGGCCTCTGCGCGGTGTCCCCGGACCCTGGGCGCCAGTCTCCGCAGTGAGCCTCATGCTTGTCACCTTTCCGCCCAGCTGTCACCCCCTTCCTGTCCCAGCGCGGCCCGGGGCAGGGCCCCTGCTGCAGTCTGTCCTCCACACCCTTCGGCCAGCCCGAATCCAGTGGGATCCCATTTTAATTCTGCCTTTCTTCTTCTGATTGTTTTACTTCGTGATTTACTAGACGGCACGCAGGCATATACACACCTCACAAAGAACCTAGCCCAGGGAAGAATTTCAGAAGCGTTATTAAACTAAATTATCTCAGTCTCTAATTTTCAAAGGTGCAATCGATCGGCTTACCTGAAATTAGGAGTAACTGTTTGCCACTTTTTACTCGTAGACATGCTACGGTTTGGGTGTGTTTTAAGGGTGCCCGGGGGGCTCATATATTGGAGACTCAGTTCACAGCAAGATAAGAAGGGCTGAGCCCTTTATGAGGCAGGACCCTGTGGGAAGGGCCTCAGGACATGGTGGGCATGTTCCCGAGGGATCGACTCAAGGGCCTGGCATGCTCTGGCTTCTTGTGCTGTCACAGGATCTCTCCTTTGCCTAGACACTCCCTGCACCAGGCTGCCACCCACCGTGAGAACTTCAGCAGAGCTGAGCTGACACCAATACCATGCCCTTGAACCTTCAGTACCGTGAGCTAAACAAACCTCTTTTCTTTCTTCCTTTTTTTTTTTTTTTGGTACCAGGGATCAAACTCGGGACCTTGCGCTTTCGAGGCAAGCAGTGGAACCACTGAGCTAAATGCCTGGCAACCTCTTTTCTTTATAAAGTTAGCCTGCCTTGGGTATTTAGTTGTAATAACTGAAAACAAACTAAGCCTCAGATGGGTAAAGGAATACGTCTCGGGTCACATGCCCAGCTAGTGTTAGAGCTGATGTAATATACAGAATTTCCCAAATGGTTGTAGGCTTTTTTCTCACTAAATTGTGTGATTCTCTGTTATTATTGACACAATTATGTATTTCTACATCTTGTAGTAATAGGAACATTAATGTATTTATAAATTGGTTAAAAATTACCTCAAATAAGAAGGTTCGGGGCATATTTTCCCCAGCCTCATTTGCTCTGCTGTGTCCTCTCTCGCCCCTGAGATGAGGCGTCCAGCGTTCTAGAATGGAGACAGCTTGTCTCAGCCCTCAGAGAGGCTGGAACGAACAGACTGGATAGGCTTTCCTTCTGCTCCCACCCTCAGCCTGTTCCTCATGCTGAAGCAAATGATTCTACATAGGTGTATCCTCTCCCCAGGCTTCCTTAGGGTTCAATCTGTCCTATAGGACAGAAATCATATGGTATGGGTCTTGACAACATTTTCTGGTACCAGGGATCGAACTCAGGACCTTGCGCTTGCCACAAAGGCATGGCACCACTGAGCTACATGGCCGGGCCCTTTGACAACATTTTGAAGGAGGCTAATTCCCCAGACCTGTGCTAATCGTAAGACAGCCAAGCTCCAGGAAGGCATTGTATTTTCTACTTCCCCTGAATCAGAGTACTGCAAACGTAGGAGCATCATTCAGGCCATGGTTACTGTTGCTTCTTACTTAAGTGTATGTGGTAAGAGGTAAAGAATGAAGAAGAAGTAGAATAGCTACAGGGCTGAGTGTGTAGCTCAGTGGTGGGGCACTGGCCTAGCAGGCATGAGGCCCTCTGAGGCCGTGTTCAAGCTCCAGGGCTGAAAAAAAAGTGAATTATATTAATTACTGACAAAGGAGAAAAACTGAGTAAGACTAGATTACATTTAAAGTATAAAATTTGGTGGTTTTTAAAATTAATTTCATACAAGAAAAATAAAGCAATACATCACTATATTTTAGTACTGAAAGTAAATTTAGCTCTTATTTTTTAAGTAACCAATACAGAAAATTTGAATAGTTATACACATACTTACAGCACACAATATGTTAAAACAAGAGTGGGAATTAAATTCAACAACTATTCAAGTGGCTTCTTCTTGTGCAAAACAGGAAGTCAGATAGCAACTTCTTGTCTTTAAACACTTTGCTAAATAATGCTATGGAAGTGACTGTAACGTACACCAAGATTAAAACAGAGCAAGAGAAGTACGAAGTAATATAATAGAGAACAAGGGTAAACAGAAGATGTCATCAGGAGGTAGCCTTTCAACCAGACCTTGAAGAATTAGCAAGACCCTGACAGACAAAGGGGAGGACATCCCAGACACCAGGGACTAAATAACATTCACTAAAAACTCAATACAGCCCACTCCTGTGCTGACATCTGTGCTCCCCACTGAATGGTCACTTCAGGTATCTGAAGACAGTTTCTCTTTCTTTCTTTGAGTTGTTAATCTAAGGTTGTACTTTTGAGCGAGGCTATTTTTATTTCCACAAGTATCACTCTCCAAACTAGGGATCAGTCACTGTCACTGAATTATAGCCTAAGTACGTCACAGGAGATGAGCCATAGGTGAGATGAAGGTCTAGAGAGAATTTAAAGGTGTGTAAATTCCCAGGAATTAAAAAGAAAATTAGAAAATCTAATCAATCATACTGAAAGGCAAAGTGACATTTGGTGGCAAGTGCAAAGACTCTCGATGAGATGATTGTAATTTGGTTATACACTCACTCAGAACGTAGATTAAATTCACTACCTGTTTGGAAACTTTCATCAACTGTCCTTAGTGCAACAGGCTCTGTCGTTGCCTGACATGTAGTAGTTGCTCAATAAATATTAGGTAAATGACAAGACTTTTTTTCACATGGTGTTTGTACCCTCTCTGTAATTAACAAAAAAAACAATTCAAATATTATATAAAAAGTACTTGCTTTGAGCCCTCAAAAGCTTTAATGCTTTGAGATTACAGATGTAAGCCACCACATGTAGCTATTTAATGCTGATACTTCATGTGCCTTTTCAGGTTGCAGAATGTTTTTCACACAATATCTTATCTGATCTTTAACAACAACCCAGGGGGACTAGTCAGGCAAATAGCTTTACTCCTGTTTTACAGATGGAACTACTGAGATTCATGGAGGTCAGGATATTTGGCCAAAGTCAGAGAACTAAGCCTACACTTAGACTTCTGCTGCCACCAGTCTGTTTTCTATAGTTACACAGCTTCCAGGCATTAGTACCATTCTTAATGCTCCTTGTATTAAATGTATTAATGCAGCTTGATTTATCTGTTACTATCTATATTAAATCTGTCTCTCCTCATATCTATATTTATCAATCTATTGAGAGAAGAATAAATACATGAAGTACAAAAGCAGTTGCATTTGGTTTTCAAGTGTAAAAATAAAGGATTTCTATAGAAAATTCTAATGAGGAAGCATTGATTTACACTCACTATTATGGTAATGTTTATGAATATGTACTAAAAGGAATTTGCGGCTAAATATTTTCACATTTTTTCCAGAAATCACTCCTAGTCCTTGCTAGAATTGGATCAATGACTCCTTTCTGTGCACAAATGACATGCAGTGCTAATTGTATTCATGAAATAAAATGTTCTTAAGTTTTCTTTGGCCAATGGACTGAGAACAAGGAGCCTGATTTACATTTCACAGATCTAAATAGTAATTTGATGGTGAGCTCATTACAGGGACTGTGTAGTGTAAAACCACCACAGTGCATCTGTCTGGAATTTTAGGGTTCCTACAGAATCCCTCCCTGACTTGTTTACGATGTAGAGATGATCGACTGTCACTTCCTAATAAATGGTAAATAAAAAAGTAACCTGTGATATTAAAGTACTACATTAGCTACATTGTGATTAAATTACAGTAACACCACCAGCTATAAACCTTTATAGAATCTTCTCAACCATGCAGTAATTCTCCTAACTATACTATTATGTAGAGCACAAATATTTCTTTGTAAGTCCAAAGCAATACATCAGGGAAGCGTTTACTGCTGAAGCCAGATTGAGAGTAAATGCATCTTGGGATGCTATGAATAAAAGCTCTAGCTTCTCATTACTTTATGACAAGACACAGAAATTCACTTTACTTTTCATTTAAGCTTTTCGGCTTCCGTTTATAGATGTATGCCTTCACGCTTTTATTCCCTTCTTGCTTCAGCCGTACGTAATAAATGATTATAAATTTTCACATTTGACCACCTCTCTGCTAGTCTCATGCTTAATGCACAAAGTTAGGAAGCTGCAGGTAAAATTTCACAAACAGTTTTATTTATGATGTTGTCCTTGGTAACGGAAATTTCAATGTACTGAAATGAAAAGTATGATTAAAGGGATACGACGTCCTGACAAGGATAGTAGAGGGCAGCCTTCTATTTCCCACTGAAAATATATAATACTTTTTTGACATCAATTTCATAGAGAATAGACATGGGTTAGTCATGGAAAAAAAAAGACACAAACATGTTTCTAACTTCAATATTCTTGAATTTTTGCTCTTATAACTTATATTAGAAATAGCTTGTCTGAACTGATGAAATTCTGAATTGGAAAATATTTTTTATCTCAATTGAAATGTGATATCAAGAACTGAACAGATATTAAGGACAAGTATAATTTGGAGAAAAAAAAAGAGTTCTTTTTCTGGAAAACAATCTAAGTGAAAAGGCTCTGACTTTTTTTCCTATGTATTTTAAGTATTTCAATAACCGATTTTATTATTTTATATCTCTGGGTGGTGAGAAATAGGAAGGAAAATTGAAAAAGTTGGAGCATTCATAAAGAAAGCTGATTATTTACCTTTTAGTCAAGCTTCCTCACATTACCATTGAGCAAACAAAATGGAACTCGTGTCTACTATTTATAAAGTTGAATGTCTTTCAGTGCTCAAGGCTCAATGGCTTCCTCTTTTCCTATGATTTAAGGGAAAAAAAGAAATTAAATGATGAGTATCACTCCTCAATCACTCCTCAAATAAAATTCTGCTGCTATAAAGCACAGTTTCTGTGCTGGAGGTTGGAATCGCTGGAGTCATTCTAGTTTGAACCACAAGTCTCATTTCTGGTCTCCAACCAGTTAATAAAATGTGTTATCAGGAGATGTAAGTTCAAAGATCATTATAACTCCTGCAGCTATGTGCTGCCACAATGGGGCATAAGAGCTATTTCCCACTAAGAGGAGGACGGTGCAGCAATTTGATTTCAAATCTCTGAAAACAGGATATCATGGAAATTTTAAAATATATATCATCTTAATTTCATATCCATGCAAAGGAGAAACTGGAGAAAGAACTTTGAATAGCTGCAGACTTAGCCAGGGATGTGGCCAATCTCTGGGCATTAATGATGAGATTATCTTTAGGATATTCCATGTTTCTAGCTTCAGGGTCTCTAACTCACTCGACAGGCATCTCCTGAATTTCCTCACGTGCGCAGGGCACCATGACAACCCCAGAAAGGAAGGAAGACACAAGGCACGGAGTCCAGCGCCTATGGTCCAGGAGCTTACAGTCTGGCAGAGAGATAAGGCATGCACGCACATAACTAAAATTACAAGTCCTCATATAATCAGAGCCAGATGAGGGGAGAGGTAAATTCCACAAAATTATGCCGCATGGGAAGTGCCGAGCACAGCTGCCATCTGGTGCCTGCGGGGAGTTTGGGTGGTCCAGTCATCGTCGGGCCCAGTTCATGGCTCAGGCAGAGGTCAGTGCATTCAGATCTGAGTTCTGGCAGCTAAGGATCAGAACTAAAGCCCCTGCAGTGTCCCTGAAGCCACGGAGAGACCCAAAGTCCAGACAGTGCAGGAGAGAGTGAGGAGAAGGGAGAGGGAAGGCCAGGCCTGGAGAATGAGAAGTTAAGATATCCAGGGCTCATGGCCTCAGAGGCTCAGTAATGGCTGCTGATAGGACACCGGATGTGGAAAAGGTCCCCCAGGGGATCCCTACCTGGTTTTGCATTAATGAAAATAAGAGAAATTTGAAAGTCCAGGCAGAGGGCTTGCTACATGCCACATGTCCATAGTCATTACATTTTTAGGAAAGTATTCTACTGATGTATAACCCTAAAAAAAATTTAGTCTGTGCAGCATTTCAACAGCCTCACAGCTTTCTTCAATAATTGTTCCTACAAATGCTTTCTGACAGATTCCGTTTGTTGCTCAGCTATTGCAGAACCCTGAAAAATATATTATGTCTCATGTCAGTTATAAAAATAACACCACAAATTATAACCAAAACAAAATTACCCAGTAATTATCATTTAGATGTCCAGTTTAATCCTTTTCAGAGTTACTGTTACTTTAGTCTGCCTTTATGAGCAGACAATTTAATACAAGGCACACTGGAGAGGTTTATTTTCAATCTCTCTCTTTTACCATGTGCTACAATAATATCTGAAACCTACCTTTCTGAGCACTCTGTGAGTACCTTAATCTCCAGAGCACTTCTAAATACATTGAATACTAACAGCCTTAAATTTGACCAAAATAGACTTGGTAAACATGTGGTGTCAATTATGAGAAAAGGGGAACAAAGGTTAGCGGAATAAGAACAGAGCTCACACTTTCTTTTAACTTGTTAATGTCTCTGACCCTTTTGTACAAAAATCACTTTAATCAACATTATATACATTTCATTGTGGCCTTACCATTTAACAGGCTGTAAAAAATGTTTGGCTATCAATTATACACATCAAGTTGATATGCTGCAGATCTAAGGGTCATTTACGCTCGCAATTAAACCTAAGAGGGCTGGAGGAGACCCTCATGGTTAGCAAGCCTTCCTCTCTCCACCTTCCTCAGCCTTTTTGAAGCTTCAAGAAATGAGGAAGCATAATGAAACTTCTCAGGGAGCCTTCTTTTCATACTAGGAATTGAAGAGCCATGGTCATAGGTGTGGTGAGGTTCAAATCTTGGACCTTTCTGCCCCTCTGGACACTTACACTGCTGCCTCTCCCACTTCCCTCACATATCCGTAGTGCCTCTGCCCCACACACACACACACATGCGTGCGTCATTCTGGTGCTCATAGACATGTAAATGACCTTGATCTGGCTACTACACAATGTGTCCATGAATTGAAACATCACATTTTGCCCTGTGAATGTATATAATTAATATGTCTGAATAAAAAAGATTTTAAAATTAAATTAAAGCAAAACAAACAAAAATTGGTTCATTTCAATGTTTTGAGGTTCATCAGAAACCAACAGTTACCCAAGAACAGTGTCCGTGTAGTGTGTGGGTCCTTGCTCATACACCGCGGAGCAGACACCAGAGGCCGTGCAGCTGTGTGTCCCCTCGAAACCTCCTATGAAAGGTATTGGGCTATACAATCTAAAATGATAAATGAGATTCTCAACTAAGTGGCCATGAATTGCTTTGGCTTAAGACCCAGCTCCATAACCTAAAGTCTACTTTAAATCCACAACCCAACAGTGTGCTAATTAGACATGTTAAATGATATTCTGTTACACATAGAGACTATGAAAGCTAAAGCTCCAAGCAGGTTAATATTTGGCTTCTTTTATTTCATGGGTTTCTCCTTTCCCTTCCTGTCCTCTAGCTTCACATTCCCATATAAGAGGACCCAGCCACTGGATTTCAAAGCAGACTTTTAAGACTACTTCTTTGACTTTTATTCATTCATTCATTCATTCAACAAATATTTAATATATTTCTATCATGTCTAAGCATCATACCAGGTGTTGGCTTCAACTTATTACTACTACTTTCTGAATGTGTATGGTATATTAGAGTCAAATTTATCTATCTGATGTAATGCCAAATCCCAAAAGAACCTCTCCTTTAGATTGGACAGTCCTAAGAAGCAGGGAAAAAAAAAACTAGACCCCAAAGGCCAGGTGGGGCAGCCATCCAACCTCTAACTTTACAGAAGGTAAGGAGGGTGGGATTTTCATGTTCACAAGCACACTAAGATATAATTTTCAAATGCCAAGCCTTGGCTGATACACAGAACAGCAAGAATATCCTGAGACAGTCTGATGTGTGCAAGGAGCAGCTATTTAAATTGCTGCATTTTGATGGTAACAGTGGTGTACTGTGTGGCCCCTACACGTTCACTCGTTCCAATAAAGAGAGGAGTGTGAAGCAATGGAAGTAGAGAAAACATAGACCCTTCTCTTTCTTGCTGTTACCCTATGCCATGACTTCAGTACCTTTGGTTTCACTCTAAAAGCACATGTTCTTCCTATGCTTGCTTCTGAGGCACTTCTAGCATATTAAACTAACGCATAATCCATTTGTGTTGGAAGACAGGATGGATGAGCTGCAAATATGACTTTCCACGTGAATGTCTTACTGTGTGTACTCTGTGAAAGTAAATGCCCACATAGATCAATTTTCTGTTAAAAACGGGTACTTTGTTTAAGTAAACCTTTTTTAAAAAATACTATTTCTTGCTACAGACTGATTTTTAAAACATATTTTCTAAATGTCAGCATAAGGGACTTTTCCAGGCTTGCATAGTCATAGGTTTCTAGTCATGGCCTCTAGTCATGGCCTCGTGGACTTAAAACAGTTCTATGCATCCCATAATTACTGAAGTGAGTGGGTGATACTAGCTGGTAAATACATTGGCATGTCTACCTTCTAGTTTGATACTGACTATTTTTTGAGATTCCATGAGTTTAACTTCCAAACAAAATGTAGTAATTACGTATTCATTGACTAGATTTTACTACAAATACTCAATGGCTTTATGCAAAAGTATTACAAATTACCTATAACTGAACTTGGAATATTTTAATTGGTTTAAAAAGAGCTATCAGGAAGAAAGTCTAGGTTAGCTTTAAAAGCCCTAAAATACATGGTCATAGAAACAAGGAGGAGAAAAGGAAGTTATTTTGGTTCTTTTTTGCACTCCAGGGGAGATAAAGCATATGCCGGAGTTATTACAATGCATTGATCTGACTCCAACTTGAAGTTACCAAGGTTTTATAAGGCTGCAATAAAGCTTTCTTTGCATTAACCAGCCAAGCACATAAACATTTTAATGAACTGTTTTTACATGGTTCATTGGGCAGCTACCAGGCTACTATAATACAAATCACCACTCTGCCACAGCCAGCTTTCTCATGATGGCTGTACTTTTTCAGTTTACCAAATGCAAATTGAATATCACAACTATGGAGCTTAATCAAATACTTGACTATTGGAGCATGTGAAATTCTTAGCCTGGAATTTACTGTATTCTGCGATAATCTATTCAAAGGACCAAATCTCAGAGAATTTTGACTCTCAAGCTTCCAGACTAAACATGAAGATTATTATTGTACTCACTGCAACCACTAAACAAATAAGCCACTCCAAGACACCGCTCTGTGCGGAAATGTTTTTAGCCAATGAATGACAGTGTTAACCACGAGGAGCAAGTAGCTGACTCATCATTAATCATGGAAGAGATAGTGTCCCCAAATTGATATTTCTCTCAGTGACCTGAAGCCCTGAATGAATTATTGAACTCAATACCAATGCAGATCAAGTCTCCCTGGAATAATTAAGTATCATTACTGACAAACATTTGTGTGCTTTCTAGCCAACACTTAAAGTAGCACTAAATTATGAAATATTTATTATGCATTCTGAGAACTTTATGACACTGTATATGTTTTGGAGATTAAGGATTAGCCCAACACATAATTTAGTTATGAATGCAAATTATAAATGAATATTTAACAGACCATACCATATTTTATGTCTTAACGTCTCTTCTGCCACTGGCGTGACGCAAAGAGAAATGGCCACATGATGTATTGTCCTGTTGCCTGATCCCCAGCAAAATCAGGGTCTCTTTACCTTCATGTGGCCTTTAAAATAAATTAATTTGTTAACATTTAAAAATGCAGTGTAGCAGATGACATAAAACATCTATAAGACAGTCTATGACTCAACCAACCATGCTCTAATCCAATAATATTTATTAAAACATTTTATTTGGCTAATCATTTCATGGCCCAGATTTGGAAATGTTTGTTTTTCATGTTGAGTCAGGGATTTAAATGGTACTAATGGCACCATAAAGATGTTATATGGTGTTAATATAACCTGAGTATTAAAAATATAATGAATTTGCTATTTATGAACCATTCAGTTTTACCTCACCCCTAGAATAAATTTTATGCCATTACAGACCTATTAATACACCCTCTCTGTTTTGCCACCCTCCTTATCCGATCCACCTTCCTAAGATACAGTCACAAACAATTTATATAGAGACAGAGATGTCCATACTGACAGAGATGTAGGTACATGTACAGGTACCTATGAAGAGAGAAATTTTTTTATTCTAGAAAATGTGTCTCTATTGAACAGAAGATACGAAGTGGTGCTTTTTCCATGTTACATTTTCTTTATGGTTATCACCTTACCATTTCTAAATAAGCCAAACTCACCCCATATATCTGTAAGACATGGTCAGATGAGGAAATTGACTCCAGTGGAAATTTTAGTTCCTCTATTATTGAAAAGGGAGACTTTGGATCCTGCAATTGTATGTACCATTTAAACTGAGTGACTTTGGGACCATAACATAGAGGAAACTCTACCTATTGCAATGTTTGCATAGACAAACAAGTTTGCTGGTAAAATACTAGAATCTGGTAACTTGGGACCACCTGTTGGTTAAATATTATACAGCCATTAAAAATCTTAGTGTGGGATGGGGTGTGGCTCAGTGTAGAGCATTTGCCTCATAAGAGTGAGGACTGGGGTTTGAGCCCTAGCACCATACACACACACATGCAAAGCAAAAAACAAAATTTGCTTTTTAATCATAATTAAGATCATAGCAAATGCTATTGTTAGGATATCATGCTAAGGAGGAAAAGAAATAGAATAGGAAACCCAACCTGATGCTTGAAAAGACCTACCTCATATGTCAAAGTAAAACACACTCTGAAAATGGAAAATGACAATAAAAACAGAAAGTGTGTGGTTACTATTATATTGTCAATGAGATAATGTATTTCATATATGAAATCATTTAAACAATATTCTTAAAGGTGAAATAAGATGTCTGAATTAAGACTGCCAGCTTAGACTATGTATTTCCTCCTCCACTACGGTGCTTGGAAATAGTCTGGACTTAGTGGTAGTGTCTGCATGTTATTGTCTTAGGGGAACTCTTTCATTGTTATTGCACATCATTGGCTCTGTCCTAAAATGAAAGCGGAAAAGTCACTGTAATACAGAAAATGAAAGATCAGTTAGAGTGATATCACTAGATACTATAAGAACAATGATGATTATCATCTTGAAATTGCTCATTTCAAGACCACATTTGTTGCCCATTTCAATTTTCTGTTTCCATAGTCACTCTCTGCTACCTTCCCCCCAGGCCCCAGAGTCTCATTTCTTCTGCAGACCTGAGGCTGAAAATGCAGCTGTAGGTGCTTTTCAGCTTCGGGCATCTCCCGTCAGTGTTTTTCTCAGGTTTCCCCTATATTCAACTGTAAGTTTCCTTCACTTTATAGGAGGATGAAATAAATAGAGGATAAAGCGGGGGGGAGAACTCAGATTTTTCTCAAACAGAAGTTTAAGCAGGCTGCACAGATGAGTTTTTACAGCTGTAGTGTTTTGGCTTGGCAAGCATAAGACATCAGAGACTTGGTGGGATTCTTGTGAGAATTCAGGGAAGTGACACGGATAAAGTGCTTAGTGCCAGGCTGGCCACCTAGTAAGTGCTCAGTAAATATTAGCCAGCATCTTCTACATAATCTTCCCTATCAGTAGTTTTTGCTTTCCTCATTCCCTTGCTTGCAAAGTCAAAAGCAAAAGCAGTCTCACCCCTCAATTCTAGAATGATTCATTGATTCTGTCATCAATTTATTTTCTCCTTAAAGCTCAAAAAAACTGTAACGATATAATTCATTGCTTTAAAAACAAAACTAATGGCAGATTTTAGTGACTACATTTCCTCAAAGTTGAATTCTTTTTCAGAAGTGCTTAAAAAACTAGTAAGAAAAGGAGAGATAAAATCAGAAAAAACAAATCTGTTCTGATCACATGAAGTTAAGACTTAGTGCTAGCTTTACTCATGACTTGCATAGTCAGAAACCTGGGTAACTATTTCCCTTCTACCACTACCATCTCTATGTAAGAGGAACCTCACACGTATCAGAATATCGCTGCATGTTGGTCTTATTACCTGTGCTTCAATAACCACACCTGATTGCTCCAGGGATATTTCTTCTGTGGCTACTGATCCAATATCTGTCTTTCACCTTACAGTACATCCACATGATGGACCAGGGCAAAGTTTGCCAAAAGAGAGCATTGCCTATAAATGTCTGCCCTAGGGAAAGAATGTAAAGGAATAGTTTCCAAGTTTCAAGTCACCGTGAGGTTTGGCAGATGGAGCCCGATTCTATCAAAGCTTATCAACTGAGGGAGTCACAATAGGACAACGTCAACCCCAGGATGGGCCTGTACTGAACCCAACTTTCTTTGCTGTCTCAGAAGCCATCTTGAAAAGAGAAATCATAAAGGGATCTACCACATCCTCCTTGTCAATTAGCAAACTTTCTAAATGTTTTTTGTCTGCCCTTGAATTTGGGCACCCCCTTTTATAGAGTTACCCTGGAACCCTTAAAAAGGGAAGCCACTGAATTGTGTAAAAGTCTTTATAAGCATCTTTCCAACCACCTAGATCTTTCCAGCCCCACCCCCTGAGAAGTGGACCACACACTACTGTGCCATGGACAGAAAATATTCCCCACTTGTGATTTTATGCCAAATCAAACCACAATGCAGAACACTAAATTACTCCATTTCATTCTCAAAATTGCCTAGCTTCCTGTAAACTACAGGCAATAAGCCTTTTGTTTTTCAGAGTAGAAGAAGAAGAAAAGAGAATTACCACATATCATGCTTAAGAATCCCGTGCCAGGGATTTAGCTCAGTGGTTTCGCCGCCTGCTGCGCAAGCACAAGGACCCCAGTTCGATCCCCGGTACCAAAAAAAAAAAAGAATCCCTGCAGTGGGCTGGGCATTCAGCTCAGTGGTTCCATCACCTGCCTCGCAAGTGCAAGGTCCTGAGTTCGATTCCCCTGTACAAAAAAAAAAGAAGAAGAGTCCCTGCAGAAAGGACACAGTGAGTTCCGCATTTGAGACAAGGTTCCTTTGACTTCCTATCAGGGCAGACATGAGCCCTCCACAGAAGCAACAGTGAGCTCTGTCTTTTCACACGTAATTCTGGGAATGAGGGAAACGAAACCAATTCCACCCAGAGCTACAGACAAAGAAGAGCATCCTCCCAAAGGAGCCCACATGATAAGTGGCCCCCAAGAGCATTGCTGTGATCAGTCAGAAAGGCAGGCGAGTTATTAGCTTAGCCCTGAACCTCCTACTTAATGTAGGACCAGTGGTGATGGTTAACAGACCCTGGCTGCAGTGACAAGCTTGGGACCTGCTCGAGAAAATCCAATTGAAAAGCAGCCAAGAGGAACAACAAGCTAGAAACAGATGTTCCAGCTACCAGGATGTGCACACATTTAACCTGAATATGTAGTTGCAGTGGGATAGAGCATTGGTTTCTAAATATAGTGATTTCACCTCTTCCCCCCATATAGATATTGTCAAGTTCAATTATTACCATCCACATTAGTTTTGTCAAATTTTCAGCAATTTCTTTAAAATAAGATGTCAAAATGATAACAGCTATTCAGGGAATTCGGGGTGTTTGATTTATCTGCCAAGTTTTACTAAAACATTTCAGTTAAATCATTCGTTCCTGAACTCCAATCTCACAGTCATCAGAAATTATGTTTAAAAAATTACCCTAATGAAATTCAAAATATCCATAAGATAGTTACATTTCCAGGAGTCCTTTCTTGGTAATTTCAGGGTACTAAACAGGGCAGCGTACAAACAGGGAGTTGAACACAAGCTTGACAAAATCAGTTCATGAGATTTGAACAACAGGAGGAACACAGGACCACAGCGATGTGTCGCCTACATTAGGAAACATTCTCTTTCACATTGACACAATTCTGGTTTTCTCTAATGGGCTTTGTAAGAGGAAAGAGACCACGTCACTGGGTTGAGTTTTCTCAAGAAAAAGAAAATCAATACTCTCAATGGATTTTAAGTAGATCTAATGTAGGACAGCAATAAGCTCGTGAGGAGATAAAAACAGAGGAAGATTTAAAAGTGCAAATTAAACCTCACACCTATGTTGTCATGTACACCAAAGACAAAGCAAAGCTGCAAAGCATGTCCTCTGGTGACTCTTTGTTTCTTATTGGGAGGCGTTAACCCAGTGCATTGCTGGGGTCACCGGACTCTTGTTTGCTTTAGAATGTCTGATTATGTCATTCCGAAAAGGAGAAGGAAGCTGAAGCCTTCGTTCTATGCTGAAATTTATTGGTGGTATTTACGAAGAGGGCAATCTTGAGAAATGTGAGCTTTTAAAATCCAAGAACAGCAGCAAAAATAAATTAATCAGGAATCCATCACTAATTTATACATGAATCACTTACAAGGAAGGTGAAACGGTTCAGTAAATTATGGATTTACAAATAAACTTGATTCTAGGGCCTTGGAAAGTACTTTGATTGTAATATAGATCCATTTTTCCTCAAAACAATTTTCTCTCCAACTTCAGACAGAAAGGACATAAAACCAGACCACCTCTGAAAATTCAAGGGGACACTTGCTGGGAATGCAAGGAATTGGGAGTGACGGTTCACAGGATTCATCTGCTGTCCACAACTGGGGGTGGGACCCGTCTACCGTTTTTCTAACTCATTCCCATGAATTCCAGATTGTCAACACTAAGGTTAATGATACCTGTCTTTTGCTGTCATAAACAGTTATGGCGGTTTAGCAAGAGATAAATCATCCTCACCCAGAGGGTTGTTCTATTGTTCTCAGCAAACAAAGGACATGGCCTATTTCTATATAAATTTTAAACACTGTTATAAGGGAATAGGCTTAATTTTCTTTTACACTGCAATGACATTAGTAGTCTACAGCATATTCGTTTCTTGATTGGAACATTTATTTTCCCAAAGTTTGTGGAGTAATGATGGAGAGTTTGCACACATTATAGACACCACTAATCTCATAATATCCACTGACTTTTAAGGAATCTACAGTAGGAAAAAAGTTGACCATCATTTTGATTATTAAATAACCAGTCCCTTGATCTGAAACACACTCCACTAGGTTAAGGAAGATACTCAATAAACACAGGGTATACAGTAAGAACATTATCAGCAATAACTGACAAATTCATTTCATAGCAAGTACAATGAACAAACTTTTTTTCATGAAAAATATTTTATTAAAGAAAATAAAACTACTTTTTTCTTTTCTTTTCTTTTCTTTTTTGGTACCAGGGATTGAACTTGGGTCCTTGCGCTTGCGGGGCAGATGGCGGCATCACTGAGCTAAATCCCTGGTCCCTAAAACTATTTTTTCTACCAATCCAGAGCTTGAATAATTTGTTCCTTTTCTTACAACAGCTTTTATACACTTCAATAAGTACATTCCTAATTTTAGAATGGAGGATTATTAATGCTATAAGATAAAGTTGGAATATATGGCAGAAAGCTTCTAATATAATAACACTAGGTACACATTACATACAATATTATGTAATAGCTAAATTATTAGGTACTTCATTAGATTCGTTAAACTGATATAAAGCTAAGAGATTAGCCATAGCATAACACAATGTGCATGTGAATAATTTTATAATTTTAATAGGGAATATGTTTGAGGTAGGAAAAACTATAGGAGATGGTGTCAGTAATAGTCAGTCCATCACGGGTTGCAATGAAAAATATTCTGTGCTATGAGAAAATTACCAAAAGTGCCCGCACCATGGCACTCCCACAGGCTGGCCCTGCTCTTCCTGCTGCTCCTCGCTCCTCGCTGGCCTCTGCAAGCAAGGCTCTCACCCCCGGCCTTGCTACTCCCAGGACCTCCAGCTCCTGCGGACTTCAGAGCCACCAGAGGCCTGTGTGCAGTCCGTGCCCCATCTGTACCTGGACATCTGCAGTTACTGCGTGCTGACCAGGCTGCACAACTTCACAGCCTTGTTGTCGTCCTGGAAAGTGGCCCAAGCGGATGCCCTGAAGGACAAAGGGCAGAAGCTCTATGCTATCATGAACTCCTCCAGGCACGACTTGGTCTTCCTCTCAGATGACTGCAGTGCCTTGGAATATCCACTCCTAATGACCACAGGCTAGCAGATCTCAGAGCTAAGGCAGGAGAAAAACCCAAGAGGACTGGGCTGGACCAGTTGCCCAGCCACTGCCATGGAGGTCTCCTTCCCTGTTCCTATGGCGGCTAAACCTGTCACGTGGCTCTCCCTTTCTGCAAACCAGGCTTAAGGCTCCTAACAAGGAGCCTTCTTGGAGGACAGATTTAGAAGCCAGCTTGGTAACTCTTGCCAGGGTGGTTAGATGTGCTGGAGAAAAGGGCTCACCGGGTTCTCTGGTAAGAACAAATAGCTTGAGAATGAACCAACTAATGTGTCCTTATTGCTGCTTTGATGGAAGAATGGCTCCATTTTTATTTCTTGGTAAGAACTCACTTACACTTAACCAAGCTTGTATTATACACTTCCCACCACAAACTTTCTTTCCTGCCTTTCATTTTCAAAGAAATCTTGCTACTGTTTTTGAGATGTATTTGCAAGGCTCTTACATAGTGCTGATGGGAACCACTCTTTCATAGACAGGTGACAAAAATCAAATAAAGACTATTTTTGCAGTGAGAAAAAAAAAAGAAAATTACCAAAAGTATTAAATGAAAATTTACCTGTGATTTGGTCAATAGCTTCCCCTGGTCAATGCACACTTTCTATGATTGGGGGCAGGGGCTGGGGATTGAACCGAAGGCCTTGTGCATGCCAAGTAAGCATGCTGCCACTGAGCTATATCCCCAGTCCCTTTGATTCTGTTTATGATGATAATGGTACAAATGCTTGCTCAGCTCTACAACCCCGCCTTGGCTTAACCCTGCACCCACATACAGACCGTCAACACTTAAGCCATGCACAAGTACTGCTGTTTTACATTTTTAACCTCTTCATTCTTGCCAGACATTGTGACACAAAGGTTGTTGCTGCCTACGCTGAGACATCTCAGGGAGGTTGCCTAAGTCTATATTGCTGGCTTCACACATTTTGGGGTTTCAGAAAAATATGAATCAGAGGGTATTAAAGACAGCCCCACTGACTTCTGCAGATAGGTAGCAGAGCTCCAGAGCAGTGGATTTTGCCCGGTGACACAAAGCCAGTGGGTGGCAGGGCTGGAATGGAATACAGGGCTTGGCATACTTCCTGCCTTGTTACCTCTGCCATCACAGAGTTGGTCTGTGGGGAAAAGTTGCAGATAAAAAGTTTTAACAGATTTCCCCTTGGGCACAAAATCTATAGCAATGAATACTTAGTATTGCAGTTCTGTGGTAGAATCTGATAAGTCTGGGGCCAAGAAGCAGAATGTGCCTCAAGCACCTGGAGCCTTCTGAGTTTTATTTCTTCTGCTATTTAATTCCCCAGCTTTGTTTTTGCCATAAAAAGCAAACAGGTAACCACTGCATCATTTCCTGCAGCGACTCAGTAGCAGCAGCCACTCATTCAGCCGTGTGTCGAGCCACTTATTGCCAGGAACTGTGCCAGGTGCTGGGACAGGAAGCAAGGACCAGCCAGCCCTGACCACCAGCTTAGCCAGAGAAGCAAACTGAGCACCAATGAACCCACCTGCCAGGGACGGAGCTCATGGGGGGGACGCCTAACCCAAGCTGGAGGGGTGCTACACTAACAGATCTGGAAGGTGTGTGGACCAGCCACAGAGTATAAATAACAGGATTATTCTTTCCCATTTACCACCTCCTTTTAATTTCACAGTAATTTGCCCAAGAGGTGGTCAGGGTAGGTATTGATCTTACTTTTTCTTTACTTTTTGTAAAACATCAGGGTATATGGAAAATAGTTGTGTTTTTCTGAACAAGAGGGACAAGTTCTGAGAATAGCACTGTTGTGCGAACATCACCGAGTGTATGTATGCAAACTAAGACAGACACAACATCACTAGGCATCATCACTAGGGTCCTATGAGATGGCCTTTGTCTATGCTGTCTGTTGTTAACCAAAAATGCATTACACGGCACATGACTGTAATAGGCTTATGGCTGGCCGGTGCCAGAGTGGGCTACAGCCTGGATGTCCGGTGAGCTTCCAGTAGGGTAGTCTTTTGTGAGACCACATTTCCTAAAGCACCTGGACAGAGGCATTGCTTTCATAATCATGGAAAAATAAGTAATAAAATGTTAGTGTTTCAATCTAGGAAAACAGAAATTGCTAAGACTTTTCTCCGGGTGCAAGAACTAAGGGTGAGTCTACTTTTTTGTTCTTATTTTCTTCTATTTCTTCTTTGTCAGGTGTTTGCATGTTTGTTTGCTTGCTTGTTTATTTTTAAAGACAAGTATAACTATATAGCTCAGGCTGGCTTCAAACTCATGATTCTGCTTCAGCTTCCTGAGTGCTGGGATTATAGGCATGCACCACCATGCCTGCCTTTTTTTCTTTATTTTGTATATTTCCAAATTACCTAGAATTAACATATATTACTTGTAGATTCATGTGTGAGGACTTATGTTTTAAAGGAAAAATACACTGAGGACAATCATAAATAATTTTCAAGTGATCAGGAGCAACTACAAAACTCTAAACCGAATGAATGCCAGTAAGGGAAAGCATCTGGGAAAAGAGAGCAACGTTGGAGGAAAATAGACTGAACCGTTGCCTTCCTCTCCCACCAGTCTCCACTGAAGATGAGGTTGGTGACTCATTGGACCCAAGCCATCATGGTTGCTGTCTTCATAGTCCCATAATATTGTCTCCATTATTTTTACAAATGCAAAGCCTCCTGTTACGTAAATAACAGAAGACATATACGAAACAAAGGCTGCATGCTGTCAAAATCTGCCTCTACTACCACTGCTTTACTTCATGCTATGTAGACCTGCCACTAAGCATTTCCCTAGTTGAGACTGCCAGAGACAGAAAGAGAGAGAAATTATGGTCAAATTATGGCCCCATCCCATTAATGTACAGGAGACTGGCGCTGCCAGTGTACGATTACTACTTTTCATATGATTTCACTTTTCATTTTCTTGTAAAAAAAATACAGTGAATTTACTGCTGAGCCTGTGTACTGCTACTCTCCTAAAGAGAAAATTACTTCTTTTAGAGGATCTGCTTGCACAAGCGTAAAATATTTGCAGCTCTCTGAGCAGCAAGAGAACCACATCAAATGGGATATGCTGATTTGGCTCTTTTGTGTTACCTGTTCCAGAGAACTTTGGGCAGGGGTTTTTCCCAGTATGTCATGTCCTCTCTATTTTTGCCTATTTGCATTATCAAGTGTCTTACTGGATAGCTTTTAAATGGTATGCTGTGAAGGACAGAGGTTACTAGTCTGGGGCCTTTACTTTAGAGAGAATTATAATCTCACAGGGGATACAGCAAAGAAAAACATCAACTGGCTATCACAGGAAAGAACATTCTCAGCAGAGCCAGTGCAAAGGCCCGGAGGAAGAAATGAGCAAGAAAGCCAAGAAGACTGGAAAGAGGAGAGTAAGGAGACAAGAATGGAAAGGTAGATGGGGGGGGGGGCGGTATTGTAAGGTTTGAGGAATTTGAACTGAGTGTGATGAAAAGTCATTTGAAATCTTTGATCAAGGGGATGATGGCATTTGAGGATTTTGTTTGGTTGCTTTGGGATTTGTTCTCAGATCCCTCTATGAGGAGAAAGGGCTGAGCACAGAAGCCAATAGACCAATGGGGAGGTAGCTGCAGATGTCTAGGCTGTAGAAGGTGGCAACTTGGACTGGGGACTGCGGTGGTAGCATGAAGGCCACTGAGGCACAGAGAGATGGGAAGTCACAGATTCCAGGGAACTTGTCTCCCAACCCTGCCACACAGCCCCAGTGTACTCGCAAGCACTCGGACAGTATTAATGAATGCATGGCTGAATGCAGTGTCTCACCATAGCATCACTCCTACATTTAGGATCGAGGAACTCATTCTAGGTTCAGTGCTGACTTCGGACTTCCATGGTCCAGCTCCGTTTCATGTGTTTTCCTCCTAGAGCTTTCCATGGGGCCCAACAGGCTGCTCCATGATCTAAAATGGAATGACTAAATGAGAACTCCAAGGAGACAAACTAAGACCCCAGTCCAAATCAATCCCTCAGTCACTAGCATTCTTTAGAAGTAGCAATAACAGCGACTCTCCCTGCCGCTGAAAAGTTGCAGTGAACCTGGAAGCACCAGGCTGTAGTGATCCACTCTCAGAGGACTGATGAACAGTGGAAGGTATCCAGAGGCCATAGAGTCCACAAAATGTCTTGCTTTACTGCAACAAAATGTGTGCTTCACCCCTGTGGTAGAGTCCTGCCGTTCTTAAAAGGCGAGACACGGAGCTATCATATGGCCTATCCATTCCACTCTTAGATATATACCCAAGAGAAATAAAAATATATAAAAGATACAAACATGGTTATCAGTGTGCATAGTACTAGTATTTATAATAGCCTAAAAGTAGAAATAGCCTGATCTTAAACAACTGATGAATGGATAAACAAAATGTAGTATATCCGTATAACTGAATATTACTCATCCATAATAAAGAAAAAAGTACTAAGACATTGTACAACCTGGAAAACCTTGTAAACTTTATGCCCAGTGAAAGTTAGTCATAAACATTGGCCTATTTCATGATTCCAATATATAAAATATTCCAAAGAGGCAAATTTCTAGAGACATAAAAGAGATTAGTCATTGTTGGGGGTTAGGGAGGGAGGAATGCAAGGTGATTGCTAATGAATATATTAAACATCACTGAACTGTACACTGTAATGATAAATTCTATGTTGGGTGTTGCATCTCAATAAAGCTGTTAAAAATAAAAATGAAATGTATACTTCAACAGCAGAAAACTATGACTGCTGAAATGATCGTATTAAAAAGAAGCACGTGGACCCTAATACAGCGTGCTGGCTGGAATATTAGAGTCAAAGCAATCACTGTGCAACATAAAGAGATATGACTTATCATCTTCAAAAGTATTTTCCCCTCTCTCCCTCCCCTTCTCCCTCCCTCTTTCCCTTCCTTCCTTTCTCTTTCTTGTTTTTTTTTTTTCAATACTAAGGATTGAACCCAGGGCCTTTGCATCACACCATATCTCCAGCCCTTTTTTATATTTAATTCTGAGGTAGGGCTCATTAGGATGCTAAATTGCCCAGGCTGGGATTGAACTTGTGATCCTCCTGCCCCATCCTTCCAGAGTGCTGGGATTACAGGCATACGCCAACACACTCAGTTCCAAAAGTATTTTCTTAGTTTGAAGTGTACAGTGACCACTGTGTGTACTGTTTAGGCATCTTATAAATTCTTTCCCATATTCCCCTTCTCCCATTAAATTTCATGGCTCTTCCTTCTCAATAATGAATAGTTTTCTGTACTTGTCTCACTAATTTTGACAATCTCTAATACCAGGAACTCTTGGAATTTTCACCTCTTCTTACGGAGTAGATCAGGATGTTGTGTTTTAAAGACCCTGCTCGGAGGTACAGGGTGAAGACCTGTCCTAAATGACATCTTCAACCCAGAGTCTACCCAGCACCACACACTCACTCCCACACCAGGACCTCAAGGACTCGGTGGCGACTTCTCTCTTCCTAGTGAAACACTACAGCTTTGTAGGATTTCTCCCTCTAAATATCCCACACTCACTCTCCCAACCCCTGCACCTTCTTTCCAGGTCAGCTCTCCACAGTCGAGTTTTCTCAAACTGTTTGAGAAGCTGCATGATTGATCAGTCACCCTCCTCAGAGAAATCATGGAGCCGAGATTTGGGGGAAAGTTTTCAGTTTCTCCACAGATTTCTCTGTTGTCAGACCCTCTCCCAGCGCCCCCCCTCCCAACCTCTTGGAGAGGTTCTGAGGGACCAGCTCCTCTTCTGGGCACCTCACCCAAGGTGACATCTGTGAAGCTTTGCCAGGCCCTTTCAAGCTACGTTGTGTTCGCATTGACTCCATTTTATGGAGCAAGAGCACCTGGAGATTAGGTCACTTCCCAAGGTCACTCACCTGGGGAAGATGGGATGGAGACTTAACCCTTAGCAACTGGGCTCAGAGCACACCTGCTAACCCTGTGCCTCCTGGCACGCCACACCTGTGTGCTGAGAGTTTGCCAGGTCCCAGACACGGTTCTGAGTCTTTCCGCTTCTTCCTCCCAGTGCTCACCTATATTTCTGTCAGAGATGACAAAGTTCAAATTTGGACATTCTCATAGCGCAACCTTATTATGTTTGACCACAGTGACCCAGGGTTATTTCTGATAGATACTCACTCAAAAAATTCAATAGGCTCTGTGTTCCTGGCATCATTTTAAGAACTGGGAACATACTAGTCAATAAAACAAATATAACTCCTCACCCTCATAAACTTCCTCCCTTGTGAGGTACCACAGACAATGAGTGTAGTAAATAAGTTACGCGCAATGTTGGAAAGTCTTAAGTGCTATTTAACAAGTGGGGAGGGGTGGCTCATGCCAGCGCATGCAGAAGGTGAGGTGTCATTTTGGAAAGCGCAGTAACAGAGGGCTTCGCAGAGCAGGTGACATTTGACAGACTCAAAGGAGCAGAGCTGGGAGCTACCTGGGGAAGGAGCTCGAGGACAGGAGACAGCCTGGAGGCGCGAGGTGAGGTGTGCAGGGCGTGGAGGGGTCCGGCCAATGAGCGGAGGGGCGGGAGGCAGAGGGCAATCGAGTAACAGTGTCACCGTGTCACCACTTGGACTTTGGGAACTGGGAAGCTGTGAAGGATCTGAGATTGAAAAATGACAGCCACTAAGACCCTCTGGCTTCCGTACTGAAGACATCAGATCACCTGAGAACCTCGGTTGTAGCAGTAACTCTGACCAGAAGAAGGTCAAACAGCCGCTGAGGAACTGTAAAGCTGCTTTCGGCTCCTTCATCCTTTCTTTCTCTCTCTGAACACCCCCTGGTGGAGGTAAAAGGCCAGGAAAAGGCAGCAGAAAAACAATTTGCATAATGTCCAGACTGGAAAAGCCAGGCTAGGACACTGAAATGTACGTAGCCAATTCTTCAGCTTTACCCTACTCCTAGATTCTCTTTTGAGCATCCAACATATATATATATATATATATATATATTTTTTTTTTTTTTTTTTTTTAAATTCCCCATGGTGCTGGGCACATAGCAATTTTATCATAAATGTGGGTTAGGTGAATCAATGAAAAGTTTCCAGAACATCTGTTACGCCAGGGGAAAGAAGGGCACAAGCTCATAATGCCCAGTGACAGCACTCTAGGAAACTGAGGTAGGAAGACTGCAAGTTTGAGCCCCGCCTGGGCAACTTAGTGATTTAGCAAGATCCTTCTGAAAATAAAAAATAAAAAGAAGACTGAGGACATAGCTCTGTGTTGAAGGCCCTGGGTTCAATCCCCAGTATTATCAAAAAGAAAAAAAAGGTCCAGTGGAAGGAATAATGACCAACACTTCTGTAAAGATCTGGATACTTGGAATGTTTTCTACTTTGGCTGCAGGTTCCTGGCCCAGGTGAGATCCGAGCAAATCAAGAAAGTTAGAACATCACAGTCTGTGCACACTACGGGCAGAGCGTCAGTTAGTGTTGTTCCAAATTTGTATCGCCAATACGCAGCGTTACTTAAAAGTATCATGGATGCTAATTTTATCGCACACATTCAGGCAGAAATGTTCTTTATTTTTAAAATATCTGTCATATTAGTGCATGATTTAGCTACTTATTAAACTTCCTCTGTTGAAATCATTCTCTGGAGTTGGGTGCTTTATATTTAAAGTTACCAAATGAGGACTGAGACTGTAGCTCAGTGGTACAGCACTTGCCTAGCATGTGAGAGACCCTAGGTTCAATCCTAGTACCACACACACATTTTCAAATGCAAACCAGGGGCAAATTATACATGCAGAAAATTACAGAAACCTATTTATAAATAGTGTGTATACCTACCCATAAATACACTCATCTTCAAGCACAGATGTGCCTCTGGGAAATAGAAATGCATTTTTCTTGCAAATTACTGGTATGCTCAAAGTTCAATGTTGATTGACACATGCTTTCACTTAATGAATGTAATTACAAAGAATAACAACTCCAAACAGATCTGCTCTGTGTAACAATCTTGTCCTGCTGTGTAGATTACATTGAGAGCTGTCAGATAGGCAGTTTTGCCACCAATCATGTGTAAGACAAGAAACAGATTAATAAGCATCAACACTTTCCTCTAAACACTTGTTGAAAAGAATAAGAGTTGTTGGCACTGAAGGAAGTGATACAACAATAGAAGCTGTCTCCTTCTAACTTCCAAAAATACCCCTGCAAGACTCAGAGGAGGGACGCAAGTCCCTGTCATGGCCCTAGAACAGCTGCCCTCTTGGAGAAAGACAAAATCAGACCGATCTGTGTCACTGCTTTGACTAAAACTTCTACCGAAGCTTTAGGGTAACAGACCAAACAGAAGGCTGGGTTTTCCTCCAGCGAGTGTTTGCGGAGTACCTGCATCTGGTAAAGGCTAGTTTAGTCCAAAGTCGAGGTATCGGGGTGATATGTATTTAGATGGAGATTCTTACCATGGGACCTCATTTGGGAAATCTGATTGCATATGGAAAAGGTCTGTGATTACAATGCACTGCAGGTGGTTTAGCCCTCACTTCAAACACCAGGATTATAAAAGAGGTTTCCAATATGTTTAGTAAATTCATGGGTAAATGAACACTGTGCCTAAAATACCAAGGTAGATTTTCTACTTGACTTTTTACCACCAAATGTAAACAGCAGGTAAAATGAAAATGGGTGGCAGAGAGCATTGAAACAATCAAATTGTATATAACATGAGCTTTGTTACTATATCATAATTGTGAGGCCTTTATTCTAAAGCTGGTTAGGATTTAAGGTCACGTCTTTATAACAAGGGAGCACAGAATTATAGCAAGTCAGTTACATGATCTCAGCCTGGTCATTAATGTAATGTGACTGTTTGCTTTTGTGTGACACAAGGCATTATGAGACCCCACTGACATGGCAGATAATGGCAAAATAAATAAATAGTAGAAGTTTAAGACAAAAGTTCTTCAGTCATATGGTTTTCAGGAATAGATACTTTGCATTGAAAAAGAAAGGGAAACACTTTTATGCCGTGTTTAGAAATAGAAAAAAATGTATATTCGAAAATTATCTTTCTCTCATGGAACATGGGCTTCTGGAAGCTGGCTTACATGAGGGAGTAGGTTTAGGGGTCTCCAATGCCACTTGGGGAAAATGACCTGCTAGTTTTGTGCAGCAGAATCTTGGGAGGGGTGTGAGTTTTGAGGACTTTGATTTATGTCCCATTTTAATAGCATGCAATTGAACTGCCAAGAGTTTCTTCAAAAGCGTTTTTGTTCCTCTCTCTGAAATGGCTATAGTCTCTCTGAAACATACTCTAAACTCATTTAAATGTTCATTATGTTATCCCACTATTTATTTGGAGGCTACTTATCAGGAGATATTTAGATGTAGTAAAAATAAGTAATGCTAAATAATCCCATTCTGTTTCTCACTTCAAAGTATGACTTACTTTCTCAGACTGAAGGTTCTCAGGATACAGCCTTTGAAACTCTGCTGACCAACATGGTCTGCCCATCCATCTGAAAGGCCAGTTCTTGGTATTTCAGAACTACAGATTTACAGAGTACAAGGGCTAGAAGAACCTTACAGTTTACAAGGTGCTCTACCTCCCCAAGATCAGATACAGTAGAAAGACTCAAAAGAGCTGGGACCGATTTCTTTATCCAGTTTGCCATTTGTCAGCCTCTGTGAGCCTCTGATTGCTCATGTATAAAACACAAATAGCAATAAGTGTTTAGCCAATGTGGTAAATGTATTGTGAATGGCTGGTGTCTCTTGTGACCTTGAAACCCCATCCATACATCCTACTTTGGGATGAATTTGGAGCTCTGCACATGTGACTTGCCTTTGGGTTCTCCCTTAGTGGATCTAAGTCATTATTTGGGTGATGGGGTGACCCCTCTGAGGTGAGCCATTGGGAAAGAACACAAGCCATACAATGTCTGTGCTTGTCGAGGGGACCTGAGTGCCTGTTGCTATGTAACAGGTCAGATTAGTACATGCAGGAATGATGTCGCCTTGTGCAACAAATGACTTAACTCAGATACAAGGTCATACAACAGCTCGCTGTAGATGTAGGAGCCTCCAGAAACACATGTATGGCTCACCTGTCAGTCACCTTCTAAAGCATTTTTAAAAGGAAATGATGAGCAGCATTCTTCTACTAAGGATGCACTTGGCTTTGCAACTTGGCTAGCTTCTCGCTCTCTCCTTAGAGTACACAGCCCCCCTTTCACTGCTGGAGAAGGCAGGAAAGTGAAAGTGCTAAGGTGACAGGCTGAACCACAACAGATATGAACATCTGACCCGATTCCCAGAGCTGGCTGCTTTGATGGCATCTCAGTCTCCGGGCAAATAAGTTACAGAAATTCCACAAGAAAGAAGGAGTCTTAAAGGCCACTTGGAGCACGATGGGGCTGCAGGAGTACAGAGGCACAGCGGTGACAGCCTGGAGCAGGAGCTGCCACTGATCTGCTTCCCACTTATCACAGCATTAATCAATCCCAACCCCACCAGAGGCGGAGGGCCCAACAAACCTCACTGCCAACTTCCCAGGACCCAGCCGTGTGCCAGACTCTCCTTAAAACCAAGTCCTAGAAGGACCTCTAAGTGTACTGCAGAATCTACTCCAGTGAAGATATTTAACTGGTGAGTGGGAAATTGCAAGGAAGAAAGAATACCCCCACATCAGCAGACTTATCCTCATCACACAGAAATCCTCTAAACCATTTGAATGAGGACTCTGACTGCACTTCAAACTTACTATTGTTCAGTGAGACCTACTCCTGGTTGCTTTTTACTTTGGTCAGCTGAACTTGACCACAGAGTGGAAATGCACACATTTTCCAAGTGAGAAAAACTACTCACCAGAAGAATATAAAATCTGCAGTTATTGAAGCTCGTTGCCTACAGCATCAGCCCGCACTTCTGCAACTGTGCAGGTGAATATGCTGGCTCCTTTCTCTTGCAGCACCAACAGCTTCTGGTAGAAGATTCATCAAGCAATAACCCAGGCAGCAGCACAATCAAAAAAGAAACAAAATCAGTTCATTTGACCCATACAACCACCCTATGAAGTGTTACTGATTTTACTGTCATTATTTCTCTATATAGATGACGTTTTTGTCATATACTTTAAATTTTAAATTGAAGTTCCCAAAATGACACAATTTGACTGAAGCCTTCAACTCATGATCACAGATGCAGAAGTCTCTGGGACTAGGAACATAAGTGATCTCATCTGACTTTCATTTAATCAGAACTTTTACCTACTGGAGAAATAGGACAGGAAAGTAGAGCTGACTAGAAAGAAAGCGAGGAATACATAGATGTCCAGAAGTGCTCAGGCAGAAGAAGGGAGCAGGGACAGCGCCAGGAGTTTCCTCTCTCAGCCCCCGCAGGCCAGGACGCTGTCCGCCCATGTAGACAAGAGTGCCTGCAGCTCCCACCTGTGGATCCATCTCCCAGCCACAGGACACCTCCCTAAATTTTTGAATATTGTAAACAACTTAATACTCTGTTTAAGAAACTTTGAGCTAAGGTGGACCATAAGATAATTGCCATAAATAAGTGGGGACATTGCCTGAAGCAAAATCTGTACATATTTTGACGAAATCCACATCTTCCCAAAGGTCACAGAAGGGCGCTACCTTATTTATTTACATCATTGTGAATGTAATGTAGCCTCTGCTAGGTAGTGGGGGGAATTCAAGTGATCCCACAAACCTGCCTTGTTTTGAACAGTTGCAGGAAGAAAAGGAAAGTTCTGGAAAAGAATTTAGTCTGTGCTGCCTTCACATTTTGAAGTGACAGTGAGAACCTCTGTTTCTTAAAGGCATAGGATCAAAGATCCTCATGTTAGATGCAAAGAGCCTTCTGATCTCATTTACACCTTAGGGAAGCTTTCAGCATCTTTTTTCTTTCCTTTATGATACTGAGTATTGAACCCAGGGCTTTTATACTTAGGTACATTCTCAGCCTTTTTAAAAAAAAATTTTATTTTGTGACAAGCTCTCACTACGTCATTAAGTTGCCCATGCGAGGCTCAAATTTGTGATCCTCCTGCCTCAGCTTCCCAGAGTGTTGGAATATCAGGCTTGTGCCACCTCACTTGGCCAAGCATCACATTGGTGGTCCTGAAGAGAGATATAATTGGCTAGTAATTTGTGATTGAAAAGCTTAAGAAACACTGTATTTCAACAAATCTAACTTGCCACAATAAGACCCTTCATAATTTTGTGTACCACTATGAAAGAACAAAACCTGACAATTGTTTGATGCATTCTGATTCTGATATGTTAAAATATTAAAATTATGCATCTGAGAACCAATAACATATGCTGTCTATAAGCTTATACAGTGGACCCGTGACTTACAAACTCAATTTGTTTCTGAGGGCTGGCTGTAACTCAAGTTGGTCAATGAAGACTCAGGCTCCTCTACACAGCCTTCGAAGTCTCTCTCCTACATACAGGCAGATCTCAGTGTCCTTAGAGAAACATTGGCCCAGGATTTCTCAATTAAACCCACACAGGAAAGGATGTTATAATGTTCCTTCCAGAATTCTTTAAGGGTTAAATCTGTATCTGAGAGGGCCAGGGATTTAGCTCAGTGATGCCACCACCTGCCTCCCAAGCACAAGGTCCTGAGTTCGATCCCCCGGTACCCCCTGCCCCCAAAAAAATCTGTATCTGAGACCACCTGGAAGCACAGTGGCCAGCATTTGGGTCGTAACTGAAGCTTTGTTCATAAGTTAAAACTAAAATTCTGGTCGTAAACCAAGTTGTTCATATGTCAGGCCGGTCGTAACTTGAAGGTCCACTGTAACACAAAAAATGATTGGACTGCTGTCTTCATTTAAAGTTTGAAATTATGGTATTTGTATACCTTGCTTGTCCAACTACTTCTTTTTTTTGTCAAATGGAGGCATTCTTATCTCTTTTGTTTTGGTTTTTTGGGATAGGGTCCCACTGTATAGTTCAGGATGGCCTCAAACTCATGGAGACCCTGCTTCCAAGAGCTGGAATTAGAGGCATGCACCGCCACCCTCGAAGCACTGACCTCTGGACAGACCCTCACAACTTCTAACTGTGTGTGAAAACAGCTGTCTGGTTGTCTCCAGGCCTTCAGATTTCAGTTCCTCTGCACATAACCCAGCTAAGTGAGTACATCCCACTGACCTTTGGGAAGAACAGAGCCTCTCTGCACCAGCTCAGCCCTTCTCAGAATGCTTCTCCTTGCTCACAACCATCGGCCTCAGACTGGAGTAAAAGCCCCCCAGGGGTGGGTGGGCAGAAGTCCCCAAACCATGGGATGAAACAGCACATTTTCCTACAGCATTCATCTCATGCAGTGGTAAGCAATTTGTGGAGTTTGTTGCTTTTACTAAGCAGCACTACAGAACAGAATGATAAATTGCATTAATTTTCATGATAAAAGCCCTCATAGAAATAGCATCATTCCAGGTTTCACTCCCCTCTGCTGCTTGAGAGAAACCATACCAAATGCTCCGGCCTAGAGGATTCACCTGTTATCTAGAAGTCCCAGCACTTCCCAGCGCTCTATCATCCCCTCTCTTCCTCAATGCAAATTATTTTTTTGCCAAGATGCCTTCTGCCCATTTCCCCCCAGTTAGCAGCTTTGTCCTGTTGCTCGTGATGGTCGTCTGACTTCAATGTCTGCTCCTCCTCCTTCCTACTTTCCAAACCTGGTCGCATGTTCAAGTCCAATATCCCACCTCCGACCACAGCGCTGAGCCTGCCTGGCCTAGGAGAAAGGGCCAAGGACCATGCAATAAGTACGTTTGAAGCAAGGGGAGTAATGTCGATATGTCTTTTACTGTAGTCATTACTTTTTAATTTAAACATTCATTATATTTTTCAATCACAACTCCTACATGATATGTCTGCCAATCAATCAATCATCAAATGCTTCTTTAGCATCCCTATGGCCCTAGATCCTGGATAATGAGAGAATCATCACATAATAACCATGTAAATCCTCCCTCCCACACAGATGTGGCCGCCTCATGGAGACAGGATCCATGAATGTGAAAGAGAAGCCAATAAAAAACACCCTTAGAGGTAAGCCAGGGGGCAGTGCCTAATGTTTCGGAGGCAGAAGAAACTGGTACAGGCTGAGGGCTGAAGGGAGACATTTAAACCCTGTTCAGTGAGGCTATTCTATGGATCCTTGAAAGGGACAGGAAGGAACAACATTTGGTAGGTGGTACGTACAGATTTATAATGTGGTTTCTACACTGCCAGATACCTGTAATGGCAGTGTTATTGCAATGAGCAAAATTCTGTATTCTACGGGTAAATGGGAACTTCACAATCATATTTAATATTTATATTGATTTGAATATCTATAACTTTTCTTTCTGTAGAACCAAAAAAGTTTAAAGCAGCCTAAAATAAATATATGCTTTAAGCATTACATACTTACGCAAGTGGCTATGTTATAGTTTGAATTTAGGTCCTCCAAATTATAAGTGAAATTCTAACCCCCAAGGTGATGGGATTAAGAGGTGGAGGCTTTGGACCATGGAGGTGGAGGATTCGTAGATGGGATTAGAGTCCTTTGGCAGGAGAGCTAGCTTGCCCCTCGTACCAGGTGAGGACGAATTCAGGGGGTGCCACCTGTGAACCAGGAAACAGCCTTCCACATTACAAATCCGCCAGCGCCTTGATCTTGAACTTCCTAGCCTCTAGAACTGTGAGAAATAAGAGTTCGTTGTGTAAACACTTGGCCTATGGGTGTTCCCGACTATACCAGTCTGACTAGTCAGAGACAGCCTACTCCGTACCTTTTTCAGGCCCTAGGAATATGAAGGGGAGTAAGACCGACCAGGTCCTGAACTCTTCAATGATGAGAGACAGTCCATAAGTAAACATGATCAAAACAGGCAGCTAGAAATGCTCAGGAGGAAATGAACGTGGTGACCCCTGTCAGAGTAGGACTGAGAAGCGAGAGGTCAGGGAAAGCCTGTCCAAGGCCTTCTGCAGAGATTTGAGGGATGGAAGGGAGCCAGCCAAGCAAAGAGCTGAAGGAAAAGTCCAGAAGCTGCTAGGGAGACTGCAAAGCCTGAAGAAGTTCTCAGCTTATTGCCTATTTGTAGCACGTCCATGGCTGGATTGAATGATGGGGCCGGAAGCTGGCAAGGCAGTCAGGAGCTAGGCCTTGGGGCACTCTGCAGGGTACTGTTAGGACTTCAGCTTTGATTCTAGAGGCAAAAGGTGTGGCGGTGAAACAGAGGCAAAGTTAGACAATCTGGGTAGAGAATATCCAGAGTAGACAGGTCTGATGCCTCTAAGGGTTAACAGATGTAATAACTGAGCTGTAGACTTGCTCCGGGGCTTTCTAGCAGCCAGAGCCAAAAAAAAAGTGATACTGGTTACAAGTTTTTGTTATCTGAAAGGAGAGATGGTAGCAGTTTCTGGGGGTGACCAATATTGTTTCGGCATTTGATTCCATAAGAAATCATTCCCTAGAATTTTATATATGGGACCTTGAGGAATATGATGGTCAATTTCCTAGAAAGCAGTTTCACACAGATCAGAAGTGCTGTTCACAAATGTTTTCACATTTCCAGGCTCCGTGGCCGAAATGAGGCTGGGTGAAGGTCTGAGCTCTTCGCTGGTGCCAGAATTGGGCTTTTACATATGTTCTCTTCAAACATGATTCTGAAATTTCTACAGCCATGTCTCGACTGAACCCAGAGCCATTGCACTGGGTGACCTCCCCAGCCCTTTTTATTTTCTATATACAGAAAGGGTCTCACTAAGTTGCTAAATTGCTCAGGCTAAACTTTAACTTTTTAAAAAAATTTTGTTTTGTTTTGTTTTTGCCTTTTAATTTTTATTAGTGCATTTGCCGTATATTGTGGGGAGTCAGCACATGTATATAACACATCTTCATTTTTTTTTGTACTGGGGATAGAACTCGGGTCCTTGCACTTGCGAAGCAGGTGGCGAAACCACTGAGCTAAATCCCTGGCCCCACATCTTCATTCTTAATCCCTTCCCTTCACACATCCCTCCATTGCTCAGTCTCCTTCTCATTTGCAAAAGATCTATCATCCTGTTTTCTACTATCTATCTTCTATTTTGCTCTTTAATTTATATGTTAGGCTTTTCATATAAGAGAAACCATGCAATATGTAAGCTCATGTATATAATTTATTTCATTTAACATTATGGTCACAAGGTACATTCATTTGTTCTGCCTAAACAAGAACAGGGGATGTCTTTCTATTTTCTGATGTCTCTTTGAGTTTCCATTGTAGAAGTCTTTCACTTCTTTGGTTAGGTTAATACCTAAGTATTTGGTTTTTCTTGATGCTATTGTTTTCCTAATTTCTTTCTCGATGGACTTGTTGGTATACAGGAAAGCTCTTGATTTTTGTGTGTTGGTTTTGTATCCTGCTACGTTACTGAATTTGGTTATTAATTCTAGGAGTCTTTTGGTGAAACTTTTGGGGTCTTTTATATAAAAGATCATGTCATCTTCAAATAATAATAATGTAGTTTTTCTTTTTTTATAAATATCCCTTTTATTTTTTTCTCTTGCCTGATTGTTCTGGCTAAAGTTTGGAGTACTGTGTTGAACAGGAGTGCTGATAGTGGACATCCTTGTCTTGTTTCTGATTTCAGAGGGAAAGCTTTTCAGCTTTTCCCCATTTAATATATGTCAGCCATTGGTTTGTCATAAATGGCTTAAATTAGATTGAGATAAGGTCCTTCTATATCTATTTTCTTCAGGGTTTTTTTTTTATCATGAAGGGATGTTGGATATGGTCAGAAGGTTTTTCTACATCTATTGAGAAGATCCAGTGATTTTTGTCCTTGCTTCTGTTTATTTGCCGTATTACATTTATTGTTTTGTATATGTTGAACAATCCTTGTAGTCCTTGGTCGTAGTGTATGATCTTTTTGACAGTTTTCCAGTATCTTGTTGAGGAATTTTGTGCCTATATTAATTAAAGAGTTGGCCTATAATTTTCTTTTTTGGTTGGGTCCTCGTCTAGTTTTGGAATCAGGGTAATGTTAGCTTCCAGGAATGACTTTGGGAGTGCTCCTTCCCTTTCAATCTCATTAAAAATCTGAAGAGTGATGGTGTTAGATCTTCCCTGAAGTTCTTATGTGATTCAGTGATGAATTCAGCCCATGTATACTATCCTGAGCTTTTTTTAGTTGGTAGATTTTTTATTGTCACCTCAATTTCATTGCCTGTTATCGGATTGTTCAGCATTTTTATATCTTCTTCAGTTTTGGTAATTCATATGTGTCTAGGAATCTCCAATTTATTGGAGCACAATTTTTCATAGTAGTTACAAGTGATCTTCTGGATTTTGGCAGTATCCATAGTGATGTTGCCTTTTTCATTTCTAGTTGCATCCACGTGCATCTTTTCTTTCCTTCTTTTGGTAAGATCTGCTAAGGATTTGTCAATTTTGTTTATTCTTTCAAAGTACCAGCTCTTCTATTCACTGATTCTTTGTATTTTTCCTAGTCTCAATTTCATTAATTTCTGCTGTGATCTTTATGATTTCTCTCTTTGTACTAGATTTGGTTTAGAGTGTTCTTGTTTTTCTGGTAACTTGAGGTGCATCATTTGGTTATTTATTTGCACTCACTCTGTTTTTCCAATGTGAGCATTCACAGCAATAAACTTCCCTCTTAGGACTGCTTTCACTGTGTACCATAGGTTCTGACCTGTTGTACTGGCATGATCATTTGATTCTAGGCATTGTTTAATTTCTTCTTTGATTTGTACTGTGACAAACTGAGTGTTCAAGAGTGTTTTGTTCAATCTCTATGTGTTATTACAATTACTGTGGTTTCTTTTGCCTTGATTTCTAGTTTTAGTGAGCTATGACCTGATAGTACACATGGGATGATTTAAGTTCTTTTGTGTTTATTTAAGCAGGCTTTATAAACCAGTATGTGGTCTATTTTTGAGAAAATTGGGCTTGAACTTGTAATCCTTTCTCATCTCCCAGAGTGCTGGTGTTCTAGACATGAGCCACCATGCACAGTGGCTCATATCTTAATTTTTCTTTGCATGTGTATTGGTCATAGGGAAAACATGAGACAGGCAACATGTATTCTGTATGTTCCTGCCGCCAGCATTGCTCCTGAATGACCTTAAGGGCCCCAATAAGCCCTCAGATCCTCAGTTCCACCTGCTGGACTGAGTTCTCAGGACCCAGACTCCATCCATGGCCACTGGTCAGCAACAAAAGGGCACAGGGGCTATGAAACCAGGCAGGGCTGTAAATGCAACTGTGTGACTTGTGGCAAGTTATTTAACATCTAACAGCTTCCACCATTTGCTCATCGAGCAATACTAAGTGAAATAATAGACATAAAGCTGCTAGCACTGAATAGCTGTTCTGCTTTCAGTGTGTCACAGTATTTAGGAAACAACTGCTAATGGAGGAAGTGATGCTTTGCCCAGTTAAAATGTGTATATTCCTAAAAGGTCCTTTAGAAACAGACAATTATTTAAAATTTTAAAATCTACCTAAGTAGTATGTGATAATTGCAAACATTTCTATCAATATGAAATATATAAAATGAAAAAGTGTAAATCTTCCTTCACTATCTTCTTTTTTTTGGTACCGGTGATCGAACTCGGGTCCTTGCGCTTGCGCAGCAGGCAGCGAAACCGCTGAGCTAAATCCCTGGTCCCCCGTCTTCTTAATCTTTCATTCTGCAGAGTACAAAGCAGCTCTATAATCAAATGTTCTGTGCTATTGTTAACACAATAATACTGATCAGCTTGATTAGCATCTGTCCAGATATTTCCCTAACATATATGTGCATGTACTTTATGCTATCTATGTTAATATTGTTCTCCAATTCACATTTTATTTGCTAATATAGTCATCCTTCTATTTGTGCATACACTCATCTCACTTATAACTGCCTTATAATATTCCATGTATTCATGCATGCATTCAATAAATATCTATGAAATATCTGTTACATATTTAGATTATCTACACTTTTTTACCATTTTAATAAGTAAATATATACATATATTCCTATATTCTTATTTGTGATTATTTCTAGAGAAAGAAAGATTCCTAAAAGTGGACTTTGTGGGTATAAATGTGCCTTCATTTTGAATTTTGTTCAGTGCTGACAAATTGTCTTCCAAAAAGGAGACATCAGTTCATCCTCCCACTGGCAGTTTGTGACAGTTTCTGATGCAAAAAAAATTTTTTTTAAGTACTGTCTTGTTCTATTTTGCCTTTCCTGGGTCATTAGTAGAAGTAAGCTTTTTCTATACGTTCACTAGCCAACTCTATGAATTCCATGAACTTCCATGTTCTTGACCCATTTTCTACAAGAAGTTTTAAGGGTCTTCATCTAGTGATTGCTCATTGGCTCAGGGGCGTTAGTGCATCCACATAACACACACAGACAACTGTCTATGTCTAAGGCCGGCCTAAGGCGCTTCACTAAGCTTCTGAACGCAGCGAGTCCTTTCTGTCCATTCCCTATTCTTTTATGCCATGAGTCATCCTCAGATAGTTAATGCTTCTCCCAGTCCAAATTAGTGATGCCATAATTTTAGAGTCAAAGGAGGGAAGTAGATGCAAAGCTTGGGTGATGCAGTCCTTGCCTTCCCTCGCACCTTTTGGGAACCATATCATGTGGGGTAGTATTTCTCATCAGTGCGCAGGGTAACTCCCAGTCACAGGGTCTCCTCAGTGAGCATTCTCTGACTACAAATCTGAAACAACATCCTCAGCCCCACTCTTCAACTCCTTGTCCTGATTTTTTTTCTTTTTTTTAGTGGAATTCACAAGAGGTATTGATTTTTATTTTTTATTAGTACAATGCAATACCTAATGTTTACATTTCTTGTGAGGAATTAGTACACGTACATTATACATATTCACTCCCTTTTCATCCCTGGTCTGCCCCTTCCCTCCATTTCCTGATCCTCTTTCCATTTGAAAAGGTCTATCTCCTTACATCCTATTATCCAGTTTTCGCTCTGTACTTTATCTGTACTTTGGGTGTCTCATATAAAAGAAACCATGTGATATTTAAGCTTGTGTGTCGGACTTACCCCATTGAGCATAACGATTTCAAGGTACATCCATTTTCCTACAAACAGCTCAAGTTTACCTTTCTTTATGCCAGAGTTGTATTCTATTATGTGTAAATACCGCATTTCTTTATCCATTCATCTTTTTTTTTTTTTCCGGTACCAGGGCGATCAAACTCAGGACCTTGCACTTGTGAGGCAGGCACGGTGCCACTGAGCTGAATCCCTGGCCCTATCAATTCATCTTTTGATGGACATATAGGCTGCTTCCAAGATTCTGCCATTATAAACTGTGCTACTATAAACATTAGTATGCAAATATCACTGTAATATGTCTTTAACTCTTTCGAGAAAATACCTAGAAGGGGAATAACTGGATCAAATGGAATTTCTAGTTTTAGTTTTTTGAGGTATCTCCATACTGATTTCCATAATGGCAGTACTACTTTACATTCCCACCAACAATATAGAAAGGTTATTTTTTCCATGTAGCCTCACTGATGTTTGTTATTATTTGATTTCTTTTTTTTCCTTAAATTCTTTTATTGGTACATTTTAGGTATACAATACGTTTACATTTATCATTGGGTGCTTGTACCTGTACATGATGTATCTTGGTTCTTATTTTTTCCCTATTCCCTGTCCTCCCTTCACCACCTCCACCCTTCCCTATTTACATAGACTTCATTTCCATTTTTTTCTTTTCTCATAATTTTCCCTTTCCCTTCTTTCCTTTCCCCTTCCCCTCCCACTTCCCCTTCCCCTTTGCCCCTTGCCCCTTTTCTTCCTATTTCACATTATCAATTATTCATTTTAATCCTTTTAATCCTTGTTTACACTTTCAGTTTCTCGAATTAGAGAAACTATTCGGTATTTACACATGGGTGTCCTATTTATTCCACTTAAGAGTATGGCCTCAATATGCATCCATTTAGCTATAAATGTTTCTAGTTTCTCATTCTTTATGGCTGAGTAGTACTCGATTTTATTTTTTAAAACCCACATCTTCTCTATCCAGTCTCCAGTTGATGGGCACTTGGGCTGTTTCCAAGCTTTAGTTATTACAAACTGTGCCACTATAAACATGGGTCCACATATATCGCTGTGGTATGATTCTTTTAATTCTTTTGGGAAGATACCCAGCAGAGGAATAGCTGGGTCAAATGGGACCTCTAATCCTAATTGTTTGAGGTATGTCCATACTGATTTCCATAGTGGTTGCACCAGTCTGCATTCCCACCAACAATGGAGAAGGGTTCCTTTCTCCCCACGCCCCCACCAGCATTTGTTATTGGTTGATTTCTTGATAGCAGCCATTCTTTGTGGGGTGAGCTGGAATCTCAGTGTTGTTTTGATCTGCATCTCTCGAATGACCAGTGATGTTGAACATCTTTTCATATATTTATTTGCTGCTTTTACTTCTTTGTCTGAGAAATGTCTGTTCATTTCAGATGCCCATTTTTTAACTGGGTCTTTGAATTTGGGGAGTCTGATTTTTTTCAGTTCTTTATATATTCTAGATAGTAGTCCTTTGTCTAAGGTACAGCTGATAAAATTTTTTCCCACGTCATCCGTTGTCTCTTAGCTTTGTTGGTCCTGCTTTCTTTCCTTAATGGGAGTTTCCACCATGGGCATCTACTCATAGTTCCCTTGTTTCCTTCTTTATTTCTGCCTCTTTTGATTCAATAAAAACCCTAATAAAAATACAGGAAATCAGTGAACAGAACTGTACCGTCATAAAAGAGCTTCTGTGTATGTTATCTCATTTAGTCTTCCCCAAAACCTGGATGTCAGTTTATAATTACCTCTTTCTATGAAGTGGGAAAGGAATCTAAAGGAAATCAAAGAATATGTTCAAGATTGTTCAGCTGGTAAGCGGAGGTCTGAGCTCTACAGTGATATAATTGAGGGCTCCCTGGGACATCATTTTTAGTTGATATAAATGTAGCCATTTCCAAAAGAGTCACGAGAGGGATCTAAAGCTAGTGTTATCCTTATTAATGCTTTTTGGTTTCCGCATAGCTACACACCTAATTCTGCAGAAATAAGATTTAGATACTAGACCATATGGGTGAAAGGGGACACTTGGTCCATTGTTGATGATCTGCCCTGCTAGGGTACAGTGGCTACACAGATGTTTCTTCCTTTTTGAGGTACAGCTTCCAAAGCAATCAGGATGTGGGAGGCAGGTGTTCAACAAGTATTTGTAAAAAGGAATAGAATTTACAATTGGCTACATCAATTAAAGCCCCACCCCCACATAGGCTGAAATTTCTTGGTGGGAACCAACCTCGATCACACTGGAGTCTGCTGGGGAGCTACAAGAACTCCCAAAGCTGAACTTCATCCACATTAGTGGATCTGGGGTGAGACCAGGCCATGGGGAGCTTTTCAGTCTCCTTTGGGGATTAAAAAGTACAACCAGGGACAAGAAACACTGACTTACAGTTTTTTCAAATAAGGGGTTTGTGTCCCTGTTGAAAAGTAACATTTAGAAAAAAACACTCCCTGAATAATATTCTTCAAGGGGCCAATCATCTACGCTGAAGAATCTGTGGAATAAAATTAGACAGGACTCACTCAGAGGGGACCACTGTGAAATGGCACTCTCTGAAGATGAAAGGGTTGCAAAACCACTGGGGGACTTGCATTTTGAGAATTTCCTTATAAACAAAGAGGCATCATTTTGTTTGTATGGGACAGATCTACAAACTTTTTCCCATGTCAGGGATCGACTCAGGACCTTGCACTTGTGAGGCAGGGGCAGCATCACTGAGCTACATCCCTGGCCCTTCTGCAAGCTTGTTCTGCAAAGGCCAGGTCAGTGGTAAGGGTTTCAGGCTTTGCAAGCCACACAATTCCTGTGGCAACTACCACTGTGGCCTAAAAGCAGCCACAGACAAGCCCTGAGTGAGTGTGGCTGTGTTCCAATAGGACTTTATTTAGGGACATTAAAATTTGAATTTCACAGCATGAAACATCATTGTTAATATATCTAAGCGATTTAAAAATGTAAAAACCTTTCTTAGCTTTTCAGTCATGTAAAGCCAAGCAGTAGACCAGACTTGTCCCAAGGGCTATTATTTACTACCCCTTGCTTTAGAAGGATGAATGAAGAAGGAAATACGGGAACAAAGAAATGTTAAATAAATAAACTGAGATAGCAAAAGGCAAATTTGGGTGGAACTGATTTAATCCACCCCGTATTAGTCCAGCCCATATTTGGCCTCACAGGAAGCCCAAAGCAGTTAGTTCTCCACCCTCAAATGTGCTTGAGATTCCAGGGTGTTTCAAGATGGAGCTGGCTTGTCTTTCAGCTCCTTTCCCACTAACGAAATTACAAGGTACTAGAGATGTGCAGTAGGTGAGGGCAGGAATGGAGCCAACAAGAACTTAATAACTCAATCACAGAACTTGCGGTGGCCCTATGTGGAGGCTGCTTTTACTGTCCTTTGAGCCATAAAATATACCAGCTCCCTGTTCTCAAGTGAACGGTTTATAGGTATTGATTTACACAAACACAGGTCTATTAAATATAAGCCCAAAAGATTTGGGGAATTCAGAGACATGAAAACAGAGGTGGGAGGTGAAGTGGGGCTCACAGCAAGAGGGTGGAGGGCAGTTTCCCTGCAGGTGTCGCCGGACAAGACTTTGGCAACTGAGGGGCACTTTCCTGAAAGAGCAGGGATGCAGAAGAGGGGCAAGGGGTCGGTGCAGCTCGAGAAGGAGGCTCCGCCACTTCATAAGCACACATTTCCCAGGTAGTGAGGGTGTCTGTCTGTGCGGCCATTCTCATACATGGAGCAGTTTAATAATAGAAACATTCAAATGTGAAATAAAATTCTGCTGAAATTTCAAAAACAAATTTTAAGAATCACAGGGAAAAAGAAGATTTTGGCGGGGAAGAAAAGAGATACTATATATTTAAATATTTTTTTCTCATCTTTGGAGAAGAGACGATGAATGAGCCAGAGGGAGGTAAATACAGGTGGAGGAGGAAGAGCTCCAAGTAGTGTTTGGAGGAAGCGAGACGCCTTTAGCCCTTTGGGCCCCGACTGCGGTCCTCAGACTCAGCTCAAACCCGCTCCTGTTCCGGGTCTCCCAAGCAAACGACAAGCTGTGCGCTGTAGGTGTAGTAAATGTGCTTTATGTGTCAGCTGCTGGCTGCAGCCGCTTGTGTCCCTAATAGCACAAAACAAAGATCAATGTCAGGGCCAAGCACTGGGCGCCATTACCCGCCTGACCCCCACCTCTCTGATGGGCTTCGCTTTTGAGAGCTTGCACAACCCTCTAGGTTGGAGCAAGAGCCCATTTTTGTAGCAACATTAATGCTTTTCCACAGGCTCACAGGGGAATTCTCCCATCACATGCACAAAAAGCAAACCCACAAACCTGACAGCGGTCAGAGAAGGCCCCAGAACTATTGCTGAAACACCAAAAGCTGCTTCTCATGAAAGCTGAGACTCAGTGCCGATGCTGGGACTGGGAATTTGCAAGAGAAGGTGGGTGCTGAGCCCTCTGTGGAGATTGTTTCTCCCTCTAAGGAAGCAGAAGGTCAGCTCTGGGGCCGGCAGGAGGCCAGAGCCCTCCTTGCTGACTTAGCAGAGAGCACCCGCCCATCCATCACCACCCACAGCTCTGTCCTTCCGCCTCGACCCAGGGTCCTTCCCTGACACTCGCCTCACCCCTCCAGGCCCACGTCTCCTCCAAATGCTTAGAGCAGGTTTTCTGTTTCACTTCCGCCCAGCCTGGGCTGGCCATTTCTGTGTCACTGGGCTGTCATTCCCCAAGGGATAGCACCCCTTTTGGGGCGGCAGCCTGTTTTTCCCCACAGGCCCCCCTAAAATTTCTTGATTAGGTTGATTTCTTAAGCCTAATAAAAAATAAGATGAGGGCCGGGGATTTAGCTCAGTGGTTCCAGCGCCTGCCTCACAACCACAAGGTCCGGAGCTGGATCCCCAGTACCAAAAAAAAACCCAAGATGAAAAATTTTACTTTTATCTGATTTTATATACATAAATGAACAAATCAGGGGGGGAAAAAAATCCCTTTCTAGGTCATGTGACTTTTTTATTCTGAAAACATGATCGCTCTAAGTTTCTTCATTGAGAAATCAATTTGAGCACCTGCTGCTTATGGCACACTCTTCTGGAAGAGAAAACAAAATAGACTCCATCATCGCTGCCCTGTGGAGTTCACAGTGTAGGCACCGAGACAATCAACTGAAGATACCAATATATTAGCCCACACTTAGCTATGTTCCATGCAGGTGCATCTGGGAATCTGAGAGGTCAGTGTCACAGGAGCAGGACAAGTGAAGAGGGACAGCTGGCAGAGCTGAGGGTGGGTGCCAGATCATGGGAGCAACCTGTGCCCTGTCCTTGTGGGTCCTGGGTGTCTTGGGAGCACAGGGAAGCCAAGGAACTATCAGGTGCTGACTGGGAGCATTTAACCCCGGGTCATGAGGTCCCTCAGCCAGGCAGGCCCTGGAAAGCCAGCTGTTCTACCACCCAACAGTGGGAAGACATCTTCAAGTTCACTCTTCTTCACTCAGGAGTAGACTGAGGTTTTTAAAGGATCAGCTAGATTCTTTGGTGAATACAGAATTTTACTTAGGGGAGGAATGGTAGAATATGAAATGAGGAGTTAAGAACAGCCCTAAGAATAAACACTGAGTAAAGGAAATGTGATATGTGATGATATGGTCAAATCCTAGAATTTAAGTGTCAGGAAAAGAGTCAATACCCTTTTCTTTCTTTCTTTCTTTCTTTCTTTCTTTTTTTTTTTTTTTTTTTTTTGCAGTACCAGGGATTGAACTCAGGACCTTGAGCTTGTCAGGCAGGTGGAGTGCCACTGAGCTACATCCCTGGCCCAAATCCTAGAATTTAAGAAAGAAATACAATATGACATTTTTAAAATAAGCATTATTCAAAAATTGGCTTTGGGGTCAGAGAGATATACTTCAAATCCTACATCTACTATTTACTAGCTCTGTCACTTTGTACAAGTTACTTAACACCTCTTTGCCTGGATTTCCCCACCTGCATGAGCAATAACAACAGAACCCTTTATACCTGGCTGGAGTGAGGATTAGATGTAGTAATAACTCCAAAGTCCTGAGAACATCTCAGTGTGTGGTAGCTTCTGTGATCAGTATTATTAATAACGAAGTTTTCTTTTAAGGCATCATCTCCATATATGCCTCTTTAATCGCCATTGAATATTTGTTTCCCTGAAAACACCACATAGATACAAGTTAAAACTAAACAACCCACAAAACATTGCCTGGCTTCTGTTCTAGGCTGAACAGCCTTATGATCACCTTAGGATAAAAACTGCCAGAAATGCCCATTCGCTTTCATTGTTTCTGACGTCTCTGAATGAACGTCTCATTCAATTTTTTTTCGCCAGGAAAAAAGTGAGAATTTATATCAGCATGCTCAATCAAGTCAGCTCCCAAATGTGTATGAAAAGCTGAGAATAGAAGCCCAGCTCAAAGAGCACTCAGAAAATGACTCAGAAAATCTTACTAGTCTCGGGTGTGTATGTTCAGTGTTCACAAAATATAATAACTGCATTATTTCTGTTGGCCTCTAGGTATAAAAAATGGATATAAAATGTCACAAGAGGACATTTTCAGAGTGTAAAGATATTTCTTTTCACAAGATTAAGAACCAAAAAGGGATATTTTTATACTGCTCCTTCCATCTCTCTCTAGTTCTGCAGTTTGGACTTGAAGTCCAAGAGCACATAGACCCTTTAAGGGCCCCAGAGTCCACCACATCCCTGTGAGACGCTGCCATCTAGTGGCCTATATGAGCACTACAAGGCATGCCTAGATCTTTGTACCTCAAATTCTAAATTTCAATGAGCAAACCTCTGAGCTTCCTTTCACCATCACTGATTATACTGACATTAGCGTCTAGGCTCACAAATGAACGCTTTTTTCCCATCAGTCTTAAAAATACAAATGAACCATAATAAAAACTGTAAACTACTTACATTGATGAATGAACATTTTAAATATTTAGATGAATGCTAGTTTGGTGGAAAATCAAGCTATTTAATTTGTAAGCAATGGAAAGAAGAGCATACAAATCTGCTCTCTGGAGCTGTGGCGGGAGAGCACATATTATGTGAATTCTGTGCCTTCACAGTAATAGCAACCGATGTTGAAGACCTACTATGTGCTCGACACACGGCTGCAAAGCTCATGAGGCTTCACACACCCTACCCTGATCGGCCCTCACACTGAGCCGCCAGTTCTACTCATCCGCGCGGGCGACCCTCTCCAGAGGCAGATCCCTGCAGTCCGGGACTGCTGTGGTCTTAGCTGCACAAAACAGCTGTTCAGTAAACACTCAGGGATGAGTCAACGGACAAATCCCTGGCCAGCACCTGCGCCCCTGCGTGCACCTGAGGCCCTGCCTTCCAGGCTCCTGGGCAGCTCCTCGTGGGCGGCCGTGGAAGCATCCTCTCCGGTCTTGGCCGGTTCCAGCCTCCACGTAACCCCCTTTCCTTTTCCCATCTGCCGGAAGGACGCAGAGGACCCCAGAAGGACTGGATCCTGAGTCACCCTGCCGCGTGCCCCTCGAGACCGTGACTGTGGGCGTGGATACAGAACGTGAGATTTATGCTTCGTTCACACCATCACGGAATTGTCTTTATAAGCCTAGATTCTTAAAATCCCTGGAAAGAAGGTATTCCTCTCTCTTTATTCCTCTTAGGTTTCCGAGGAAGCTGAGTCAGTGCACCTCCTGTGGAATAGAGCTGCACCGCCTCCTCACCCACCTGGCTACAGACGCCCCCGTCGGATCCTGACGCGGCCGAGCGAGTCGCGGCTGCCTTCCTGTGGCGGTGACGGTGACACAGCGGCCGGCAGAGCAGGCACAGGCGCCGGGACTAGGAGAGCGCTCCGCTGCCGGCCCCCTCGGGGGTGCAGTGTGCGTGGTCGCCACACTGCTCCTGACAAGCGTGTGCGTGTGTGCAACTCCTAGTTCCACAATCGCCCGCTTAACTCTTCAGGAGGTTTTAGGGCATCTACCAATTTCCCCCTTTTCTAACTGTTCTGACCAGGGATTCCTAATACTCAACAGGTCTCCCCAGAGTGGCTCCCTGCTTCTCCTCGTCCCCTCTGCCATCTGGGAGAGACTTGGGGCCCTTCTCCTGTGGACTTAGAGGTAGCAACACACCTGAGAAAAGAACAAGGAAAACTCATTTGAGAACATGCTATGTCCACTACTTTGTAGACTTAGGATATTCAAATACAATTCATATACTTAAAATCCAGCCTTATTTGGAACTGGGTGTGGTGGCACACACCCTTACCCCAGCACTACAGGGGCTGAGGCAGGAGAATCTGCACAGGTTCGAGGCCAGCCTGGGCTACACAGTGAGTTCAAGGCCAGCCTGGGCTACACTGCAAGACCCCGTCTCAAAACAAACAACAAATCAGCACTATTTTAACATTTATCTGAAATAATAGACAGTGGAGAACAGTTAGGAAATTTTGACAGAATAGTGAAGGAGGATTTGTCTTACCAGATAATAAAATCAATTTAAAGACACAGTAAAATAATGTGGTTATGATGAGAATAACTAAGTAGATCAATTGAACATAAGATATTGATCTAAAATGGACCCTAGAACATATAAGATATTAGGAAACTATATTTGTTTGTAAAAATCACAAATCAATGAAAGAAGTGATGAGGTGTGAGACAGTTCTTTTTTTCTTTTTGATGGTTCTAGAGATCGGCCTCAGAGTCTTCACACTGAGCTCCCCCCCCCCCCCAGTCCCTTTTTCTGCTTTTCATTTAAAGACAGAATCTTGCTAAGTTACACAGGCTGGGTTGAACTTTCAATCCTCCAGACCTGGCCTCCCAGAAGACAAATACTGTATCAATTTTAGAGGTGAGCTGAGTGTGGTGGTGCAAACATGTAATGCTAGCACTCAAGAGGCTGAGGCAAGAGGATTGAAAGTCTGAAGTCAGCCTTGGTTACATACTGCGTAGTGAGAACCGGTCTCAAAAACAACAAGAAAATGACTCTTTGGGGAAAAATCCTCCTTACTTATGTCAAAAGAAAAGAAGTGCCAAATGAGCAAGAGAATTTAGAGTAAGAGGCAGGAAGAGGGCAAGTTTGAGCCCAGCCTGGGCAATTTAGCAACTTAGTGCGACCCTGTCACAAAATAAAAAAAATAAAAATAAAGAGGGCTAGGGATGCAGCTCAGTGCAAAGGCCCTGGGGCTCAATCCCCATGGCTACAAAAAAATGAAAACAACAGAAAGGCCCGGGGCTGCTCCTCAAAGGCAGAGTACCTGGGTTCCATTCCCAGTATTTAAAAAATATATTTATAATGCTGACTATCTACTGAGGGGAGAAAAGATTTTCCAGGCATAAAACTTGAGGAAAGAAGCAACAGATTGAAACACTGATTAAATTTGGCCCCATAAAATGTTGAATTTCAAAAATGAATAAACAAAATTAAAAGGCAAATTAGAAAATGAGAAAATATTTGTTATATGAATGATGAAAGTTTAATATATATGTAAGTGCATAAAAATAAACTATAATAAAATCCAAACTAACCCCTTAATAGAAAGTGTATAAAGAGCGTAGATAATTTCTTTACCCAAGAAAAACTATAAATGGTTAATTAATAATGTATGACTCTGCTAATAATTGAAACCCTAAATTAAACCAAAGCAAGATGTCCTTTTCACCACCAAATACCCTAAAAGATTGAAAACTAATAAAGGTCACTGCTCCTAAAGCTATGTTCAGACTGACGCTACATATCAAATTCTACAAATTCCATATCCTTGGTATTGCAACGCCCCTCCTGTGAGTAGAACCTAAAGGAATAATCAGAGCTCCAAGCTCTGTGCTGAGACACTTGCTGTGATTGTAAGGAGCTGGAAATAACACAAACTCCCCACACTAGAAGAATGATTAAATAAACTACGGTGTAAAATAAAAAATAAACTATGGTGTATTGATTGAGACAGATTTACGCCATCATTAAACATGATGTTTTAAAAGAATATTAAATGTTTGAGAAAATTCAGATTATAAGAAAAACTGGGTACATATTAAATATTTATTTATTTTCACATTTGTATACTTAATATATTTATTTATTTCCACATTTGTATACTTAATATATTTATTTATTTATTTCCACATTTGTATACTTAGCACCCAAATAGAAAAGAATTCCCCGAAGTTAGCATTATTTTCTTGGGTAGTAGGAATGTGAATGATTATCCTGTTTTTACTTTTTCAGAAATTTTTCTACAGTAATATTTAATTATTAAAAATGGGGAGTATATCCTTTTTTCTAGTACTGGGAATTGAACTCAGGGCCTTTACAATGAGCCACATCCCCAATCGATTGATTGATTGATTGATTTTTGTTCTTGTTTGTTTTGATTGATTAATTGATTGATTGATTGATTGAAACAAAGTCTGGCTAAGTCACTAAATTGTCCACTATGGGCTCAAACTCCCTCCTCCCTCAGCCTCCCAGACTGCTGGGCTGCAGGTATGCGACACCCAAAATTCTTGATATCTGTGAGGCTATTGTTCCTTGGACAATTTGAAATGATCTTTAATATGTTTGAGAAGTTGCGTTGAGATTTCTTGGTTTTCTGTTTCACAGGATTCTTACTCAAAAATATCCAAATGGCATTTTCAGAAAGAAGGAAAAAGTCCTTGCCATTGTTGATATCGAGGCATCTGCGTCATACATGGGAAATTTTTCAAAGAGATTTCTGTTAATGGCCAAATGTATTAAGCTAAGCTTTCAGAAAATGGGACAATTTTCACCACGTTTGGAAGAAGTAGGAGGGGCAAATAGGACTGGGTGAGACTGGACAGAGTGGCAGAGCGGACGGAATCAGACATTGGGAATTCTCCGGGTAGGGCCAGGAAATGGAGAGTCGGGTGTTCCCATCGATATGTCTTTCTGGGAGAAAATGGGTCTTACATTTATAAATAGAAAAAAAATGCTAATAGATTAAGAGAGCATCGCTGTTCTTCCGTGAACATTTTACAGTGCCTGTCGCTGTCTGCAGGCAGAGGAGGAAGCTGCTCGTCCCACACGTGCTCACTCGTGAACCTGAGCCAGGGACAGGGGACCCTGCTCGGCCACCCTCCCCTCTGCAGGGAGAGCTGGCAGCCACGGCCAACATGGCAAATAAGGAAACAAGGTAGCGTGTTAGGAGGAGCAGCGCTGCAGGGCTTGGGGGCGCACGCCTGTGCTCCCAGCACTCAGGAGGCTGAGGCAGGAGGATCACCACAAGTTCGAGGCCAGCCTGGGCTACATAGTGGGTTCAAGGCCAGCCTGAACTGCACCCTGTCTCAACTCAATGACTCCCCCCCACCAAGGAGCAAGTGCTGCATAAAAGAAAAATAGAGCAGGGATTTGGAGGTGCTGGGATAGAACCCGAGTCATCTCCGTTTCAAGGCGGGTGGGGTCGGTGAGACCGCACTGACCCAGCGCCCCCAGGAGGAGAGGCCAGTTGGACACGGATGTGCGGCGCTGGGTCCGCAGAGGAGCGGGAAGCGCGCGGGAGGGCGGGGACTGAGGGGCTCAGAGCCGCAGGGCCCCCTGCTGGGCTGCGAGCCAGCGGAGCGCTGACGCCAGGGGGGGTTCCGGTGGGTCCCCGTGAGCTCCGTGGGGGGCAAGCGTGAAGCAGGACACGAAGAGGATGGCACAGCCGGGCAGGGGGTGGGGAGTTCCCAAGACAGGTGAGTCACAGCCAGGGCGCCTTAGGGGCAGGAGACCCCAAAGAAGCCCTCGGAGAGGAGCCCGGCCCGACAACCACAAGACAGGGGCAGGGCCCGTCCGGCCTCTGCCACCAGGACTCTGAGCTCTGTCCTGCCTTGCTTCACCCATGAGTTACTTCAGCTTTCTTCTCTGCGTGACAAACTGGCCTGTCCCGGTTTGTACCTCTGAGAGGAAGGCCGCCTGTGGGTTTGTAAGCATCACCCTGACGCGTCTCGGAGGGAATGGCAACAGCGGAGGGCAGGGGACCCTTCTCCCCGAGCAGGCCCTGCAGCCGAGGCCCCGCTGAAGGACCGAAGCTGCCAGGTGTGTGCGTGTAGCAGGTCGCTAGCAGGGAGTCCTCGAGGCCTCAAGGTCACTGCCAGCTTCTTGCCCCGTATGCCATGGAACAACCCCACTGCCGTCAGACCTGGAGAAAAAGCTGAATTAACTACGATTTCTTTATTCTAGTGACAGGGGACAAAGAACTCCATTAGTATGAGAAGTGGCCTGTTAAAAGGTGTATTAAAGTACGTTCAACTTTCAGTCTGCATTTTGCTGACACTTGCGTTTCAGCCAGGTCACCTACCCCTCTTCACGTGACCGCTGGAACTTAATCCTCTGGATGCTGACTCCAAGACACTGCAAGGCCCAAACTTTCAAAGAAAGACCTGCTGTGTACTTCCATTTGAAGTCATTAAAAAAATATTTCCTGACACGGGAAAGCATTCATGAAATAGAAAATGTTACATGAGAAAACAACGTGGAGCGTGATGTCAAAATTTGTACGTGCCTGCACGTGTGTGTGGAAAAGAGTGGAAAGAAATTAAAATTGTAAAGCAGTTATTATTTCTGTGCAATAAGGACGATTGGTGATGCTTATTTTCTTTGAATTTTCTACGTGGTTTTTTTTTTTTACATTTTTACAAGTGAGCTTTTCAATATTTTCAAAGTCAATCATAAAATCTAATCTTTAGGAAAATGCCTTTCCATTCAATGAGGCACAAAGCAGGAGCAATACACGGTGTGCGGCAATTCCAGAATTGGAATTGAAACAGAAATGCTCAGTTTGCTAGACCAGGGCTCTCTCCCGCTTGCCGAGAACTGGGGGCCCCCGTGCTTTGACCGTGTGTGACGAGCAGAGCTTGCGGCAAGGATCTCAGCCCTGCTCCCTAGAGCAGTCCGCCTGGGGGAGTCAGGGAGGGGAAGGATGCTGTGTGTTGTCTTTTCACCCCGCTGCCTCTCCATTGATTCGGACCTGTGGAGGGGACTATTAAGGACAGGACTGATGAATAATAAATAGCTATTTACAAGGCCCTGCTACACCCAAAGGCCTTAAGGTGCTTTATAAACTAATAGAGAAATTACATACTAGGGGCACGTCTTCCATCGCCAAAATGCACCCCGTCCTGAGGGAGAGGGGTGACAGCTGTTAAACGGCACGAAGTTCAGATGGACAGGGAGCCCCAGGTTCCTTCCAGTCACTCTTCCCAGAGGAAGGCAGATGAGAAACAACTAGTGCGGGGCATTTACGGGGAAAGCAGAGGTGTTCATGCCACAGAGCATAGGGATGGGGCTCTGAGGACAGGGCTTGCCCAGCATGCACAAGGCCCTGGGGTCAACCCTCAGCACCACAAAAGAGAAAAAGAAAACAAGGTGGTCTCCTGATAATCGCTAATTGTTGTTGGAAAAGTGACCCAAGCCAGCAGGGCCAGGCCTCAGTGTCTGTAAGAGGAGGACAGTAACCCGGAAACTTAGGCTGCGGGCATGATGTAAGGATTAAATGAGACAAAATAGGAATAACACCACAGGACAATAGCTCCTTTCCACTTTACCTGTGACAAATTCTCACATGCCTCTCAGATTTGATGTAAATACGGAATTTTCTTTTTTAAAAAAATCAGTGAAAGTGAAGGAGGAAAATATCTAGAGACTTCTTTGAGCTCCTTGAGGTTACTGGGTTCTGCATATATTTATTGCTCTCTGTTGGACTGGAAGAAGCAACATGTGCCAGAGCAGTGTCGGCTGGACTATGGAAGTCTGGGGAGGATGTTTTAGAAAACTAACATTTTTTGTGTCATAACAGGCTTTCTGATGCATACACACATATATATGAGACAGAGACGGAGATACAACACTGTGAACTCTTTTGCCTCCTCTGGATGTCATGTAGGATTTTTCCAAGCTCCCAGGCCTTATAGAAAACCAGATCGAATACACTTTAGCCTATCCAAAGAGGAGAAATAATAGAAGGGAATAAAGAAAAAAAACCTTCTAGAAATATAATCATGAAAGCTATCTCAAGGGACTATCCAGAGGAAGCTCTTCAAGAAAAAGAGCTCATGTTATAAATGTTCTTCAGGGCTGCAAAATACACCATCATCCAGATTAGTGTGGAGGGGGAGGTTAATCTAAAAGCAATTCTCTGACCAAACTAAGAGTAAAGCTCCTCCTGAATATCACTAGGAGTAATAGTGACCTGAGCATGCGCTATGTGTCTAGGCTCTGGTAAGCCTTTCATATAATCCTGGCTTCTCCCATGAGATCTACAGACCAACAATATTGCCACCACTGGGGAAGCATGTTAGAAAGGAAGGCTCACAGACTATGGATGCAGCTCAGTGGCAAAGTGCCTGTCTAGCATGTGTGGGCCCTGGTTCAATCCCCAACACTGCAACCAAAAGGAGAAAAAAGAAAAGCAGACCCAATCCTTCCCCCAGATCAGCATATCTGAATTTACTTGCTTTTGTTAAAAATTTAATTGCTTTTTGTTTTGTTTGCTGAGACAGGCAGGGTCTCATAATGTAGTCAAGGCTAGTATTGACCTTTGTTCTGTGGCCCATGCTGGGCTTGAACTTGAAATCCTCCTGCCTCTGTCTCCCAAGTGCTGGGATTACAGGCATGTGCACCACATCCAGCTTGAATTTAATTTCTCTATGCATCGATCCATCCACACACTGCAAAGTGAGAAGCACCAACATTCAGATCTCCTAAAGTAGCCACAAAGCACTTTTGCAAAATTCTTCCCCAGCTGATTCTTGCAATGACCTTGCAGTGTGCACTTTCCGTTAACCAAGAGGGCACAGTATTTGTCAAGGGTCTCACAGAAAGATATGGAATTGGGACCAAAGCTCAGGTTACTCATACACACACACACACCTGCACTGGGGACTGAGCCCAGGGCCTTTGTACTACACCCCCAGCACTTCTTTAACTTTTTTCTTTCTTTTTAAATTTAGTCACTAAATTTCCCAGACTGGGCTCAGATTTCAATCCTTCTGCCTCAGCTTCCCGAGTGCTGGGATTTTAGACATGAGCCACCACACCTGGCTCTGACTCTTTCTTAACACAACTTTATAGTGTCCTAACCTGCTTCCCCTTTGCTCCAGCCAAAGGCAAATACAGCATGGAGTGAGGAACAGGGACAGGATGGAGACCTCAGGTAACCCCGCACCCAGCATCTCCAGCAGGGGGTTGTCTGCCATCAGGCAGGTCTTAAAAGACTGGTACCAGCAAGGAGAGCCCAGGCTTTTCTCGTCCTAATGCCACAGCTTCTTACTCCGCCCTGTCGCTCTGCCCCTCATTACCCTCTTGTAGCCCAGTGCGCACCTGTTATTCACTCTTAGCAGAACTTGCTTGGACTCCTACTAACTCCTTCTTGACAATCTGTGAATGCAGGCAGATAGATCCCCCTCAGAGGGACTTCCGGGAGCGGTGGGCTTTGTGGAAGGCCCTAGACTGGCTGCTTTAGGAAGCAAGAGTGTCCAGGAAGTGGACAACAGGGAAGGCACGGCACAAAACTAGAAAAGCTTTGATTTCTCTCCAGACCTTGGCATCTACTTATTTATTCTTCAATTTTGTTCAGAACTCCACAGTTTATAAAACTCTTTGGTCCCCAAAAAATAAAATAAAATGAAATAAAATTCCATCCTGGATGCTTGAGTCTTTCCACTTTGCTACTCCAACTGGCCACAACCTCTACTGGGGACCTAAATTTGGACCCAAATTCATGACCAATGGCAGAAACCCTAGCACTAGGGAAGCCTCTTAGAGATTTGGGGAGCAGGGTGATCTTGCAGTTTCCCTCTCAGTCATGCCACATGGGAAACGCCTTTCTAAGCTAGCATCCAGCTGCAACAGGAGGCACCAGCCAAGAAGCTGTCAGTTTTGAACTTGGGAAGCCAGAGGTGAGGGCTTTGAAGAACAACTTCAGGAGTGGCGAAGTGACTCCAGAGGGAGAAGGCCTTTGATAGGAAAGAGATAAGCGAGCATTCCAGGTCGGCCCAAGAACAGCAAGTGACGCCTCTAAAAGGCACCATTAACCCGGGTCCTGCCCTTTCTCTCCACAAATCTCTCCTGAAGTCAACTTTACAGACAAAAAAGGAAAGGAAAATCTTTGGGGTACTCCAGTCCTCATCCTGTGTTTTTTTAAGTAGAGAGCTTCTCTACCTTGCCAAAAATCCCAGCAAAGATCACTCCCCAGATTTCTCCCCCAAATGCCTTTTTAATACTCTGTGATTAGTGCTTGAGGGACGTCCAGGAGCTGAGTCTTTTTGCATCAATCACTAGCAACTTTAAAGGAGACCCATCCCTGCTCTGAGGATTTAGGAAATACCTAGCAAACAAAATACTATTACATCACAATGTGTGCATTTTTCAACAATTACGGCCAGGATTATGTTTTGGAGTTGCTAGATTAAAAAGTGTCTCCCTCAATACTTCAACTTCTTCTAAACAAGAAAGCAAGGGAAGCAGTCACTGAGAAGTCAGCATCCTAACTGCTGACTCAACCACACCAGCATCCTTGTGCTGACTCAAAATCCTTCTGAGATCCAGAGCAAAACACAAACACACACAGACAGACACCAAAGACCCGCAGAAACATGAACCCGTACTGTGCCAGAAATGGGTGAACTTTCTGAACCTGGATCCCTACTTCACAGGCAATGAGAATAAACTAGAAAATTCTAAGCACATGTAGACTATAGAGCATGAACCTTTGGGAAGGTTCACATACTATGAGTATTCCTGATTGCATGGCTAACAAGGTTGAGATTTACCCAGGTGCCACAGAAACATGGTAGCTTCACTTACTGAGTGTTTCTTGGAAATAACCACAGGAACCTTAATTAAATTCGACATTTTGTATTTCTCAGCAATGTTTTCTGAGTACTGGGCCATGGGAATAAAGCTCCATCAATGCCAAAGTAGAGATGCATTTGTAAGAGTCATCTGATCAAGGTTTGAGGCTTACAGGGAAGGAATTCCCATTCAGACCAGAACATCCTTACAGTGACCTAAAGCAAGTAAGTGGGGGAAATCATTCCTCTTGAAAATGGGCTTCAGAATCCCAACTCCACTAGAGGACAATGATGAGCACACTCATACCTTCACAGGTACCGAGGGACGAGAGCTGAAGGTATATTTTGCAGCAGAAAGGGCAATGAGTACATTCCTCGATCCAGGCAAGGGCCTGAGAAGCTGGGCTGGGTTTGTTCCAACAACTGGCTGACTCCGACTGTGCATGAGTGAATAAGCCCGAGAGTCTAGGAGGACCTTGTGTCCTCACAGCTTTGACCCTGCACCTCCACTGCAGTTGGAAAGCAAAGCCTCAAGAAATCAAGGCTGTGTGTTCTCCTGCGTTTCCCCCATGGGGCTCAGGAACCTCTAAGAGTCATAAGACTCCTCGTCTCTCCCCAGAGAGCACCCCCTAACCTACTACTTTTCTTTAGACAAGATGCCAGTAGAGTTGTGTCCTCTTCTATCACCACACTGGCCACCGTCTGCTCCCTGGACCACCTGGAAGTACTTGCTCCAGCCAGTAGTCCTCTCCCGCCCGCCTGGATGGCTGACTCAGGTAATAGGTTACAGAGTTCAGAGAAGCACGTCCCAGCCTCCAGACCCCATAGTGGGGGCCTCTGGACCTTGCTGTTCCAGCAGGAATGGGGTTAAGAGGGACTCTGCTGTGTTACATAATTGTTCGCCTCTTGGTCCAATCTGAAAACCTCACACACCAGTTAGGTCAAATGCCTTCTGCAACCTACTCCTACCTCTACCACAAACACTCATGAGAGCTCTTCTGGTTAGCAGTCACAGAAACGTAACTGCCTCAGGTATATTAAAAATCTGGAATGTCTTCAAGCGCAGCTGGATCCAGAAACTCACTTGAAATCATTAGGCCTCTGAGTTGGTTTCTTTCTTTTTTCTCTTCTCTCCTCAGGCCTAGGTCACATGAGCATTCTTCTGACCAAGGATGGAACATTATAATGAGCCACCCCACCAGAATTACATGATTTCGAATAGAGAAGATGCAGTTCACTAAACACACTGGAGATGCTGGACAAAAAAATCAAAAAGGCTATTTTAATAGACACTGATTTTTCAAAAAAGGATTTTAAAACTTGTCTGAGACAGGATTCTATTTGCTTAGCTACCCTGACCACTCATGTCAGTCTCTAAAGGAAAACATACTCCCCAGACTGATCCTCCTTGTATGGAGATATCACCACCCTCTGTAGGCACCCCAAAGATATTTGGCAGGCTGTCATTGCTCACTGTTTTGTACAGTGTCTCCCTACTACTCCTCTAGAGGTCTTTTGGACATATCTCATGCTGCTTCTTGGAGAGAAAACATTTGAAACAGCGAGACAGGAATCCCACCATTCTGGGCTAGACCCCCAAACCTCTACGCGGCTTTGGGCTCCTCAGAGAGGTAGAGTACGCGATGTTCCTATCCTTTCCAGCTCTACGTATGGTTCTGATTCACCACTCCTACGTGTCATGTGGCCTTTGCCGGAGGAACTACGATGCTGCCATTGATCCATGCTTAGTAACTTTTCTTCAAATTGCACTTATGTCTTACAGAGCTGAGAAGGTGATTTGCGTTACTTCCAGAGTGTGGGGTCAGCTGACTTATCCTTTGTTTGCTTCTGCATGAGCTGGGGCTCAGTACGCTGACCAAAGCTGGGTCTACTCAAAAGAAAATGTCGGCCACTGGCTATGGCCAGCTGGAGAGAGGACCTAAATCACACAGCTGTGATTGGCTGTCTCAGCCCAGGATGTTCTGGGGCCTTGTTCTTGCCTGTGACAAGTGGGAAGCACCCTTGGAGAGTAAAGAACAGGCCCAGAGCTGAGAAGGGGCTGCCTGGCTGTTTCATGCAAGCTCACAAGGGGCAGAGTGCAAAGCCGTGTTAAGAAACGGTAGGAGTCAGCAGAAAACCAGGCTTATAAAAGTAACATTCGAAACACCACAAATGACTCAGTATGGATCCTCCCACAGAGTAAGGCCTCACAGAGGCATCGAGAGGGGCAGGACCACTCGGCTGGACTCAGAGCAACGAAGGGAAAGCAAGTCAAATTTATGGGAGTTTTTATGGTTGGTTGTGAAAGATCAGAAAAGCAAGGTGGCCTGATTTATTGGGTAATTATACAATAGGGAGGAAATTTAAAGGACATAAACCTTGTTCAAAACTGCCTGTATGATTTTATATTAAGAAACATTAAGTGTGAAAATATTTCTGTCTCCATTAGATCACTTGCTAAGATCATTAAAACGCTCCTGATTAGCAGGTAGGGTTTCTTTCGAGTTGATAGGCTCTCCTTTTGCTTTTTTTTTTTTTTTTTTAATTTTGTTTATCTGTTTGTTTTTTGAACAGCAGAGCAGATTTTTATTCCTGGCCAAGGTTAGAAGAGGAAGATAAGCTTCCAAGTCAGCTGGGATGGGGCCTGAGTTCAGTCCCCAGTACCACCATCAACAAAACAAAGCATGCTTTTCTCGGAATGGTTGGAGATTTTCAGGGAATTTGGGTGCTACCTGTTCAGCTCCTTTTTTTTTTTTTTTTTTGGTACCAGGGATCGAATTCAGGTCCTTGTGCTTGCATAGTGGGCGGCGAAACCACTAAGCTAAATCCCTGGCCCCTCTTCAGCTCCTTCTATGGTCCTTTTTTTCTTTTTCTTTTTTTTTTTTTTCGTACCAGGGATTGAACTCAGGACCTTGCGCTTGCGAAGCAGTCAGCAGCACCAGTGAGCTAAATTCCCGGCTCTCTGTCTGGCTGTTTCTATAGTGATTGTCAACTGTCACGGTGCTAGAGGGGGGTCATTCAGCACACAGATGGGATTATAATGAACAGAAAGGTCATCTGGCCAGTCGTTGTGGCAGCCATCTGAGAGCTACACTGTTTTCGCTGCCCACCTGGACAGGGACGTCTGGCCCACAGGAATTCTGTCCTCAAAGTTAAGCAAGATTAGGACAGGGTAGAAACTCAGGTCAATCAAGTAGGCTGTACAGTATTACAGCTGGATAATAAATCCCTCTTTCTTTATTTTCACTCCTCACTCTTGAGGAATCTTCTGAAACTTCTTAAAACAAAGTTGGGTGCCTTTAAGGGGCCCGCTAGAGGAGTGAAAATTTCTTTAACTAATCCTAAGTAGATTTGGCTATTACCTGATCCTCAGCCTAGCCGTTCATATTTTAAGTGTCTATCATTCGTAACTTATGGCCACCAGTCTTTTATTTATAAATAAGATTAGACTAGTAAAGATACATAGCCCAAAAAGCAGGAGGCCCAGGGCAGCTATTGCAGGCCTAGAGGGGCAAAACCCAGATAATGTTGGACAGTGTCTCTTTAATCATGTTCCAATATTTTAGTCGGAGATGACAGAATTTGAACATGAAACCAGGTTGTTCTCCCTAACCCTATGGGACTTTTCTTAATGGCTACATTGCCATTTATATAAAAACATCAGACTTTGTCAGGTGTCCACCATTGCTTCTGGGCAATACTATCTTTAAAAGATGACAGACATGTTAACCATAGAATAAGAAGAATCATTACAGTTCTAAGGCATAGCACAGAAAGGAGCCCAGATTGGAAGGAAGCCAGATAAAGACAACCATGCTCCTGTGTGACATCTGGGGCACTGAACACCACAGGCATTTGAGTACAACTTCTATTCCAGGACCAGGGCCCAGGATCTGGTCTCTTATTTGGAGACCTAAAGCAGTGACTGGCTCTAGATCACCCAAATATATACAAAGCCTGGACAGACACAGAAAGTCAGCTTATAGACTGAAAATGGTAACATTTAGTAGCTAGAATAGTCACACTGGCATTTTTGCTATATAGGCAGACGTACACAAGAACCCAGGGCTTTATCACAGAGATACTTGAATGCACATCAAAATAAGAAAATGGGCCTGGGGGCAGTCTGGGAGAACATGGCCGCTTCCGGTCTCCCTCCCAGGCCAGCGCTGGCCTGACTTCGGCCCCTGCCCAATGCACTTCGAACTCCGTCCTCAGCTCTCCTGCGCGGCAGCCAAGGAGGTCATTTCAGCCTTTCTCTCAGCTCTCCCTGCCGCGTCATGGAGAAAAGCTGGAGCTGCAAGAGTCTTGGGTCCCAGCCCATGGTGGCTCGGCCACCCAGCGTGGACTCCCTGTCCAGCGCCTCCACCTCTCATTCAGAGAATTCAGCACATACAAAATCAGCTTCTGTTATATCATCAGATTCCATTTCAACTTCTGCAGACAACTTTTCTCCTGATTTGAGGGTCCTGAGGGAGCCTAACAAATTAGCAGAAATGGAAGAACCACCCTTGCTTCCAGGGGAAAATATTAAAGACATGGCCAAAGATGTAACTTACATAAGTCCATTCACTGGTGGCTGTACGAGGAACGCTAATTGTCACAAATTACAGGTTATATTCCAAAAGCATGGAACAGGATGCTCCATTTGTTTTAGATGCTTCTCTTGGTGTGATAAGTAGAGTAGAAAAAATTGGTGGTGCTTCTAGTGGAGGCCAAAATTCCTATGGATTAGAAACCGTGTGCAGGTGGTCGCGCAGAAGATGCCGAATCACCCCGCTGCAGACAGGCAAGTCTGCCCATGCCCTACCGAGGTCCTGAGTCACACAGAACACGCCGAACCAGCCCGCTCACTGCACACAGGCAGGTTTGCCCACACCCTACCGAGGACCCCAGTCACGCGGAATACACCGAATCAGCCCACTGCAGACAGGTAGCCACCTGGTTCCACACTACAAAGACGCAGAGGACACCAGACCACCAGACCAAGGTACTGAGTCCCGCTGTTCCCGGCCCAGAAGTAGGGGCTTCTGAGCCGTCGTCCCACTGCTCCTGGTCCAGAGGAAGGGGCTTCCCGGTCACCACCCCTCCCGCTGCTCCCAGCCCAAAGGAAAGGGCTTTTGGGCCACCTTCTGTCCCGCTGCTCCTGGCCCAGAGGAAGGGGCTTCCAGGCCACCATCCCTCCCACCGCTCCCAGCCCAGAGGGAGGGGCTTCTGAGCCACCATCCCACTGCTCCTGGTCCAGAGGAAGGGGCTTCCTGGCCACCATCCCTCCCGCTGCTCCCAGCCCACAGGAAAGGGCTTTTGGGTCACCATCCCTACCGCTGCTCCCGGCCCCTGTCCCACCTCACCCAGCTCAGAGGAGGTAATCCATGCAGGCGCTAACAGCCCCCCGCCCCAGTTGAAATGAGAAAACATGTAAATAAGTCTCAAAACCAGACTTCCAGATCACCTACAGCAACCCCAAAGGGAAATGAGATGGAACACTCTGATACTCAACCACCTGGACCCACTGAACTGGCAACAAAAGGGGATCTGGAAAAAAATGAAATCAGAAATAATTTCTCAGATAACAGGAGAAATTGGGCCCCTAGTGAAAGACATGATTAATAAATCTAGAGAGGAGCTCAGGAACATGATGCAATCCCAACATAAGAAACAAATGGAATCCATAAAACAGATGCAAATAGATTTCCAGGACATGAAAAACTCCATTGAAAGTCTACACAGCAGAATGAGCCAATGTGAGGACAGAATTTCAGATAGAGAAGATAAGATTGCAATTAGTGACCAGGAAAAGAAAAATTGCTTCAAAATTATAAGGGAATATGAGAAATCAATCCAGCAGCTGCTAGATGATGCAAAGAAGAATAACATAAGACTGATTGGGCTCAATGAAGAAACAGGAGAGAGTGGAGATGACATAAAAAATCTCTTCGTAGAAATAATGGCAGAAAACTTCCCAAGCAAGGGAAAAGGGCTTGACATACAGATAAGTGAGGCATATGGGACTCCAAATAACCTTGATAAAAAAAAATCGACACATAGTCATATAATTGTTAAGATTCCAGAAACTCAACAGAAGAACAAAGTTCTCCAAGCAGTCAGAGAAAAGAAACAAATCACATACAAAGGAAAGCCCATCAGAATCACAGCAGACTTCTCAACACAAACCATCAAGGCAAGAAGAGCTTGGAGTGACATATTCCAAGCCCTAAAAGAAAACAGCCTCCAACCCAGATTGATGTACCCTGCAAAGCTATCTTTCAAGATGGATGGAGAAATAAGATACTTTCATGACAAAGAGCACCTTAGGAACTTCGTGAATACCAAACCAGCACTCCAAAGAATTTTACACAATAGCCTAGGAACAGACATTGAGGATCACAACCCCAGGAAGCAAAGCAGAATGAACCCATCTGGCATGACAAGAAATTAAATGGAAAGGGGGAGAACCCAACAAAAAGAAAAAGTCATGGCAATGACAAGTCAATACGTTTCAGTTATAACCATCAATGTTAATGGTCTCAATTCACCAATCAAAAGAAATAGGCTGGCAGAATGGGTCAAGAAGCAAAATCCAACAATATGCTGCACGCAAGAAACACACTTAATTCAAAAGGAAACTCACAGACTGAAAGTTAAAAGGTGGAAAATAATACTCCATGTGACAGGAACCTGAAAAAAAGCAGGAGTAGCTATCCTCTTTGCAGATCAAGTAGATTTCAAACCAACACTGATTAAGAGACTCGAAGAAGGACAAAACATTCTTGTAAAGGGAAGAATCCAAGAGGAAGAGATGACAATCATAAATATCTATGCATCAAACACTAGTGCACCCAACTATATAAAACAAATACTAACGGACATGAAAAGTCATATATACACTAATACAATTGTAGTGGGGGACCTCAACACCCCACTGTCACAAATAGATAGATCAACTAGACTAAAAATAAGTAATGAAATACTAGAACTCAATCAAACTCTTCAACAAATGAACTTAACAGATGTTTACAGAGTCTTCCACCCCACTAAATCAGAATACACATTCTTCTCAGCTGCACATGGGTCATTCTCCAAAATAGACCACACACTCACACATAGAACATGTTTAAGTAAGTGCAAAGGAATTAAGTTATCCCCTGTAGATTATCAGACCATAGTGGGATGAAATTGGAGATCCATAGCAAAAGAAACTCAAAAAATTTCATAAACACGTGGAAATTAAACAACACACTTCTGAATAACGAATGGGTCACAGAGAACATTAAAGAAGAAATCAGACAGTTCCTTCAGTGACAATGACAATACAACATATTGGAATCTATGGGACACAATGAAAGCAGTCTTACAAGGGAAATTCATAGCAGTGAATACGCATATTGGGAAAATAGAACAAGCCCAATTAAACAACCTGATGCTGAACCTCAAGCTCCTAGAAAAAGAAGAGCAGGACAACCCCAAAGCTCATACAAGGGAGAAAATTATAAAGATCAGAGGAGAAATCAATGCAATGGAGACTAAGAGAATGATACAAAAAAAATCAATGAAGCCAAGAGTTGGTTCTTTGAAAGAATCAACAAAATTGACAAACCTTTAGCCAACCTTGTCAGAAAAAGGACAGAAAAGGCCCAAATCCATGCAATTAGGAATGAAAAGGGTGAAATGACAACAGACCCAGCAGAAATCCAGACGATCATCAATACCTACTTCCAGAACCTATACGCCAATAAGATGGACAACACAGAAGAAATGGACAGATTCCTAGATACATATGAATTACCAAAGTTGAATGAAGAAGACCTAAAAATTCTGAACAACCCAATATCAGCCAATGAAATTGAAAATGGAATTAAAAACTTACCAACTAAGAAAAGCCTGGGCCCTGATGGCTTCACTGCTGAATTCTACAAGACATTTAGAGAGGAACTACTGCCACTACTGTTGAAACTCTTCAATGAAATTGAAAGGGAAGCAATACTCCCAAATTCATTCCTGGAACCAACCATCACCTTGATCCCCAAAGCAGAGAAAGACCCAACTGAAAAAGAGAACTATAGGCCAATCTCACTAATGAACATAGATGCAAAAATTCTTAATAAGATAATGGCAAACAGTATGCAGAAGATCATCAAGAAGATCATACACCCTGATCAAGTGAGATTCATCCCAAGGATGCAGGGATGGTTCAATATACGCAAATCAATCAATGTAATACACTATATCAATAGAGCCAAGGACAAAAACGATATGATTATCTCCATAGATGCAAAAAAAGCATTTGACAAAATCCAACATGCATTTATGATAAAAACCCTACCAAAAATTGGAATAGATGGTCTCTACCTCAAACTGATAGAAGCCATCTATGAAAAACCAACAGCCAATATCATACTAAATGGTCAAAAACTGAAATCCTTCACACTAAAATCAGGTACAAGACAAGGATGTCCACTATCACCACTCTTGTTCAATATAGTTCTGGAAACATTAGCCACGGCAATTAGACAAGAGAAAGAAATAAAAGGAATAAAGATAGGTAATGAAGAAGTTAAATTGTCATTATTTGGAGATGACATGATACTGTATATAGAAGACTCCAAGAACTCCACTAAAAGTCTTCTAGACTTAATAACCAAATTCAGTCAAGTAGCTGGTTACAAGGTCAACACACAAAAATCAATAGCTTTCCTCTACACCAATGACAGACTCACTGAGAGAGAAATAGGGCAAATAATTCCTTTCACAATAGCATCCAAACAACTGAAATACCTAGGAATCAACCTAATGAAAGAAATCAAAGACCTCTTCTCTCAAAACTATGGCACTCTGAAAAGAGAGATTGAAGATGATATCAGAAAATGGACAGACATCCCCTGCTCCTGGGTAGGAAGGATTAATATAGTGAAAATGGCCATACTTCCAAAACTGCTATATAGATTTAATGCAATTCCAATTGAGATCCCAGCAGCATACTTCATAGACCTTGAGAAAACAATCCAAAAACTCATTTGGAGCAAGAAGAGACCCAGAATAGCAAAAGCAATTCTAGGTAACAGAGACATGGCAGGGGGTATCACAAGCCCCAACCTGCAACTATACTACAAAGCTACTGTGATAAAACAGCATGGTACTGGCAAAGAAACAGATCTGAGGACTAGTGGAACAGATTAGAAGATGCAGAAACAACGCCAGACACACTCAGTCATCTCATCTTCAATAAAGGAGCCAAACACCCTCCCTGGAGGAAAGATAGCCTCTTTAATAAATGGTGCTGGAAAAATTGGGCTTCAACTTGCCAAAGATTAAAACTAGACCTGTATCTCTCACCATGCACTCAACTAAAATCAAAATGGATTAAAGATCTAAATATTAAAATAGAAACTCTGAACCAGTTGGAACAGAGGTTAAGTAGAACCCTTGACGACATCGGTGTAGGAAAAGATTTTATGAACAAAACCTCAGTTGCCCATGAACTAGCACAAACAATCAACAAATGGGATCTCTTCTTATTAAAAGGCTTCTGCCCAGCAAGAGAAACCACCAGCAGTGTGAAGAGACAACCCACAATGTGGGAAAAAATCTTCACCTGCTCTTCCTCAGACAAAGGTCTACTATCTCGAATCTATAAAGAACTTAAAAAGATCAGACCTCCCAAATTTAAGGACCCAATCCAAAAATGGGCATCTGAAATGAACAGACATTTCTCAGACAAAGAAGTAGAAATAGCAAATAAATAGATGAAAAAATGTTCAACATCACTGGTCATTTGAGAGATGCAAATGAAAACAACGCTGAGATTTCACTACACTCCAGAAAGAATTGCTGCTATCATGAAATCAACCAATAACAAATGCTAGTGGGGCTGTGGGGAAAGAGGAACCCTGCTCCACTGCTGGTGGGAGTGTAGACTGATACAACCAGTGTGGAAATCAGTATGGAGATACCTCAAAGAACTAGGACTGCAAGTCCCATTTGACCCCACTATTCCACTGCTGGGGATCTTCCCCAAACAATTAAAAGAATCATATCACAGTGATATATGTGCACCCATGTTCATAGCAGCACAGTTTGTAATAGCTAAAAGTTGGAAACAGCCCAAATGCCCATCAACTGGAGACTGGATAAAGAAAATGTGGTTTATTTTATAAAATGGAGTACTACTCAGCCATAAAAAAAGAGAAATTAGAGACATTTATAGCTAAACGGATGCACATTGAGGCGATACTCTTAAGTGAAATAAATAGGACACAAGTGTAAATACCAAATACTTTCTCTGGTGTGAGAAACTGAAAGTGTAAATAAGGACTAAATGTATAATAGGCAATGTGAAATAGGAAGAAAAGAGGCAAAGGGGAAGGAAGTGGGAGGGCTAGGGGAAAGGATAGAAGGGAATGGGATTAATATGAGAGAATGGGAAAATAGGAACAAAATCTTTGTAAATAGGGAGGACTGGAGGGGTTGAAGGGAGGGCTGGGCAATGGTGAAAAATAAGAACCAAGAGAGACTATGGAAAGGTGCAAATTTCCAATGATGAATGTCATTATATTGTATACCTAAAATGTACCAATGATTAGAATGAATAATCGATAATGTAAAATAGGAAGAAAAGGTCCAAAGGGGTAGGGGTAGTGGGAGGGGCAGGGGAAAGGAAAGAAGGGAAAGGAAAAATGATGAGAAATGGAAAAAATGGAAATAAAGTCTTTGTAAATAGGGAAGGGTGGAGGATATGAAGGGAGGGCTAGGAATGGGGAAAAAATAAGAGCCAAGATGCATTATGTAACAGTACAATTCCCAATGAGAAATGTAATTGTGTTGTATACCTACAATGTACCAATAAAAGAATTTAATACAAAAAAAAAAAGAAAAAGAAACCATGTGCAGGGATATTAGGAATTTGTGATTTGCTCATAAACCTGAGGGGTGAACAAGAAGATCCATATTTGAGAATCTGATGAAATATGCATTTCCTGTCTCTAATAACCTGATTCTTTTTGCTTTTGAATACAAAAAAATATTCCCAGAAAACAGATGGAAGCTATATGACCTTCTTTTAGAGTATAGAAGGCAGGGAATTCCAAATGAAAGCTGGAGAAAAACAAAGATAAATGAACGATATGAACTTTGTGATACATATCCTGCACTCTTGGTTGTGCCAGCAAATATTCCTGATGAAGAATTAAAGACAGTGGCATCCTTCAGGTCAAGGGGCCGTATCCCAGTTTTATCATGGATTCATCCTGAAAGTCAAGCCACAGTCACGCGATGTAGCCAGCCCATGGGAGGAGTGAGTGGAAAGTGCAGTAAAGAAGATGAAAAATACCTTCAAGCTATCATGGATTCCAATGCCCAGTCACACAAAATCTTTATATTTGATGCCTAACCAAGTGTTAATGCTGTTGCCAATAAGGTAAAGGGTGGAGGTTATGAAAGTGAAGATGCGTATCAAAATGCAGAGCTAGTTTTTCTGGATATCCACAATATTCATGTTATGAGTCATTATGAAAACTTAAGGAGATTGTGTATCCAAATATTTTGGGGGGCTTTTTTGGTACCGGGGATCAAACTCAGGTCCTCGTGCTTGCAGGGCAGGTGGCAGAACCACTGAGCTCAATCCCCGGCCCTGTGTTTCCAAATATTGAAGAAACTCATTGGCTGTCTAACTTGGAATCTACACACTGGCTAAAGCATATTAAGCTTATTCTTGCAGGGGCCCTTAGGATTGCTGATAAGGTAGAGTCAGGGAAGACTTCTGTGGTGGTGCATTGCAGTGGTAGTTGGGATTGTACAGCTCAGCTAACTTCCCTTGCTATGCTCATGTTAGATGGATACTATCGAACCACCCGAGGATTTGAAGTCCTTGTGGAAAAAGCGTGGCTAAGCTTTGGACATTGATTCCAACTAAGAATTGGCCATGGAGATAAGAACCATGCAGATGCAGACAGATCACCTGTTTTCTGTCAGTTTATTGATTGAGTCTGGCAAATGACAAGACAGTTTCCTACCACATTTGAATTTAATGAGTATTTCCTCATTACCATTTTGGACCACCTATACAGCTGTTTATTTGGAACATTCCTCTGTAACAGTGAACAGCAGAGAGGAAAAGAGAATCTTCCTAAAAGGACTGTGTCATCTTGGTCTTATATAAATAGCCAGTTGGAAGACGTTACTAATCCTGTCTATGGGAACTATTCCAATCATGTCCTTTATCCAGTAGCCAGCATGCGCCACCTAGAGCTCTGGGTGGGATATTACATAAGGTGGAATCCACGGATGAAACCACAGGAACCTATTCACAGCAGATATAAAGAACTTCTTGCTAAACTAGCAGAGCTTCAGAAAAAAGAAGAACTACAAAGAGAAATTTCCAACCATCAACCTCATCCTCAGAGAGAGCCAGTTCTCCTGCACATTGTGTCACTCCTGTCCAAACCGTTGTATGAAAGAACTATTAGATTAGGGGCATCATTGCTATGAACACTTCATCACAGTGGCAGCTTTATGAGTAGAAATTCTTCCATATTTGAACACATTTATGAGACAAAAAGTTCAGGTACTTTATTTTGTCTAAGATGAGTTTAGAACTATGGCAATGTGGATGGCTTCATTTGTAATTATACAATTCCAACACTAATCTTATGTCACCCAAAAGATATTAAAATATTTCAATTCTGGATCCATAGTGGGAAAAACTTTGGGATCTGGATAAGAGCAAAATACAAACCACTTTAGAAATATACCACTGGATGGAAGAAAGTTCACTGCACAGAGAAATAA